>NC_081771.1:24983771-25289730 GCF_963082965.1 Carassius carassius
CTGCAATGACTCACTTCCCGTCTGTCATTACCTCGCCTGAGCACTTTCTTAATTCAACACTAGTACATCCGACTATAAACGAGCCAGGGATTCCATGTTTGAAGTGTCATATTATGATATCACCCGTTTATTTTCTTTCTGTCAGGTTTCATCCTTAGTTTCTTCAAGAAAATGGGTCTGTTACTTGCTAACCAACACCATATGAGTCTAGCAGCGTGAGAAATATCTAAAAGCCGGCTGCTCGATAGTTGAGCTACAGGGAAAGGATCCTTGTGGGGCAGCTGAAGGAATGGGGGGGAAGAGCGGAAGCAGATTGCAGGAGAAGGCGGTGGCTTTGAAGGTTGTAGGTAGCAGGTTTTTCCCTGCAGCACTGCAGGAGACTTGAGTACAGGCCCCCACCCGCACAGGTGGTAGTGCTCATTTCAATTTAGCTCAAATCTACGCTTGAAATAGTGCGGCTGTCATAAGCAATCTGCAGCCCAGGACAGAGCACTGCCTTGGTCGAGGAGTAGTGGGGGGAGAATAGGGGTGTCAGAGCAGACTACGTTGAGTTCTGAAGAAGAAGCTGCTGCCATATGCCCTCCCAACAACCTCCTCCCCTTCCTTCACTGTTCCTTTACTCTTCCAAGCACATGTTCACCACAGGTCCACTCATCCAGAACAGCACAAAGAGAGGTCAAAGCAGTCAACAAGTTATTTACTGCTGGAGAGCCGCTGTGCCTCACACACCCCATCTGCTTTCGAAGATGAGACCAAATCCCTCGTTATGTAACACAAGATCAGCCTTTTCTTTTTCTTCTGACAAAGATCTGATGCACACCCATAACTCTTCTGTGCTTACGCTTGTTGCACAACTGGTGGGCATCACAGAAGCCACTATTCAAAACCTTCTTTGCTAAAGGTCTCATCCATTTTAAACATTTCATATTTGAACCAAGTTCTGGGTTTTGGTTAATTTAACCTGCAGATGATCAAGATGTGAAACACAATAAGCACAAACACAACTTTGGCTGATCCAGCAGTTATTCCAAGGCAATGAAAAGTTTCATGGGATTAGTTTTCTTTCCTAAAGAAAGCAGTTTTTCCTCTTAAAGCATTTTTTTTACATTTATGCATTGCATTTATGGCAGACACTTTTATCCAAAAGAACATAATTGCATTCAAGGTATACATTCTCTATCAGTTTATGCATTCCCTGGGAATCATGGCCATGTCTTTGTTAGTGCGATTCCCTAATGTTCTACCTACAGGAGTGCCTGGCTAATTTCTGCTGATTTTACAAATAATTAAAATTTTTTCCAAAGTCAAATCGGTAAGAGTAAACTGTAAAACTGCGTTCCCAGTCAGTGTCCAAGTCAATCTGCAGTGGTCTTCTTGGAAAGCTCGAAGGAGTCTTTAAACAGAGGAGACGAGGCAACGTCTATAGACAGCACAGAGGATGGACAGATCAGAGCAAGCTTTGCAATCCTGGAAGTGTTTCCTCATCAGAAAGCAGGCGTTTTTAAGCAGTGTTGTTCTAGCCTAGGGCTACAGCCCACTGGATCATGTTGAGCTCTTTCAGGAGAGGAAGAGAAAACATGGCAGGCCTTGATGAATGCAAATGTACCTTGTGTATCTCAAAGGCATCTTGATGGGGCTTGGAAGCACAGTTGCCACTTTAACGTGTCTGATGTGGGAACATCTAAATAATATATAAGCACGGACATGAGGTGTGCTTTTAAAATATAATCGAAGAGCTTTCAAAAGAACCATGATGGTATGGTATTCCCTCACCTTTAAAATGAAAATGTAATCATGCTATTTTATAAATGAATTCTGAATTTAATCTCTACTTTGGTACATATTTGCCCATCAAGAGATTCCAAAAGAACCACTGGCATCTGCACAGTCAGCACTTGAGGAACCAGGCATGGCTCACCATACCATGACTTTGGAGGATTATACTCAAGTTGCCCCCTTTCGACTGTGTGCCTTGCCTGTTGAGCTGCCAACCTGGCCTGCTCTTTCACAGCATGGCAGAGCCTCTCCAGGAGGTGGTTTTCTTTCTGGACAAACATGTGTTTCTGTGGCTGGTACCCTGCCCACTACTGCACAGACCGTGCCAGGGCTCATGCGTCTGTGCACTGATAGAGCTTCGATGAGGTTGTGGGAATGCTGGGAGATTGTCTATCTTTTATCCCCGGGCTTCAAATGAAGTTGAAATTGAGTTTTTAGCGGTTTTCTCTCTCCTGCTTACATGACTCTCGAGCAATGGCTCCTTGCCTGCAGCATCAGCAGGGAGTCCTTTCAAAGACTCCAACACTGCAAATGCAAGAACGCATGTATGCAAAAAGACACACACACACACACACACACACATTCTTTTTAGCTCCTAGAAACACAGGAGTCTTCAGGCAGAGGACACTCTACGAATAACTTTCATGCACATTTGGGAAAAGAGAAAGTTTATTCCTGAGTTCTCAGGGGGAGATTACGCACAGCGCACACATTGGTGTCTTTATGATTGAAGTCCTCAATAGCCTCCCTCATATATGCTTCAACATTAGTGCATATTACAAACAAGTCTTAATAGATCACCCACATTTGTCCTAATGAGTAAAGTTGGTCTGTAGTTTCACTCGTTAAACTTCTTCATCAAGACCCACATCATCTATATATTCATGCCTCATGACTGTGCTGAAGCTGTAAAGGAGAGCAAGAAGAACTGGTGAAGAGCTTGAATTGAAAGGATTAATGGACGAGGAGCTGAGCGGTGCAATTACATCCTTCAGTGAGGGGCATTTTTCATTTTTGGGTCCTCCTCATCTCTGGCTTTCTCTCCTGTGGGAGAGAGTGTAGTCCTAGAGGTTTGTTTGTTTTAATTATTTTTCCATATGCAAATGTGGTTTTATTTAATTGCAGTGAAGAAAGCAACGAGCACAGAGAAGAAAGAGGGGAGGAGAAACTCATTATTGATTCCTGAGCCATCTTTCTGGAAGCCATCGCCATTACGTAGCGTAATCCATCTTTCCCATGTATTAACTTCAGTACAGGCATGGAGAGAAGTTATAATGCCTCCTCAGAGCATCAATCAGACAGTGAGAAGGAAAGAGACAGGAGAACCTCTGAACAAGTTTCTTCTTCTTCTTCTTTTTTTTTTTTTGACAGGTACCACTCAGTAAAATTAAAAAGGTTGTTGTAATGAGACAGGTTAAAATAAGCCATGCAGGTTACCAGCAGCCTTCCGCTAAACCATCCTCATTTATTCCGCAGGCTTGAAATAATGTTTTCTGGAGGGAAATGTACTACTTGAGTAGATGAGTGTGATTGTGTGGTGGGTGTGTGTTTGTATGCGCGTGTGTCTTGTGTGTGATTGAGGCTCTTCATGGCTCTTTTCTAGTGTACAATACGCCATGCGCTATGCAGAGATGAGACATAAATATTGCTGAATAAAGAGAAGTACGTTATCAAACCCTGCCTTCACAATGGAGAGCTTAATTACCCAAGGCTGTGCTTTAGGAGTGTGTGTGAGCAAGACGGTCAGGTTTGAAATTCAGAGACCCAGAGTGTTTCTTTGCTTGTTTACTTGTTAATTGCTCACTGAAGTGGGCAGGGCTAAGAGTTTCCATTAGATGAGTGACATCTTCTTTTTCAGCCTGTCAGACCGTGCTTCCCCATACAGAGACGGACGGATGTCATCCGTCACTCCGAAGGCCTCCCTGATGGTTTATTGGAGGTGTTCATGGATGTATGACGTGCTCGTTAATTTCGGGGACTATTAAAGAATGGCTTGCGATAAGAAAAGGATAAAAGCGAGAGCCAGGGGTAAAAAAACTGTGGAGTGAGCAGGAAGCTCAGTTTCAGCGTTTCTGAAAAAACCCTCAAAGTCTTTTCTTTAATCCATCCTGACAAGGCTGAGGCTCAATCCACCTCTCTCTCTCTCTTTCTCTCCTTCTTCTGGATCAGTAGGGTCCTGCAGTGGTGGAGCAACAGCATGAGTTCTTAGATCAGTGTTCTGTGTTCTGAGAGACACACATACAGAAAGGGTAATTACTATGCCACGCTGAACAGTAAAAGCAGACCTAATCCTCTGCGTGTTGGAAGCCTGTCTACCACGGCTGCACAGGAGAGATTGTACATAGTATGTGCTAGGACAATGTTTGTGTGCTTACACTTGTGTCAAGTTTTCTTAAAGTAATAGTGTGGTGAATAAGGGGTTCGTTTTTTGTGTCTGTTCCTCAGACAAGGCTACCATATGTATTCTGATAATTTCAGAACATTTTTCCCTTCCTTTTTTTTGGATCTTAGCAGTATAAATACTTGCCAATTTTCCTTTTATGAAACAAGAGAAAAAAAGGAAATGCACCTATCATTCATTAAAAATAGATTGATAGATAAATAAAAATAGAAAATCATTGTTTAATGTCTAATTAACTGTTGACGGTTTATAGAGACAGATAACAATGAACGGAAACCTTCCAAATCACATGATCATGTTTAATTTTTACATTTTTGTACTGATGGTACTTGCACTGATTCTGCAGGAATCTTGCAGCAAAGTATTTGTGTGTGTTCCTTGCTGGCAATGCTCTGGGAAAATTGCATCAGTCAGAGAGAAGTGCCTACTGAGCACCAGGCTGGATGCAGAACATGTTTCCCTGGAAGCCCAGTCTGATTGGACATGCACAGAGGATGTAAATAGCCTGGCAGTGCTTGGGGTATTCGGCATCGCCAAACAGGCCTTCCACTAACCAGGGAGACACCTGCAAGGAATCCCCCACTGTGGGCTTCATTTAGAGAAAGTCTCTTCTGGCTACACCTGGATATCTCATTCAGGCCCAACTGCGGTGAAATACAGCTACCAGTCATGCAGATGAAAGGTCTACCGTGACCATGGTGAAACTGGCTTTTACATGGTGGGTATGCTGTGCAAACAGCGCAAATAATGGGGTGATAATCTGATCTAATACCACCCAGCTGGCCTGGTATACTACCTCTGGAAGTCTGGAAGCATTGCAATATGTACACAGGTAAAAACCAACACTAGTAGAGAGGAAGGAATAAATACTTTTGAATCTGATACAGGAAAAGAGGGTTAAACAGGGCATTTCGTCTTGTCCCTGTTGAAAAAAACAGAATGAAAGTGAAAAAAGTGACATTACATTCAGCCAAGTATGGTGACCCATACTCAGAATTCATGCTCTGCATTTAACCCATCCAAAGTGCACACACACAGAGTAGTGAACACACACACACACTGTGAACACACACCTGGAGCAGTGGGCAGCCATTTATGCTGCGGCATCCGGGGAGCAACTGGGGATTCAGTGCCTTGCTCAAGGGCACCTAAGTCATGGTATTGCCAGCCCAAGATTCGAACCCACAACCCTAGGGTTAGGAGTCAAACTGCTGGTTTGAGCTGGTTTCAAGCTGGTCGTTAACTGGTCATGAGTCATATGCTGGGTTTTTCAACAGGGATGTAGGACATCTGAAAGCCTGCCAGTACTAATATGTAACATCCATATCTCCCTATTACAGTTTTAAAAATGATGTTTTGATCGACAGCTGCCCCCATTTCACACTCACAGCGGAGGTAAATGTTATGATCTGCACGACGACTGATGGACACGGAGCCAGGCTGAGAGACAGAGAGCACCGCAGTGGCGTGTGGAGGTCGGAACCAGCATATGCCGGCCAGTCAGCCTGTCCTCCCCACTGCCGAGTGATGAGAGCAGGGAGCCGAGAGCCGCCCTGCCCCTGACGAGCTGCCAGCTGGCTGGGGAAGAGAACACAGTGGACTGACACTCTACTGGGGGGTAACCTGCCAGGAGGAAGGGAAAGACAGCTGCGTGTGTGACTGGTGTGTGGGTGTGGTCAGTAAGTATGCATGTGTGTGCATGTACGAAAGGATACAGGCACTGCTCAGGGCGCGGTTGGTCTCCTGCAGGGGTCCAGATGGATGCAGGGAGGGGGGTGAGCTTGATTCAAGGGTTTTTGGAGAGAGTGACAAGAGTGACAAAATTTCTGTGGAGCTCAAACTGTGCTGCCAGCATGTTCTCTCCTGGCCCGCCTTCTGCCCCCCACTGTCACCTGTTAACCCCCCACCCCTTTGCCCTGCTCAGGAATTGGCTTTGAGATGGGCACACACACACTTAGTTGAACAGGCATGAAGGCATGGTATGGTTTCAGAGGCTTTTTCTTAGTGTGAACTGGCCAAATAAAACTGGGCTGTTACAGTCATTACTGCTGTAGGGACGCTCCTAAATAAGGACCAAAAGCACTGAAGCACAGAAAATGTCTCATGATATGACATTCATTAGTTTGCTGCATTTTATCTTTGTTTTTATTAGTTGTTCAAACTAATTCTTTACATTTTTGGGACATATCTATTTATTGAAAATCAGGGATGCAGGAATGATTTGAAAAAGGAGTACCACAATATAAAATACATCAGGTTTGTTCATGAACATTCATTATGTGACATGACATTTGCCTAGCAAACATACATTATTTGGTTTGTAAGGTAAGAAAGTAATTGTTTATGTGGCTTATTATAGGCTTTTGCTTATCCATCCAGCTGTATTTTTTTATGTTCCATAAAATCAAGCAAAATTACTATTTTTATTTAAATTATTTTAAATTACTGCCTGTTCACAAACTGTCATAAGAGTGTCCACAATAAAGTCAAGTCCCCATTATATATATATATATATATATATATATATATATATACAGTACTGACCAAAAGTCATATCATAAAAAAAAAATTCACCACACAACATTTTACATCTAACCTTGCTTTAAAAAGGTCAAATTATCATATTTTTTATTGACTTACACACAGTCCTGCTGGGGTCTTCACTATTATTTTATTTTATTTTATTTTATTTTATTTTTCTTGCATGGTGGTTGGACATCTACTTGAGTTGCTGGAAAATAGGTTTTCAAATATTAATAAGTGGTAAAGCAGGTTTGTTATTTGTTTTTCCCTTCAGAAATAATAAGTAAAAGATTATCGAATAAGCAAAACTAAAGTTTTCTTTTCAAGAACTGTATTGTTTTAATGAGTTTTTTTATATATACATTATGGTATCATTAAAATACAATTAATTTATGATATCATCAATCATTATGATATCAGAATATTTTCCTCACACTGACCTTTTGCACCCCCAAAATTACCAAAATGGAATTTAATACAAAACTCAAAGAAGATACATATTAAAGCCTTGCATATTACATTTTTGAATAAATTAATGGATGATGCTCATGTCAGTTTCTAGTATTTTCTAACAATCAATTTATATGGGAGTATCGCTGTACAGAGTCAAGCAAACAAACACATTTCATTTTAAATATTAATAATAAAATCAATATTTCCTTAATATGGTACATCAGGAACATTGTGTAAAATCCATTCTGTAAAAACATGGGTCAAATTCAGTGTGCACAAATAATAAGAAGCTTTTATCTTCAAAACAACCAATGTCTTGTTTCATAAGTCTCCCCTCCTAATTCTATCATTCTTGCACTCTTTCTCTATAATAAGACTCTTTTGTGTCCTTGATCAGTGTGACCTACAGTGCTTTCTCTGGGAATAATCTCTGTCTTTTATGAAATTAGTCTGG
The DNA here is from genome assembly GCF_963082965.1 of Carassius carassius. NCBI lineage: Eukaryota > Metazoa > Chordata > Actinopteri > Cypriniformes > Cyprinidae > Carassius > Carassius carassius. Next base: position 24,991,379 of record NC_081771.1, read on the forward strand.
ATACAGAGCAGGAACGCCGGAGCTGTCTGGTCCGCCCTGCGGGCCGGTAGATCTGTTGGACCTGGTCCCATGGTGAGGGTGCAGAGGAGATCAGACGTCCCCTCACACATACTGTCCTTCAGATACATCTCCATGGGGGCATCATTAATCTGGACCTCATAGAAACAGAAGAACTGTTTGGCTTGTAGAGAATGATATTAAAAAAGTTACGCTGGCATATCATATACATGCTATATGTCAACGCAAAGGTGAGCATTTTCTTCACTCTTTCTCATCTGAACCTCTATTTTCCTATTTTTCTCTCCCACTCTCTGTATCAAGGGTTTTACACTCTTTTCATATCTCCTCCAAATACTTTCTTGACCCTACAGCCATCTTCATTTCAGTTACAACCATGACACACACACACACACACACACACACACACACACACACACACACACACACACACACACGCACACACACACACACACACACACACACACACTCAGACGTCACATTTACATTTCAAACTGGCACTGTGTCTGCCACACATTCATTATTTACCAGCCCCTGGCCACAGTGGAGAGTGCCTGATCTCTCCCTCTCTCCATCTCCCTCTCTCTCTGTTTCTGTCTCCCTGTGACTCTTACCCTCTTCTCTACCATCTCCACTTCCTGTTTCTACATTGTGGACAGGTAAAGTTATGAGTACAAGGTAATTATAGCTCTGGGCTTGGCCAAATCTTTCTTATCACAGACACACAAAAAAAAATAAAAAATAACGTGGAATTTTACTGATATGGATGTAATGTATGAAAACAATAAAGTGCTCTAGTGTTAGTGTTAGTGCTCTACACTAACTGCTCTAGCATAAAACAATTAAATATTAAGAGATATAACAGGTGTGTCTTTCTTTTTGTTTCTCTAATCAAAATGTTTTCAACAAAACATGTTTATTTGTTTGTCCCACTTTAAATATTTGGTATAATAATTATATAAAATAAAGCAAATCGGTATGGTAATGAATGAATAAATGACTGACTGACTGAATAAATAAATAAATAAATAAATACAAGTCAACAATGTAAGCTAACTCTCAATTCCTCACTGATTAATGTTGTACATCTGTTAATAATACCTATATGATGATTTTTTTATGTGTAGCATCCATATTATCCATATGATGATTTTTATGGTATGTACAGTATGTAGCAAATTCATATGTCAATAATATATATTTTATTTATATATGCAACTTTATTAAAACAACATATGTTTTCCATGTTTATATTATGAAGAGTTCAGCTGCAAAAGCCTCTAAGTTTGTCTGACATTTCCTTTAAAATTAGTATTTCTTTCTGGCTACTATATAGGTTTCTATGTAAGTTCCAGTACTTCTGAATGGGTTGAGGCTGGGATTTTGCACATTTGAAGTGAAAGTACTTGATGAACATATGTGTGGAGAGCATTCACTCACTCATTGACCAAGATGGCTTTTAGAGGCTTTTGCATTGGAACTCTTCATATGTTCTTTTAATATATATTTTTAAATATGTTTACCTTTTATATTAACATGGCCTATATATAATATCAGCATGTATTGATGGGATTCATAATACAAATGTACATGGCATATTCTATTCACTTATAAGCTACTACTAAATATTGTAGAAACTTAATTTTCTGTAAAGTTGCTTTGCAATGATTTGTATTGTAAAAAGTACTATACAAATAAAATTGAATTGAATTATATATTACATATTCTATGTGTACATATTTCTAATAATAGGTTTCACATATTTTTTTTAGTACATTTGAACATAGATTATATATAAGGAAATGTAATATATGTATATATATTATAATTGTGTATGGGTTACTCACCAATGGATCCTCTGGAGTGAATGGGTGCCATCAAAATGAGAGCTCAAACAACTGACAGAAGCATCACCATAATTCACATGACTCCATAAATGAATGTCTGGTGAATAAGAAAACTGCATGTTGGTAAGAAACAAATCCATTATTAAAACTTTGAACCATCGCTTAAAATACCAGTCCAAAATTGTAATATCACTTCCTCCAATGAAAATGTCCACCCCTGTTGTCCTCTCGCATAAAAATCCAACAGAAGTTTTTGTTTAGAATGGTTTTGACTTGATCATCTGCATATTTCTCTCCTGATTCAGACAAGATGACTTTTTCAGTGGGTTTATATTTTAGCAGAAAGCAATGGTTTGAAGTAAAAAAAATGTCTTAATGGATTTTATTATGAACACACATTTTTTTCGCTAATGATTACTTGTGACGTTTATATCAGCTGTCTTGGTTGCTTCTACATGGTCTAAGCTAAACGCGAAATATGTATACCAATAAGTACATATCACTGCAGCTTCTAAAATAAATGAACACTAGAAGCAGTAAAACTCTGACACCTTTTATTACTTTACACACAAATTTACAGAGTTTCTATTAATGAAGCATAATTTACGCACAGTTATTTTAAGAATATCATGTTATGACTTCAAAACAATATTTATATGCTGGGAGATTTAAAAATTATGCCTTTGAATGTTAGCATTGCACATATCCGGCTTCATATCTATGGGTTTTCACAGGGGTAGGTTTTTGTTCGGTAGCTAACAGAGTTTCGAGTCCTGTGTAACCACAGTTCGACAAAGCAGTTCAAATCTGCATAAAAGGAAGTTTGAATGTCACGGTTGCATCAACAAATGTGTTTTTGTGTCAGTTTTGCATGTGTTAACACTATCGGGTTGGTTTAGGATTGGGTTTGGTATAGGGCATATTTCCAAGATGACAGAGCATTAACTTTTAGTGACAGTCCCTGGATATTTTAATTCTGATCTGCCGCAATACGTACCAGAAGCAACATCAATAAAAACACAGCAATACGTACCTATTTCAACGTAATAAAAATGTGCCAGGGTTCATGAATTGAACCAGTGTTTAAGCACCACTCAGTGGACATTTCCCTTTTTGAAACTGTGGCGAAATGTGCAGTAAGGTAGTTACGTAAAAACGGTGTGGCACAAAAAGTACACAGAGGTACGTATTTATATGAGGGCAGGTTGGTTTGGACTCTCACTGTGATCACCTATTCACTCATAAATACCTTTGGTGAGCAGGTAATTTTATGCTAATTTTTTCTAATCTGTTCGGATGAAGATACGAACTCTTCTAAAACTTGGATGGTCTGATGGTCTTATTTTTGTTAAATTATTCATTAGTTCTTACCAAGTACCAATTATTTTGGTAGCACTTTATTTTACAGTCCTGTACATACTATGTAATTACAATAACTACATAAAAATAACTAGGTACTAACCCTGAACCTACCCTTAAACCTAACCTTACCCCATGTAGTTACCTTCTATTACCAGAACTTAGATAAATCCCTTTTTACAGAAATATGAGGCAAACTCACACTTTTTTAAACATTACAGAGCTTTATAGACACTGCCGAACAGGAATGTCCACAAGTGTGAGATCTGGATAAGAAAAGAGTATGATATAGACAGAGGCAGTGTGGTGAGAAGCTGTCTGTTTATACTGCCACTGGCTTGGTGTTAGATTGTAGGAGTGATGAACATGTCGATTTCACATTTTGATGAGGCCAAGACATTGTGTGTGTTTGTGTGTGTAGCAATGTTACTTTGTCAGGTGCTATATACAGCACGGAATGTTCTTGAACGTGACAAAGGTGACATCACACTTGTTTTAATCCAATACAGATAACTGATGCCAAATGCTATGAAATGTGGGACTTGCATCTAAATAAAATTAAAATATACATGTATATCTCATCATTGGAGTGAAACTGATGTGGGTTGACTGTATTCAGGTTTGTATTTTGACTGACTCTCACACTCACAATACTGGGGTGTAGTTAACTATATGTAGCAACATTACCAGGTTATGTATGTTTTTGGTAAAATAACTGTAGTTTAGTTGCTTGACAAACAGCTGTTTTTATGTTCTCATTTCAGAGAGAATTGTATATGTAATTAAATAAGCAAGTTTGGATGGTGTATTTCAGTAAACCATAGTTTCTCTCAAACTATGTTACCTAATGTTACCTATAAGCTCATAAAACAGAATTGTTATGCATCTTCGTTTGGCCAAAGAAATGAAATGAATTGAAAAGGGTCCAAGTTCACAGAAGAGAAAACAAATCAGAAGAAACAGCTATTTACAACAAAACAACATCAATAATTCAAAAAAGAGCTAAAACATCTATGAATTCTTAACAACTATTTAAATGCTTTCTATAAATTCCCATGTTTTGACCAAGCATGCAATTAAATTATTCAAGCACAAGGGATTTGGGGTATTATTTCCCTCAGCACTAATTTCTTATATTTGAAGTTTTTTTTAAAAGTTATTTAACATTTAAAAACTTAATTTTGGGGATATTAAACCAACTAAATTCAATGAATGATATAATTAGAAATCCCAACCCTGTAAAGTAATAGCTACATTAGCATTTGATAATTTTAAGTTATCTTAATTATATGTATATGTGTGTTTCTTAATTATATATATACAATACAGACCAAAAGTTTGGACACACCTTCTCATTCAAAGAGTTTTCTTTATTTTCATGACTATGAAAATTGTAGAGTCACACTGAAGGCATCAAGGGCTATTTGACCAAGAAGGAGAGTGATGGGGTGCTGCGCCAGATGACCTGGCCTCCACAGTCACCGGACCTGAACCCAATCGAGATGGTTTAGGGGTGAGCTGGACCGCAGACTGAAGGCAAAAGGGCCAACAAGTGCTAAGCATCTCTCGGGGAATTCCTTCAAGACTGTTGGAAGACCATTTCACGTGACTACCTCTTGAAGCTCATCAAGAGAATGCCAAGAGTGTGCAAAGCAGTAATCAAAGCAAAAGGTGGCTACTTTGAAGAACCTAGAATATGACATATTTTCAGTTGTTTCACACTTTTTTGTTATGTATATAATTCCATATATAATTCCACATGTGTTAATTCATAGTTTTGATGCCTTCAGTGTGAATCTACAATTTTCATAGTATTTAGACTATTTAGATTTTTAATTTAGATTTTTAAGTCAAAGAACTTCAAACCCGGACATTCCAAGTAAATGTTATTTAGTTAACAATTTTGAGATACTTTAACACTTGAGAGCTTATCATTTATGAATTATTACGCCAAATAAATTAATGTAATATATAATTAAATTACATATTATATATTATATATTATAAACCATTCCAAAAAATGTTTAATTAGTACTTGATTGTTTTTAGTTATTTTGACAAAGTTATTTATTTCACAATTATTCACACAATTGTTTTAACAGAAGATAATTAGCATATATAATTGAAATATAAATCTACAACCCTGAATGTAATGTTGTTTTAAAACTTAAAATCTTTATGTTTTTGCATTTTTAAGTCAAAGAAGTACAGTTATAATACATAATTGAATTATAATTCTACAACCCTAAATTTCTAAGTAATGATTGATTGATTTTTTAATGATGATTTATTTAAAAAAACTTTTTTTTTTTTTTTTTTTTTTGTACTTTAACACTTAAAATCGTACTGTTTTTGCATTTTTAAGCCAAAGGAATTCAATACACACAGATAACTGAATATTAAATCTACAACACTGGATTTTTAAATAATGGTCGATTAGTACTTGATCATTTTGAGTTATTTTAACACCTAAAATTTAACTTTTCAAGTCAAAAAACATTCAAATATTCATATATCAGCTGTTATCTGACATAAAACCAAACCCTGACATTTCAAATAATGACTGATTAGACCTCATATTCATTTTGAATGAGTCATTTTTTTAATGATTTAATGCTTACAATTAGGATTTTAAAGCTAGATAAGTTCACTTAACATAGACAAATCCAAACTCTGACATCCCAAGTAATGGTTGATTAGCACTTAGTAATTTTAAATTATTTTAAAATGTAACACTTTCATAGATAATAGCCTAAACTCTGGCATTTTACATATCTCATCTCGCCCGACACAAAGTTTACAGATCACACTGCTGGAAGTACTCTCAGAAAGGCTTGGATCATATAACTGCACCTCGGATTAAAAGAAAAAAAAAAAGTTTCGGCATTTTACAGATGGTTCTGTAAAACATTGTTTGGAGGTTAATCAGAAAGCGGTAAAGTAAAACATATCTGCATTTCCTGTTCTGGAGGAATGTGCTCACTGAATTGTGGTGCATTGTGGGATGGTTGAATGGGGCCTCTTGGCAGGCACCACTTTTGAATCTGGCTGTTGCCGTGGTAATGAAGCAGTTCAATGCGCACTCTCTCTCTAAACCAGCTCAGTCTGACAGAAGACCTTGGCAAGCAATCCTGGCTCCACCAGAGCCTGCCATGAGAACCTGTTTTCTGTCTCTTTTTTTCTGCAGGCAGGTAGGCAGCCACCTGCTGCAGGAGCTAGCTCCAGTCTCAGAGCCAGGGACCCCGGCCAAGTCTCAGGCACCAGCCTGGCTGCCTTATCCCTCCTCTGGGTGTGCTTACTGCTCTCTCTTCCCGTTAAACGAGCCTCTGTGCAGACGACCTGTGTTGGACACCATTAATGGGGTGAGTCCGGAAACACTGACTGGTAGGAGAAAAGGATTTAGCGAGGATCGTATCCAGGAACGTGGTTGCTGCGAGCGGGACTGAAATCAAGCACGTTTCTTTTCTCCAGCCCTGGCAGCTTCTGTCAGTCAACAGGAACTTGGCACTCGCTCGCTCTCGCACCAATAACAGGTGTTGTTTTCACATCATATGTTTTTTCCTTTGCTTTAACAATTTGTCTATGAGAGCGCAGCCCAGTTAAAAGCGTGAAATGTTGCACATTCGCTACCCCAACCCCCCTTCGTCTGCATAAAACAAGCCAGATATGGACAGAAATCTGTTAGCTAACACCTGAGGACGTCCAGGTGATAGCGGTCTCACTGAGTGCCATATAAAATCTTCATAGAATCTGTGTCTAACAAATGTCATGCACATGCATTTTACCCCTCCTGATTGTTTTCGATAGTCCTCCATGTTTTCTTTTCCGATCTCTCATCTTGAGCAATTTACGAAAAGAATCACTTCAGTCACACATGTGCATTTTGTTAGGTATACATAACTTTTTTCTCTGTAGTCAAAGGGCATTTCGGAGGAAAGCTGTTCTGTCCCTGAGTCACGCAGGGCTTCTATTAAATAGCGAATCTGAGCGAACATATGTGGACCATACGCACATACGCTGGATACCTGATCATATCTTGGCATTGATACAGTTGTAGGTTCACTCGCCACCTGCGTTCGGGATTGCATCTTGCATGTGTGTATTTGCGATATCGTATGAGTGTGTGCACGGGGTGGAAATGTGTGTGTTTGTTTACGCGAATATATATGTGGCCATACTTAGTGCACCTGGATGAGACAGACGGCGCTCAAGCAGCTGCAGGTCAGCGCTGAGGCCCGTGTGGGCTCTCCTGACAGTGGAAAGAGGGGATAAGTGCTCGGCCCACACAGAGCCGCCAATACCTGCACGCAGCATGTCAGCAGGTCAAACCAATCCCGCCTGCTTGCAGCCTACAGCTATCTGTCTCCATTGCATTCATTTACACCTCATGTGATTGTGTGTGCGTGTTGAAAAAGGAGGTGGTATGCTGAAGATTGTTTGTACATCATAAACTGCTTGGAGGAGAGGCACAGCTGATGTTGTTCAAATGCAATGAGCTGGCAGATAAAAATAAAATTGTACGTCAGATTCACTGTTTCAGTGAAGTGAATAAATTATATTGAAGGTTCAGGATCTCTGAGACAGTTCTTCTGCTGGGCTTTTAAAGTTTGAATCAGTGTGTAAACATTTCACCTTTCAAATAGGTCAGTGACACATAAGAGTGCTCATGATGTGAAATCACATCTGTTCTTTAAGAAAAGTTTAATTTAATGACTTAAAAAATGTCATGTACTGTGACCAAATAAGAAGCAATGGACCATTTGGCTGTTTTGGTTACACTTTATTTAAGGTGCCTTTGTTAAAATGGAATTATACAATAATGTACTGAGTAATATCAAGAGTTAGGATTAGGGTTAGATCATTATAGAATTATTGTCAAAAGTTTGGAAACATAATGATTTTTAAATTATTTTAATGAAGTCTCTAATTCTCACCAAGGCTGTATTTATTTGATCAAAAATACAATAAAAAAGTATTATTGTGAAATATTATTGCAACTTAAAAATTATTATTATTTGTTTTTATATATTTATAAATGTAATTTATTTCTGTAATTCAAAGCTCAAAAAGCTTAATCAATTCAGCATTATTACATGCAGTCTTTATTGTCACATGATCCTTTAGAGATTATTTTAATATGCTAATTTGCTGCTTATTATTATTATTATTATTATATGTGCTCAGTTATTAATAATACAAATGTCATGTGAGTAAGCAATGCCACGAAAGAAACAATGGACCCTTTTCGCAGCCTGTTATGATATGTTTCCAAGTTATTAACAATGTAATTCTATAAACTTTTTTTTTATATAAGTAAATTTATAACACTTTAATTTGTGTCATTCTACATTGGTATTAAATGACAGAAAACTAGTCAATGCTGTATGTGAGTGTTTCTAATACAACATCTTGGGAATGACAGCAAATTTGAAATATCTCTTTCTTCTGACCAACATGTAAAGGCAAAAATTCAATTTGTTGTCGTTTATGTTCACCAGTATCTGGGTTTACCCAACTATGATAACTTCCATTTCTGAGAACCCTGGAAATGCGAACAGGGTTAATAACATCTTGAATACATGTGAGTGTAAACTTTTTAATCATTAGGTACTTACAATAATGCTTTGAAATTTAGGTAAAAGGTAAAAGTATTTTATCACAAACATGAGTGGTAACACTTTAGAACAGGGACAACATTTTCACTATTAATTAAAATTGTTCCTCAATAAATTCTTAATTTGCTGTTTAAGAATTAATTAGTTGTTATGGGGTAGGATTAAACAGCCAATATGCTAGTAATATGCTAATAAGCTAGTTAATAGTGAGAATTGGTCCTTAAAATAAAAAGTATTACCACATGATGTCATGGATTATTTATTCATAGATGTGACCCTGGACCACTAAACTAGTCTTAAGTCGCTGCGTATAGTTTTAGCAATAGCCAAAAAAACTTTGTGTCAAAATTGTTGATTTTGCGTTTATGCCAAAAATCATAAGGATATTAAATAAAGATCATGTTCCATGAAGATATTTTGTAAATTTCCTACCATAAATATATCAAAACTTATTTTTTTTAATATGCTTTGGCAAGAATTAATTTGGACAACTTCAAAGGCAATTTTCTCTGTATTTTGTTTTTTTTTGCACCCTCAGATTCCAGATTTCAAATAGTTGTATCTCGGCCAAATATTATCCTATCCTAACAAACCATACATCAATGAAAAGCTTATTTATTCAGCTTTCATAAGTTGTCTAAATCTCAATAAAAAAAAAATTACACTTAAGACTGGTTTTGTGGTCCATGGTCACAAATATCATTACATAAAGTTTACAATATCCATATTAAATATTTTGTAATACATTTTTGAGTCAACCACATGACGTTTTGCAACCTGAACGAACCTTGCCTTGTCATAAAACATTCAAATCAACTGTTTTTAAAGAGTTCTTGACCTTGGCACACAGTCATGAGGGTCTGCAGGGTCCTTTCTATGATCTAATTTCCTAGTTTCATGTGTTTTTTTTTTTCTCCTGCATGATAGTTGGACCACATGACTTCAGTGATGTAGAAAGAAATTTTTGGAAATATTAAGCAACAAAGCAACAAAGTAGTTTAATTTTTTTAAACATTTGCATCCTGTCACAGTTTCCAGTATTTAGCAGAACTGGTGTAGATTAATGACAGCACTATTCGTGTTCTAAAATCTTTTTTTCCCAGACTGAAGGTTCAAATCCGACCAAAACGATATACACACACAGATAATCTTATACGGGGGGTTTAAAGGCATCACGTGCGACCCCCACTCATCCCCGGCATAACTGAGGGGGAGCGTAGATGTGTTTGATGATTGTCTTCAATAAAAGAAAGAGAGCGAGTGTGATAGACAGAGAAAAGAGAGAGAGACACACAGCTGTTTCTTCCCAGCAGAGTGCTGGTTTAGGGCTCAATTGTGCATTTTGCAGATAAAGTGACAAAACTACTGGAGGCGGTGTTGTGTGCAGCTGTTGCCACAGCAACCGTGATTTGGAGACCAGGTTCTCTATTACCAGTTCATTTAAGCTTCCTAATTGCATTCCACAGAATCTGTGACCACAACTGCTGCTGAGAGAGAAACATCCTTTTTACAGAGGGAAGAGAAAAAAAAGGAAGCATGACACTGGGAGGCTGGAGTAAAGATAGGTTTAATGCAAAGCATGCTTATGCATAGGGTGGCCATATGCACCGTTCATATGGGAGATGTCCGGGCCAGGATTTTAATATTTCCTAAAATGTCCAGGTTTAGGCAGTTTGCACTGTGCAGGTTGATCGTTGTGAAACATTCATAAGAGCTATAGAGAGCAGAGGAGATGGCTTCTTATGCTTTCGAATGCCTCTCGCACCTATTTGGTGTCTTTTTTGATCAGTGAGCAAACAAACACTTGCGCATATTTGCATCGCTTCGATCGTTCCCTGTAGATCTCACCTTCTGAAGTGCAGCCCCACGATTGGTCGTTCATGTACAATACCTGCATGTTATTGGTCAAACTGCTTTGGATGTTTTAGGCAATATTAAAATCCTCGCCTGGATGTGTCCCATATGAATGGCACATATGGCCTCCCTAATTATGCAAGAATTTCATGTATGAAATTTCAATGCTCTAAAACAGCAGTATGCTCTGAAATTTTGGTGAAACTTTGTTTTAGGGTGGCCTTGTTACAGTGTAATTATAAAGTTAATTAATATTAGAGTAAGGGTGGGTTAGGGTTTAGTTTAAGGTTAGTTGCATGTAGAGTACTTGTCAAAAGTTTGGAAACATGATAATTTGTAAATGTTTTTAATAAAATATCTCATGCTCACCATGGGTGCACTTATATGATCAGGCATACAGTTAAACAGTAATATTGTAAATATCATTACAACTGGAAAGAAGTATTTCCTTTTATGAATATATTTAAAAATATATTTCTCACCTATATAAAAAGTATGTTTTTAATGCAAAGCTGAATTTATGATTGCTCCAGTTTTCAGTGCCACATGATCCTTCAGAAATCATTATAATATTCTGATTTGTTATTATTGGTGCTCAATATTTTGTGAAACAGTTTTTTTTCCTCAGGATTCTGTGATGGATAGAATGTTCAAAAGAACAGTATTTATTTGAAATAGAATAATTTGTAACATTATAAATGATTTTACGGTCATTTTTGATTAATTTAATGCCTATTTGCTGAATAAAAGCAATCATTTCTATTAAAAACAGACACACAGCCACACATACCCTAAATATTTGAATGGTAGTACATCATGGTTTCTGCATAAATATTAAGTAGCACTGTTTTCAGCATTGAAAATATTATGATATAAACATCTGAATGTTTCTCAAGCAGCAAATCAGCATATTAGACTGAAAGATCATGTGACACCGAGGACTGGAATAATGGCTGCTGAAAATTCAGCTTTGCGTCGCAAGAAAAAAAAAGTTTTATATGTAGTATGTAGTAGAGTAAAATATATTATGACAGAAAACAGTTACTTTAAAATGCAATACTATTCACAAAATAAGTGTTTAAACTGTAGTTTTGAGCACATAAATGCATCCTACATAAGAGACTTCATTAAATACCTTTAAGAATACAGTGTTTTTAAACTAAACTATGTACTGTAATTATGCCAAATTTACTGTTGTTTAAGTAGATGTAACGTGTAGGAAAGTGCAACTGAAATTTTCAGTCTGCATTGTTTTCGTATAGTTTGTAAAGTTGTAATCATGAGGTATGCCATTATGTTGCATATGTGAACATGTGCATATGTGTGTGGGAGAGTGAAATAGCTCTAATTGTGCTGGGCCATGGCCTCTGAGCTCTATTATTCCATCCTATGGCAGCAGGTCATGCCTGTGGGGCCACCGGCCCTTTGAACCTCTGCAGAGCTGAACCCTTAAAGAAAGCCGGCCCACAATGCTTTTCTTCTGCGCCTCTCTTTTAGTGGGGTTTGAAATGATTGGTAACTGTTGAGCCAGTGTTCTCTCCATCTCTCCCCTGCTAGTGACCCTCTCTCCACTGTGTCAGAGCCACTAGATAAGACAGCGGTCCAATTATCCGCACACTCTCCCTTTCTCTGTCTTGACACACACACACACACACACACACAAGCACACAGTTTAAGATCAGCAATCGAGGACCGCCGGCTCCCTCAATCAAATTATCTGCAAAGCTTGGACTGCCACAGTTCACTGCCAGGCCACAATGGAACAAGCGTAACGCACAAACCGCATTTATAACAAGAACAACGGAGTGAATTCCACATCCGCATCTAAACAACTCCTTCCTGTGTTCGCACCTTCACACAAGAGCACTTAGGGGTAGATTCAGAGAGAGTGTGAAAGCACCCATCTGCCTGACAGCTCTGACTTGAGTGAGTTTCCCTTCTGAAAGAGTGCGGCCCAAGTGCAGCCTCCTATTCAGGATAAGCTGACCCCAAACTCAGAGTCTGACCTGGCCTTTGTGCTCTCTCACCCTTTTCCTTCGGCTTGCGCAAACAAAAGACCTCTGGCCCTCCATGCTCTGCACCCAGCCGGCCCTTTCATGACTTTTTTGCCATTTTTCTCCTATTCGATTATTTGATTTAGTTTTTTCTTCTTGGGGTGGATTGGGGGATGGTATGCCATTCGTTTGCTTCACGGCTCCCAGAAGTGGCACAATTTATATCGTTGCCAGGGAATTAGGACCCCCCGACCCCTTTGTTGTGGATTGTATGGTGGTTGGCTGAGGGCAGGGCTGGGGTGGATGTCCCTTTATTTCTCTATTAGAAAAGGGCTTGGTTCCCACAGGAGCGCTGGGGAGCTATGAGGTAATGTTTACAGAGCAGGGCCTTGAGAGAGCGAGAGTTGTAGTGTGTGTGTGTGTCACCATGTAGAGGATGTACAATCCTTACAAATTGTTGTAAAGAAAATTTGAGTAACAATTAGGAATTTTGCTATGGTGTTACCACAACCTCGTAAATGAGTTAGTTTTCAGCTGAAATGAAACTTGTGCGGACAGGCAAACAAACAGACGCAAACAAAGCCTTAGACAACCATGCTGTTATCACACACAGGCATGCTCTTTCTGCACTGGCGGATAACTGTAAAACTGAATATATAAGATACACCCACACAAACTCTTCAACACACAAACACAGAGGATTGGAAACAAGAGAGAGCGAGTCCTTGTTCATAGTGAGGAGAGGAGAGTAATGAAATAGAGAGACTGAGAGGAAGAGATACAAGGAGAGGAACTTAAACCATTATCATTTAATGCTAAAAATATCATTCATATTTTTACGGTGTTGATGCCTGGAGCTCAGATGTGTAGAGGTTGACTGAGATTTTACAGACTGTAATTTTGTGTGTATCTTCATGAGTCTGAAAAACAGATGCACATCTGATCATGTTAGCTGACACAGGCCTAGCACATATACGCTACATTAAAGTCAACATGGGCTGCATTCACAATCCATCTGACTTCAGCAATGTGAAGGAAACAATTTGAATGAGAAAAATGTGATAGGCAGCTCTTAATGAGTCAGGCAGTTAAGAATAAAGATATAAAAACAGGTTGGTTTAACAATACTAATCCTGTCAATTAAATTATTGATGAAAATACTTGTTGATGACATGTTTGCAATTTTACAAATATACATTTTGACAGCTATTTCAAATTCTTTAAAAAAGTAATTTAACCTTTTTTTTTTACTTAAATTTTTCCTTTCTCTTTGGAGTGTTAAAAGCTCTTGGTGCATAAAGACGATCTGTAAAGTTGCAAAGACTAAAGTCTCAAATCCAAAGAGATATTCATTATAAAAGTTAAGACTTGTCCACGCCCTCCTAAAACACCTTGTTTAAATGACCCAACATCTTTATGTCACTGTGTGGGAAGATTTGCATAACACCGCCCAAATGTTCACGGAAAGAAAGAAGCCGTAACTTTTATTCTCGCTGTAGTATTGGTGTTGCCGCCGCAGCCATGTTGTGGAGATGCAGTGTGTTTCATTGTCAAAGCGAAACTACATTGTTTGGCCTTCAAAAAGAGGACGATATCCGCTTTTTCATGCCTAGAGCTGATCTGTATGGCCTTATTATCAAACCTACTGTATATAATGAGTTTGGAAATTTTTGAGAAATGCTTAAAGGGTACATAACATGCAAAGTTTCACCTAATCTCATTTTAATCTTGAGTACCTATAGAGTAGTACTGCATCCTTCATATATCCAAAAAGTCTTTTGTTTTATCATATTTATAAAAGAAAAATACAGCTTTCCGATTCTTTCTCTGAGTCTCGCTCTCCTCTGGTCAATGTGTGCGCGGGCGCGCTTTTCTGAAAGAAATGCTCATATAAGGAGTTCCGTTCTCATCTACTTCATTAGATCCACGATCAAAAAAAAAAAAAAAAACAGCCGAAACTTGTACCAACCCAGAAGTAAGATTTTCAGCACAGAAATTCTCAGTCATTCTTCTAAATACTTTTTTATAACTTTGGCCATGTTTAGCATGAAAATCCATCTCTTTAACACTGTGAACAACTCTAAATACACGAAACACCATTGTACCCCCCCTTTAATAAATGGACTAACTAAACCCAGTTAAATTTAGCCGACTAAATTTACTGTAGATGAAACTAAAACTAAAAACAATTCAGATGACTAAAATATGACTAAAACTAAATGGCATTTTAGTCAAAAGACTGACTAAAACTAAATCAATATTTGCTGTCAAAATTAACACTGAGTTGTATTTACAACACTGTTCCATAACAGTTTAACCCATATATTCAGATGTGTTCAGTGCATTTTATGGATAATCAGTAATTATGTCCCCACTGGATGCAACAAATCCATAGTTTGTAATAGGTTTTATTGGTTTTGTCTAGTGGTGCTGGGAAAGGGCATCACAGTATGGTAAGGGGCGTAACATTTACGTCACACACTTGAGGTATTCAGCCAATCACAACGCACTGGATAGCTGGTCAATCAGCGTATACCTCACTTTTCAGACCGATGAGCTTTGTAGTTTCAGAAAGGCAGGCCATAGAGGAGAAACAATAATATACATTATGTGTAAAATATTGTGTTCTTTGAACCTTAAGCTGCATAAACACATTCCATTTACCAAATACACAACATAATGTTCTTTTTTTTGTCATATGACCCCTTTAAAAAAGTACAAGTACATGACCAGCCAGTGTTCAAAACTATCTGTTTACCTTAATGGTATCAGAGTACTGCTAAAGAAGCTCAGAGGACCTACATGTTAGATTTAATTGCACAAAATTCATATAGGCCAAAGATACTTTTTAATACAATTAATGTATTTTTAAATCCTGCTCATAGTGCTTCATTAGAATTCTTCACTGATTTGTGTGAACAGTTTTTAAAACATTTGATCCATAAAGTCGAGTGTATCAGGTCTAACATACCATCTCAAAATTATTTTCCTCTAGAAATGGCTTCTCATCAGAGCTCCCGATCTCTTTTCCGACCCGTGTCACCTGAATTCAAAGCTTTATGATATTGTTCTTAGTATGAAGCCCTCATTTTGTTACTCTGGTTTTTAAAAGGGCTTTTCCAGCCTGAAGTCAAGTCATCACTGCCATTATCAATAGCTCCTTAACAAATGGAATTGTACAAGCTTCTTTTAAACATGCTATAGTCTAACCAGTGTTAAAAAGCATAATCTTGATCAGCATGACCTAAATAACTATAGACCCATTTCTAAATGATCTTTTATCTCAAAAGTTTTGGAAAAAACTGTTTATTCACAGATTTCAATTTACTTGAGTACTTTTAATATTTTTTAATCTGCCCTCTAGAAGGTTACTAATGATATTTGACTTTTCCTTGACTCTGATTCTTGCTGTATCTTAATCATGCTTGATTTAAGTGCAGCATTTGATACAATAGATCATGGCCTCCTTCTTCAAAGACTTGATCAGGTAGCTTGTTTCCAGAGATCTGTGCTGAACTTGTTTGCTTCCTATTTTAAGGACAGATCTTTTTCTGTGAATTTAGGGAAATGTTTCTCATCTCGGGCTCAAATATCCTATGGTGTTTCGCAGGGCTCTATTTAGGGTCCTCTCCTTTTCTCTTTATATATATATTTCCTGTTTACACTCTTTCCTGTTAAAAACAAAAACTGTTCTATGTCTAATCTGTTTGTATATCTTCAGGAAATTAAATGCTGTATGGACTTGAATTTTTTTTACAATTAAATAACGATAAAACTGAAATAATGTTTTTTGGTCCAACAACTGTGTCTTCTGGCATTTTCAAGCAGCTTGGCCCCTTGTCATCAAATGTACGCAACTGTGTGCGACAAGAAACCTTGGCGTTGTCTTTAATCCTACGTTGTCTTTTGATAAGCAGATCAGTGCTGTTGTGAAAAGCAGTTTCTTCCAATTAAGATCAATTGCTAGAATCAAGAAGATGCTTTCCATGAAGGACCTTCAGACAGTAATTCATGCATTTAAAATGCATTTCATGGTTGGATTACTGCAACTCACTTTATCTGGGTTTGCCTAAATCATCTTTGGACCGAATGCAATTGGTGCAAAATGCCAGATTTTTGTCCTTCCCCCCCCATGTATTTTGCCATTTTTTTAACATTGCATAAATAAAGTTTTGTTTTGCTTTTCAAAAAAAGCTGCAAAACAACAATTATTTATTTATTTATTTATTTATTATTATTTAGCAGACATAATAACAACAACGCACAATTTAATTTAAAATGAATAAGTTTGCAAAATAATATTTTTGGGCCATTTTTGGAAACCCTTTCTTTGATCAGGCATGTATTGTTTTTATTGTATAAATGAATGCAGCCTTGCTAAGCAGAAGAGACTTCTTTTAAAACATTTGAAAATATGAATGTTATAATAAATGTATAATTGTCATTATTATTATCTACAGATTTTAGGGGAAGTCGTGGCCTAATGGTTGGAGAGTCGGACTCCCAATCGAAAGGTTGTGAGTTCGAGTCCCGGGCCGGCAGGAATTGTGGGTGGGGGTAGTGCATGTACAGTTCTCTCTCCACCTTCAATACCACGACTTAGATGCCCTTGAGCAAGGCATCGAACCCCCAACTGCTCCCCGGGCGCCGCAGCATAAATGGCTGCCCACTTCTCTGGGTGTGTGTTTACAGTGTGTGTGTATTCACTGCTCTGTGTGTGTGCACTTCGGATGAGTAAGGGTCACCATACTTGGCTGAATGTCACGTCACTTTCAACAGTAAAATTACAGTACTAACATTAATGGATGTTGATGAAGATTTTATTTTGACGTTAACCCGCAGGAAGACCTCAGTGCTTCTTTTTGTGGACCGCAGCAGATTTATCAATTATTCTCATTATGAATTTTGAAAAAGATGCACATATCACACTGTTACATGCCTTTTAAAAATTCATAAAAATGTTACTGAGCAACTGATGAGTAAAACAGTTTCAGTGCAGATTTTACTCGTGGTTTGATGTTGAAGCCTGGCTAAAGGCCTTTCCACACTGAGCGTGATGCGAAAAAGTGAGGGTAATCGATGACGAACGGTGCTTTCACACCAAACGCAAAACGATTATTCGACTTCTGCTAATTCACAACTTACAATTAGATATGTATCTCGGAAATGGATTTAACATCATCTACTGCTCAATACATCATTAAATTAAGATAAACAAGGTTCTACACCAGATACAAACTATCTATAATGCTTACAAGAATAGGCTACATCCTAAAATATAGTTAGAAGGACAATTAGCATCAAGCTACACTGGAAGAGGTATGTAATTATTATTGTATTTGCTTACTCACTTTAAACCATCATTGAGTGCTTGTAATAACTTCCGACTGTGATCTATAGTTGATTTTGATTAATAAGAAGACGCATGCACTCTTTGTATGTTTTATAACACTACACTGCTAATGTTTGTCATAAACATCCTTTCCAGATACAGAATATATTGTCATAATCACATCTAACTTGGTGGACAATTAATAGAAATCTGTTCTCAAATACCAATGATTACAAGAACTTAGCATCCACTCTCTTCTCTTATCCGGTGTACTCTTCTTCGATGTTTGTTTACATTGGTTTTCAAATCAGCCCCACCGCTCTCACCCTTTTTTGGAACAACAGCAGCTCCAGTCACGTGATCCTAGCTGAAACAATATTGGACGGCCCGAGATTCTGCTTTGCGAAACTGAAAAGATTTGTCAGACTAGGTTTGAAAACTGTTTGAAAACATGCAATTCCTGCGTGTATTAGAAAACAGAACATTCTGTAGTTTATTTAATTGTTTAAGGCCATTTTGTGATTTTAATCATCATACAGTAACTAGCAACAACCACTCATTTCATCAGAGACATGAGATGCAGTACTAAACAGTTATCGCTGTCGGTGCTTGTTATGATTTCTGCGTATTTCTCAAGACAGTTTTAAATGCTTCCACACTGCATACATTTTTGCTGCATTAGTGCACAAATCTATTTGATCGCATCACATCATTGTTCAGTACAAATTATTACAATTTCGGTCTTTTTGTTTATAAGGCTGAACACCAAAATCTTATTTTTTTATTTATTTTTGCTATTGTCGGCTGCCGAACATTTGTTGGGTCCCTAATTGGTAGCACGATGTATTGTAATGTTTTTTTTTTTTTCAGTTGGTCAGAACAAAATTGTCAGACACGTTACTTGTTCAGATGACATTTTCTGGTGAAAATTATTTCTTTATTTATTTCATGTTTTAATCATGCAGATAATTTGTAGGCTTTAAAAACTTGCTCATCAAATACAGCAGGATTTTTAATGGTAAACAAGGTTCTGTTTTAATTCATGTTAAATTTGATGCTTTCAACTTTTCCTTCCTACAGCATGCAAGCTCCTGTTCAAGTCCACCCATCCCACAGGGCCTGAGCTGGAAGCCTCTTTTTCTCTCCATCTCTGTCTGTCTCCTTCACCCTGTCACAGGTCCTACCAATCAATGTTTTAAGCCCCAGGTTGCCTGATTTATCTGCCTTCCTACAGGCACCGTCACCTCCACAAACTGTAAAAGATCAATTTACACAACTCCGCCACCAGACCGCTATTGACGTAACATGGGTGACTTCCTCTCGTCCTCTCCCGATCTTTTTCCAATATGCATCTCCTTCCGCCTTTCTTGTTTAAGAGGTTTAGGTCAAAAGGATGATTCGAGAGGCAAATGTCAAAGGTCACAAATGTGATCTTTAGCCTATCTGCCCTGAAAGAGGCTGTGCTCTCTATATCGATGAGCTCTCACCAAATACTGACCCACAACTGTGCAGAGTAGAGACAGCTGGGCACAGTTCTGCAGTTGATGATAACCCAGGCCTGAGGCAGTGACTGTGCTCCATCTATGAAAGACAACTCAGGAATTCTTTCATTTGAGGTATTACACATGCTCAGTGGAGCAATATTGATTTTTTTTCTTACTGCTTCCTCTGGGCTATGCTGCAAGCATAAATGTTTTGCCAATTTATCAAAGTTTTATCTGTGAGAAAAAGAGAGAAACAGTAAGGGTGGAGAAAGGAGCGAGGGAAGGTAGAAAGAAAGAGAGGAAGAGAGATCGAGAAAGACAAACTAAGAGATATGGACAGCGATACCGCATACATCCTCCCCTGGCCATGTGCCACTGCCTCTCTGCCTCTCTCCCTCTCTCCCAGCAGGGGACTGTGGGAGGAGAGGCTGGCATTTATAAATAAAACCATATGGCAAAAAAACAATAACGTGTGGACGTGTAATTGCTAATTGCATAACAGTGCACTGAGTCTTCCTCCTTGTTTCACTGGAGATGCTTAAATAGGTTCAACAGAGCCATTTATGAGCTAGCACCAACTACCCACGATGCCAAAGAGTCACTGAACAAACAGTATACACAGACATACGCTATGTTACTTCTGAGATTGTGGTTGAAACATGTCTACACAAATAGTTTGTCCTATTTACACACATTCACATAGTTCCAAGCTCCATACGACCGTCTTTTTTAGTCTGTGGAACACAAACCTTGAAGAATAACCTTGCCATTATTTTCAACGTGATGCCAGTGAATGCAATCCATAAAATTCATGCTCTATATTTCAGATTTTGTAGAACCTTATAATAATGTTGCGCTGAGATCATACTGAAAGTTGTATCTACCCTAGTTTCTTTAATGTGTTCATAACGAAGCAATAATGTCCAAGTTGTGAATAAATAACTTTAGATTGCTCTTCTGATTTGGGTCTTTTCAATAAATTGGTGGCTTTCTGAATTTATGTTATGAACTAGCTGAATTGCTAGTTCACAAAACTGGTTTGAATTATTGTTCACAAATCAACTCACTGCTATAATCGGAAGAGGATTTAATCGAAAAGACTTCTAATCTTGACAAAGTATATATCGTTGGAAAGGTCTAAGACTCCCAAATATATATTTTACCAATGTTTTTTGTTAAAAACTATGTAGGAAAAGTAATAGATTAATTTATGACAAGAGTGCACCCTTACAAATCTACGTTATAACAGGAGTTTTGACTTCTTAAATACTTCTTCATTGTCTTTTTCTCTATCACATTTTAGAAATCATCAGAAATTATATATCAACTGAAAACTTAAAATCTCAAAGTTCGTCCTTTAAAACCTATTTTAAAACCAGACATTGCATTACCATGTAAATGGTACATCAATATCATGTTACAAAATGTTTTCATTTATGAATTATAAAAATTTAAGTTTGAATCATGCAATATAATATCATGCAATATAAAGTCTATGTTCAAAAATGTGAGTGAGAATTGACAAAAATGTGAGTTTTTTTAAGTGTAAAGCCCAAAGTATAGACTTCCATTTTTCTGTTAATGCTTGTATGTACAGCAGAACACAAATCATTTCAAAGTATACTCAATTTGATAGAGTGCACAAGCACAGCCAGTTGACACTATATGTACACTATATTTTCATCTTTGTCCAATGTCTGCAGTATTTTTATGATGGACCATGCCTGTGTAGCCTTAAACTAGAATTTTGGGTACAGCTTAACCTCCTAACACAAGTGCTTGTCAAAACAGCCATCTATTATTGTTGATCTGCCTACTATATTGATTGCAATGTATGTCAAGCACTCTATATGCATACCATATGCATAAAAATTTACCATACTTTGGGCTTAAAGCTGCAGTCCATGGAATAGAAGAAATTATTGAATAAAGTTTATTTTTGTTTTATTTGTGCACAGAATGTATTCTATAGCTTCATAATATTAAGATTGAACCACTGATGTCACACAGACTCTTTTAACGATGTCCTTATTACCTTTCTGGGCCTTGGACATGTCAGTTGGGTGGCTGTCTATGCTGGGTCAAAAGTTCTCGTATTTCGTCAAAAATAACTTATTTTTTTGTTTTGAAGATAAATGAAGGTCATTAAGGGTTAGCAACGTAAGAGAGTAATTAATGACAGAATTTTCATTTTGGGGTAAACTCTTCCTTTAATGCATGACCATATTCTGGATCCTTTAACCCTACCCCACACCTAAACATAACTACTACAACAAAGGACTGGTTTACTATCAATAAGCTAAATTTTGAGTTTATGAAGGGAAAACTTTTAGTTAATAGTAAATATGTGTTCTCTAATCTAAAGTGTTACTCATAATTTATATTTTAAGGTGAACTATCCCTTTAACAAATGAACATGGTAAAGCTTTAAAGTTCAAAATCAGGCCAAATTGCATTATAATGTAGCATACTGTGGAATTTCAGTTTGAATCCAATGGAATTCCACCTGCCTCTGGGAAGGATCGGCATTGATAACCACCTCCGTCGGCTTGTTACAAAAGATAAAAGCTCAATTAGATTATGTCTCATTAGTCCAGATCGTATTCCAGCAGACTGTTACAGCTGGACAATGAGAACGCTTTCACTTTCTTAATCATTTTGGTTTTGATAAGGATTTAGCAGTAGAGGTGAGGTTACAGGGGATGCCTGGTAAGAAAGCCTCCGTTTAATAATGTAATCTTAAATTACAGTTTAATTACAGCTGCTTAGTCACAGGGGATGCCCTGTAATTCAATCACTGGCCTCCAACTACTGTATCACACAAAGCCTTATCGCACAGTTTTAGCCTGGATGTGAATGGCCTGTTTCGGGACTGTGTAATTGGACTGAAGTCTCAAGCTGCACCACTCTGGACTTTGCCAGTGGACCACTTATGGTCAGTGTTGGGAAGGTTACTTTGAAAATGTAATAGGTTACAGATTACAAGTTACCCTATTTAGAATGTAATAATTAGTGTAAATATTTCAAATACTTTATTAATGTAACTGATAACATATGATTACTTTTCTAAATCTCTAATGTTTTCAGCTGTTAATTATTTTGAAACATTTATAGCTGGCAGGGTTAACCTTACAGTGGTGCTCAACACTGATTACTGTCAGACTTTCAGAATCCTTCTTCACTTTATTTAAGATATTAATAATTTAATTGTAATGCACAGCCACCTTTAGCACCTCTTTTTTATACATAAACCAAAATAGGAAATAAAACAGTTATCGAATAAGCGTCTGTCCTATTCTGTGTCCTCAACTCCTGTAATCTCGTCTCATATTTAAATCTGTATTGTATGTGTGTGAAAATATTCAGATTTAACCCTCTTTGTAATCATTAACATCTAACAAGTAACTGTAATTTAATTACACATTTTGTTTCTCAGTAACTGTAACAGATTACAGTTACATTTATTTTGTAATTAAATGATGTAATTAAGTTACATGTAACTAGTTACTCCCCAACACCGCTTATAGTCATCCGTTGCCTTTGTGTCCTGTAGATCATGGAGAGAGCGAGAAAGAGAGAGACCACCAAGCTTTTTAAAATTGTATCAAACATTCCCCAAAGAACACCAGCAATAGGAAGCAAGAGGACTAGAAGGCATGGAAGGGCTTTTTTCCCTCCCTCCCATCCCCAGGTCAGAGTCCACGTACGCAAATCCAATTTGTCTTTTGTTTCCCGGCTCTGATTCCTTTAGAGACCCCATCCCATGGATTTTATGCAGCGAAGAAAATGTAATGCTTTTCATAAATTTCTGGAGGGAAAATTAGGTTTGCAGAGAGACAACTTCATTTCGGCAGGGACTTGTGCTCGCTCAGGCGGGTGGGCTAGTATCGGCCAGAAGAGGGGAGGCGCTGACGTGTTTGCAGAGTAGGAAGAAGAAATGAAAACCCAAACGCAGTAGCTGAGTCAGCGTGATTCACTCTGCCTGTTATTACTTTTGCACAGAGACAGCGCACTTCATAAGGTCCTCAGATGTCTTAGGTTCGAACACACTTCAGAACAGAAGCAGGGAGCGCTCTGTCTTTCTCTCCCCTAACCTGTCTCTGTTTTATTTTCCTTTTTACCCCCCCCCCCCCCCCACCATTTTCTTCAGCTACTCTCCTCCCAAATGTATCAGACAGGAAGTGCAGCCGTAGGGAGAGGTAAACAGATTCCTGTCAAAACTAGTGAGCGAGGAAAAATAAGAAGTGCGCAGCACAACACAACCTCTGAACCCTCCACCGTCTGGTTGGCTGTGTGGGCCAGGGAGGCAGGGGTGGAACAGACATGAGAAGCGCACGGGGCCAGGTGAGGCATGCTGGGAAGGCACCCCATTCTGGGAGCATTTACACCAAAAGCTGGCTGACTGACCCCCCTCGCCTGCACTTCTTCACCACCGAACAAATCCATTTTCATGTCATGCTGTCACCACATCGGCCAGAACACACATCTGTGCCTGGACATCCTTGACAGCACATTGCTGCAGGACTCATAAACAGCAATGGGCCTCTTGCCGAGAGCTCTATGAATGATAAATCTGACATGAGAACTCTCATCTTTACATGTGACATAAACACAGTCATATATGGCCACGAGGGGAAATGTAATGGAGGAACACAGTGGGAGTTGAGGCACGAAGCGCATCGTAGCGTTATAAAGTGACTGTTGAGATGGGTTTTGGCTTCGTTCTCTGTTTTGATGCAGGGTGATTTCATCTGAGCTCATCATCATGATCTGCTCCCCTGGGTTCCAGTCCCCTGGAAAGACTTTGAGTGACAACTGACACCTGCTTGCATAGGACTGAGTAACCCCAACCCCCATCCTCCACATTACCTGCTGAAATATACACAATCTGTACCCACCCAGTGAGTATCAAATTTGTTACTAAACATTTCTGGGACTTTATAATATTAGGTAGTGCAAAATTCTACATTTGAAGAATTGGATCCCAGTTCGTAAATCTGAATCGAATTGGCTATGCCCCACTAGAACCTAATTTGAATTTGAACACCACTGTACAAAATTTACTCAATAGTTGATAGAATGTTATACTTATTTTTCTAGGATGCATTAAATTGATCAAAAGTCACAGTAAAGACATTTATGAAATTATTTATTTTAAACACATGCTGTTCTATTGAATATTCTTTTCTTTCTGAAAAAAAAAGGATCATGATTTTCACAACATCAAGCAGGACAACTATTTTGAACATTGGTAATAATATTAAGCTTTGAGCACCAAATCAGCATATTTAGCATAGTTAGGCATAGTTAGGCCTTGCGATCACAGGAATAAATTAATTAACATTAATTAACATTAAAAAGCTGTATGTAATGTATTCTATGAAATAAAGTTTTATCACCCCTGCATTGCAGTATTATCTACCTCTAAATCCTTAATTTGAAAAAAGTAAAAAATTGCAGTAATATAAATTTCTTTAAATTTCAATTTATTTTCATTTTGGTCCCTAACATTCAAATTCAGCTTGCAATTCTGCATCATGCTTGTTCATTCAATTCAAATTCACAAACTGAACTTTAATTTCAAAAGCATTACCAATTCATTTCTGAATGGAGCACCCTGATGTGCATTGCATTTGCCCCTCAGACCAGCATGGGGCCACTATGGGATGTGGTATTACTGTATGTATGGGAGCATACTGTACATGGAAAAAAGTTGTGCTAAATTGGTTTGAAATATCACTCTGTAGTGTTCTTTGCTGTCATTTGACCCAATACACTGTGAAGAAAGCCCCCCCCCCCCCCCCCCCTCTCTTTCTACTTCACACACGGATGTACTCGGTCACTCTCACAGAACTGTAGCAGGTCTTGGGCCTCATAAAGCATCAAAATCAATTTGTTTTAAAAACACGTTTTTCAGAAACTTATTAGATGCTTCAGAAATATATCATACACCTTCGACCCGCAAAGGATGAAAAACGGCAGGTGCAGCGGCAGGCCATTTCTCCAGCCGTGCACGGAGCTGCCGCAGCCCTGCCGCTGGGGAGCCGTAAAACAGGCGCACAGCCCCGGCAGGGCCCGGTGGCGGATGGCACACTCACTTTGCTACCGGCCCTGCGCCCGCATAAATCAAGATAATTCTCTGCAAGCCTTGAACTCTGACCTTACCACAATTCATGGGGACGTGAGCAGCAGCAGCAGCAGCCGTGGCAGAAGGGAGGAAAGGAGTGAATGGGGATAGGAAGAAAAGAAAGGAGAGAGATAGAAGAGAGAGAGTCCATTGGTGGGGCAATGCATAAACGTGTTGGAGAAAAAAAAACAGGGGGGTTACTGAGATTAGTCACCATCCAGATTGGGCCCACTGCATTTAAATGGTCCCTCTTTACGAGCCATTTATCTTCCACTCTGGCCATTTTCATTACACCAGAAAGCAAGTCGCAGCTACCAGCTGGATTCTACTGCACACTGAAAATTAATAACCTCCCCCCTTCAACATCCTCACAGCCTTTACTGTCTTACCCTCTAGCCTGCAAACACGCCACCCATCCCCCCATTCCTTCTGAAGGTCCCTGCATATATGCAGGGTGGAAGTGCTCTCTCAGGTTTTGTGGCTATTTGCATCCTTGCATCTCCTGCAGTCTTTCAATTTTTTTTCTCCACTCTCTTAGTCCTTTGCCCTTACCTCCTCAACCTGCTCCCTCTATATCTTGCCCCCTCAACACAAACAATTCATCCTGGTCTTTTAAAAAGTTCCCAGCTTCCCTGTGCTGCTGGGAGTAGAGAGAGCTGGGAAGAAAAAACAGGGTGAGTACTTTCATTAATTCATTTGCCCTGGTTTCTTTTGCTCTAGTATGCATCGGGGATTGACCCCCTTGGCTTGCTGGAAGAGCACTGTGAGTTGTGCCATTTCACTACCAGTTTTGGTAATATAGACATGCTCTATGTACTAGAGAAGGACTGTGAGCCAGGAAAATGTGTTGGGTTAACAAAACAGTCTTTTCTGTAGGATCCACCCCAAATTGAAACCATTCACATCCACCTGTGCTCAGCCCCTGATACAAATATGAGGAGTGAAGCCCATCTATGGAGAGGAACACACTAAACTCTGCTTTAGGCCAAAGCAGGCAGGCCAACTGAATTCTAATGCCATGATATGATGTTTTCACATCTAAATGTACAGTATATTTCGCTAAAAACTCTTTAAGTCCTCAGCAGTGTTCTAAAACTGGGTGAGCTACTTCCTTGCCATCAACCTACATGCAGTTACCTTCTAAGGCAGCATTCAAACTTTCACGGAACCTTGCAAGTGACGGATTTTAACTCCGTTATAAAAGTAGACAGTTTTATGTTTTGTGTGTTACTGAGCTAACTGTGTGATAATCAGTTAGATTTATATACTGTCGATAATTGTAAATATTTTAATATAAAAATATTTATAAATCAACGTTTCAATGCATTCTCAAATTGCCTTCTCTGTAAAGGATACATAAAGGATACATATGTTTTGAGTTGCTTGCAGAAAGATTACATTGCTTATCTTATAAGATAACTTTTCACCTTCATATGACTTTGAAAGTCTACTTTACTAGGTAACATACAAGGTAATCATAATTGGATTTTTTTTTACAATTTTAAAGCTACAGCAACAAAATTTTATTAAAGCTACTTTAGGGAAAAATATACATATATATTTTTCTTAATTAATTAATAATATACCTTAACCAATGCTATTGTTAATGATTTAAAAATAGCATCTTTTTTTAAAGGATCTCACGAGAAAGCGGTGGCAATTAAGTATTAATTTGAACAATGCGATTTGTATGGAAATGAATGATTTTCAGTAAAAAAGAAAACAATTACTATGAAGTTCCAGTGTACAGTGTACAGCACGTAAAAACATATGAATGAAATAAAAGGAATTCATTATTATTTCATTATTAGTTATTCACTAATTCATCCAAAATGTCAAATAGTTACAAATTGACAAATTGCTATGAGTGTTTTTTTTTTTAATCCACAATCAATGAGTAACAGTATCAAAATATAGCAGACCTTCATTGCACAGGGAGCTGAATCTGTGAAATATTTTTATAAATCTGTTTATTGATACGAGCTGCCTAAATGAACCAATTCACTAGAATTAACTTTCCTTTTCAGTGCTATATGAGACTTGGGCCATTTAGGACAAATAGGTTCTCTTAAATTAATGCTACATAAGATAGAGAAGATAAAAAAAAAAGCAAAATGAAAAGCATTATTAATGTGAAAATAGCAGAACCATTCTCCCGCTAATGTAGTAATGGTAGTGTTGCTACTTTAGTTAGTTACTCCCAAACACTGGCTTGCAATGCCTTAAAACGCTGCCTCAGAAGGCAGATTCAATTTTGGAAGTGAGCACTCATGTGAAGGCCCTTCAATGGACTCAAATACATCATCTGACCCAGCGGAATACATATACTATGGTGAGTCCTGACACCAACCCATGTCGGCCAACTCTCTGCCTGCTTCCACGGCTTCCCTGCAGAGTTAAAAGCTCACCCATTCTGGCGGACACTCACAGGTTCCCAGAGAAAAGCAAGAGCATGACCTTCAGCTGCTGTTTATCTGAGCTTCATCTGCATGACATCACGCCTGCTGCCATGATCTCCACACTGGGGCGCAGGCAGATGGAAATCAATGAAAGTGCTGCTCACATCCAAGCCAGCATGTAAATCATTCAGGCTGTTTAAACAGCTCTGGCAGTGGGGCGTAAGAGCTCAGCCTGCCTGCGGGCACGGAGCTGTCTGAGAACTTCGGCTGACCCGACCGGTCGCAGGTCCCATGCCCACGTTACACGATTGGTCGAGTGCTTCACCACTGAGAGGGGCTCAGAGAAGTTAGGTGACCCAGATGGTCTCCTTTAGGTCTAGAGAGGTATGAAAAGGCAAGGGCTGAGTCTTTTCACTCTTCGAAAAACCTCAGTCTTTCTCTTTCTCCGTCTCTGCGTCATCCCCCATCACTATCTCCCCTTCGCTGTTGAAGCTTCAGGCTATCAGTGCTGCACTTCAGCATCAGCAATTCAAAGAGACAAAGGAATGAAAACAATCTTTGGAACTCCATGAGAAGAGCTAGAGAGAGAGAAGATGAAGGTAAATAAAATCCAATGCTTGATGATGCTTGGAACAAAGATGGTCCTCTGTACGTGTTACTGTGGGGACTGTGTTTGTGTTGAGGGGTGGCCGCGTGTGGCAGTGCCTTTTGTCCCCCCACCCCTCTTATCCCCCCAATGGAGAGCGCCAGGGAGCCGGTCGATCAATACCGCTGCCATTCCTCCTGCTCACCGGGGGAGCCGACCACACCGACAACACACCACTTCTCTTTCATGAGACTTGCCACAGAAGAAGAGAGGGAGAGAAAAGATGAGTGAAAGAGAGAGATGCCTTTGGTGGAGGGGGGTGTCCTGAGACACAATGGCTGGAGAATGAGAGGCTAAGGGTCCGAGCCCCCGGCGTTCGAAGAGGAAGCAGTACAAAGTGCACCTGCGTGCAGGCATTTTATCTATGCAGGCCTGTTTTAACAGTGCAGAGAAACTTTCCAAGCCCCTCAGTTGCGTTTAAAGCCAAAACATTTCAGACACTTCTTTTTACGTCTTACTTTTTCTCTCCCCCTTGTGTTTGGAAAAGAAACATTATTCTCCTTTGGGAGATGCCCCGCTGTGGCTGAATATTGTAAGTAGTAAAATTCCAATTAGCTAATGACCAAAGCCATTGACTCATGCCATATCGACCGCATATATGTGTGTTTAAGTGTTTGCGAGAACACCGTAAATGAGAATTTGTGTGCACACACTTTCGCCTTGTTCCATTCCCAGCTCTAGCTCCTTTTTTTTCTTTTTTACAGTCTACCGAACACAGAGACCTCATTCAGTCGGGATGTAATGCTCTCTGCCGTCAGGGTCTTCGAGGAAACCCCTGCAAGTACACACACACACACACACACACGCCTTCCAAGAGTAGTCCAGTCCAGTGCTACACACCAGATTATATTTCATGGCTTGCTCCGGGAAAGATTAGTAGCACTGTACCACTGTGTTTGGCAGCTGGAATGTAGAGCACCACTGCTTGACATACTGAGGACACTCTATCACAAATAAAGTGTCATCTATAAAAGCTCAGCATGTCTTCTGTAATATAGGTATTCAATAACAGGGTATATAAGGCCATAATTATAATAATAAGCCTTTACAAAGCTGATGATTTGCAACCAACTGTAATGAGCAAAGAAGGGGAAGTCTAACGTATGATTAACTGCCTCGTAAAACACGAGTCGTACTTCACAGGTCTGCTTTTCTTATTTGAGTTAATACTGCCACTCCGTTTTACTTATTTTTTCTGAGCATTATATTCAATCTGTGATTACAACCCGAATTCCGGAAAAGTTGGGACGTTTTTTAAATTTTAATAAAATGAAAACTAAAAGACTTTCAAATCACATGAGCCAATATTTTATTCACAATAGAACATAGATAACATAGCAAATGTTTAAACTGAGAAAGTTTACAATTTTATGCACAAAATGAGCTCATTTCTATTTTGATTTCTGCTACAGGTCTCAAAATAGTTGGGAACGGGGCATGTTTACCATGGTGTAGCATCTCCTTTTCTTTTCAAAACAGTTTGAAGACGTCTGGGCATTGAGGCTATGAGTTGCTGGAGTTTTGCTGTTGGAATTTGGTCCCATTCTTGCCTTATATAGATTTCCAGCTGCTGAAGAGTTCGTGGTCGTCTTTGACGTATTTTTCGTTTAATGATGCGCCAAATGTTCTCTATAGGTGAAAGATCTGGACTGCAGGCAGGCCAGGTTAGCACCCGGACTCTTCTATGACGAAGCCATGCTGTTGTTATAGCTGCAGTATGTGGTTTTGCATTGTCCTGCTGAAATAAACAAGGCCTTCCCTGAGATAGACGTTGTTTGGAGGGAAGCATATGTTGCTCTAAAACCTTTATATACCTTTCAGCATTCACAGAGCCTTCCAAAACATGCAAGCTGCCCATACCGTATGCACTTATGCACCCCCATACCATCAGAGATGCTGGCTTTTGAACTGAACGCTGATAACATGCTGGAAGGTCTCCCTCCTCTTTAGCCCGGAGGACACGGCGTCCGTGATTTCCAACAAGAATGTCAAATTTGGACTCGTCTGACCATAAAACACTATTCCACTTTGAAATAGTCCATTTTAAATGAGCCTTGGCCCACAGGACACGACGGCGCTTCTGGACCATGTTCACATATGGCTTCCTTTTTGCATGATAGAGCTTTAGTTGGCATCTGCTGATGGCACGGCGGATTGTGTTTACCGACAGAAAGTATTCCTGGGCCCATTTAGTAATGTCATTGACACAATCATGCCGATGAGTGATGCAGTGTCGTCTGAGAGCCCGAAGACCACGGCCATCCAATAAAAGTCTCCGGCCTTGTCCCTTACTTACGCACAGAGATTTCTCCAGTTTCTCTGAATCTTTTGATGATGTTATGCACTGTAGATGATGAGATTTGCAAAGCCTTTGCAATTTGACGTTGAGGAACATTGTTTTTAAAGTTTTCCACAATTTTTTTACGCAGTCTTTCACAGATTGGAGAGCCTCTGCCCATCTTTACTTCTGAGAGACTCTGCTTCTCTAAGACAAAGCTTTTATAGCTAATCATGTTACAGACCTGATATCAATTAACTTAAGTAATCACTAGATGTTCTCCCAGCTGAATCTTTTCAAAACTGCTTGCTTTTTTAGCCATTTGTTGCCCCCGTGCCAACTTTTTTGAGACCTGTAGCAGGCATAAAATTTTAAATGAGCTAATTAAGTGGATAAAAGTGTAAAATTTCTCAGTTTAAACATTTGCTACGTTATCTATGTTCTATTGTGAATAAAATATTGGCTCATGTGATTTGAAATTCCTTTAGTTTTCATTTTATTAAAATTTAAAAAACGTCCCAACTTTTCCGGAATTCGGGTTGTACTTTTTACTTCCCTGATTTCTTGTTTTGGAATTTATTTTAAGTATTTGTTTTCCTTGCTTGATTATTAGTATACTTCACTGTTTTATTTAGTGAGCTTTAGTACTTTGTTACTTAATTAAGGCATTTCTCCAACACCTAATGTCTTTATGGAAGTACTTTTCTGCCACATAATAATGGATGAATGTATCAATAAATAAATAAAATCATAAGTCATAAAAAGTTTAAATTATGAGATACTAAGTCATATTAATGAGATAAAAAGTAAAAAGTATGACCAACTAAGTCATTATTATTAGATAGAACTTGACATTGGCATACTAAGTCATAAACATGAGACAAAAAGTACATTTTTGACATTTTGCCACAGGTTTGAATTTACCATAATTCTGACGTATGTCTTTTTTAAAAAAGATTATAAGTTTTAGGTCAGGTACAGGACTTTTTATTGATTTATTTTGTCTAATGTCACAATTTTGACCTTTTATCTCGCAATTATGATCTTATTTTTATGCCATATGTGGTGTTAATGGGCTTCCATACTTAAACCAGAACATGGTATTGAAAAATGCATGTACTGCTCATTTTGCAATACCAACTGAAGTAAACGGTCAATTTCATTACATTATGTAACACAATGGAGCCAGTTTATTTCTCTATTTACAGACAATGTGTTATAAAATATGAGTGTTTTTCTCTCCAACTATCACTGTATTGAATTTTAAACTTTTTTTTTTCAAAATTTCATCAAGCCCTGAAAGCTGTGTGAAGATAAATATGGCTGCATTCCACAAACCCTCACAGCACGACATGCACAGAATGAGGGAATGACATGTATGCACACACACACATACAGCAGGGTGCTTCTGTTCTACTTACATTTAAATTAATCTGAAGAATTTATGTATCAATGCCTTGTTTACTAAGCATCGGAATAGATTTATTTACTTCTGCCAAAGTGTTAGAAAATTGAAATCTTCAGTAATAGAGCAACTGATGTGGGATGCAGCATCTATAGCAGGGAAAGAGCTGAACAATTTAGTATTTGTATCACATTACCTTCCAAAATGAGACACTTAAAACATTACCATGTGGCCACAGTATCAAACCTAACCAGCTAAATTAATTAATAAAAGTAATAAAAAAATAATAATAATATCAAAAAGTGTTGTAGTGCTTTGACTCAAATATAATATTATATATATATATATATATATATATATATATATATATATATATATATATATATATATATATATATATTTATATATAGAACTGTTTATTTGCAGTTCTGAATCAGTTTAAACATTCCTTCAACTCACAATAAAAAAAGAGATTTTGAACAGCTCAGTCATGCTAAGGACCAAATGGTGTGTGTGTTTACAGGTACTGGGTTATGGGACAAAAAACATCTTCAGCTCCATATAAAACAATAAAAGTTAATGGAAAGTCCCTACTGCATGTGCCCTTTCTGGGCAGGGTTATGATGATTGTTTGTGAGTATTAGCCACAGTGGGTCAGCCCACTATTTTGCTCTGATCATCTCCACTGCACATGTACATATCCACATACAGACACACTCGTCTGGTCGACCTCTCTTCACCGGTGAGTCACAGTGCCAGCAGGAGCCTGCTTCTTCCCAGAACCCCCTGCTGACTGTTTTTGACAACAGAGAGAGCAACAGAGTGATCA
The DNA here is from genome assembly GCF_963082965.1 of Carassius carassius. Classification (NCBI taxonomy): domain Eukaryota; kingdom Metazoa; phylum Chordata; class Actinopteri; order Cypriniformes; family Cyprinidae; genus Carassius; species Carassius carassius. The sequence continues at coordinate 25,024,566 of NC_081771.1, forward strand.
GAGAGACAGAGAAGGGGAGAGAGCGGGAAGATGACAGGATGAGAGAAGAGTGAGAAAATAGCACAGCGGACAGAAGTGTCTGTCAGAGTTGATGAAAAGAGGTAACAAGAGCAATAGGGTACACGACAGTGTTGTAGACCAAAGTATAATGCACACTAGCAACATACAAGCATCATCATGCCAATTCAAACCATCAGACGGCCGAGCCATGTGATTTTGAAAGAAATTTCATTCCCACTTTATATTAGGTGGCCTTAACTATTTTGTACTTGCATCAAAAAATAAATACAATGTTATTGTGTTCATATTGTATTGCAAAACATTTTTGCTGCTATCGAGGTGGCATACTGATAAGGTTCGGTTACGTTTAATCTACCAATGATCTTTGTGTGTGTGTGTGTGTGTGTGTGTGAACCACAAATAAATTATTACAAATATCTCAGTTTGTGCATGGTGATCATTTATTGTCAAGTGATTAGCAATTTTGCTTGGTTTATTTAAAAATAGCGTAGCAATATTTTAGACTACAATATGTTAAGACGACTACAACAACAATAATGATAATACTACTACTAATAATAATAATAAACTTTACATTTTACTTTTTAACTTGTACTTTTTACATTTTTACTTACTGAAAACAAACAATTATTTATTTCTTTAATGTCTGTTTAATTTATTCATATATTAGTTTATTTATTTATTTATTTATTTATTTATTTATTTATTTATTTATGTAGTATTATTATTACACTACACACCTAATGGAATCCATACTCATTGTATGCATTCCACTAGGATTCTATTAGGCCTTTGATTGTGGCAAATGGAAATTGTCAATTATTTAAATCCTCTGTGTTTCATCCAACCAACCAATCAATCAACCAACCAATCAACCAATCAATCAATCAATCAATCAATCAATCAATCAATCAATCAGTACTGCCTGGAATGTCACAGAAGATCTGGTGATCTGTCTCCAACTGTAACACTCACTTCACAGGTCTGTGCTGCCGTCATCATATTTCTTAAGTAAAATACTGTGTTTATCATGACCATATTTCAAATGTTCTGAGCTATTAAAAAACATAAGGCTCTTATAATAAATACAATGTTATTAGATTAAGCTGTCTTTAAAACATGATGAAGAAGTTTTCCCAATTCTCTGTCTGGATTTGTGTGTTCTATTCCAGGTTCTGAATAATAGTGCTGGTCTAGACCTTGGCTTTGCTACGCTGCTGGACAGCCTTTAATTTATAGACCAATTTATGGGTTTCTGTAGAAGACAAGATACAAAGATCCTTTCAATGCTGTTATATTGCTGATGTACCCAGTCAGTCACAGTAAAAATTACTCTGACTCCCTCTCTCCCTCAGAACACACACATCTTCAGTCATAACTCCTGAATAGATGACTGCTGGCAGGAAAGAAAAGAAGACTAAAAATAAATGCAGAGGAATAATAGTGAGGGACAAGTCTGTTCTGTTGATCCTGACAAAATAATAATGCTTTTTGTGGGTAGTATCTGTCAAAAATATTTTCATGTCAATGCCACTTTTTAATGATTAGGAACTAGTTCATTGGACAGATAAACTGGTATTTAACCATTTAACATCTTAGCAATGATCTGTTGCAAATGCTGCAAAGCCATTCAGTTTTATATTCCAATATTTTTCTTTCAATCGAGTCCATAAAGTATTTTTTTAGGAACGGGACACCAAAACCTCAGGTATCTGAAATGCAAGAACATCAACAGCCAGTGCTAAAAGCAGCAAAGGAAAGGAATGATCAATGACATGCCAAAGTTTTTACTATTGCTATTTTTTTTAAATAACTATTTGTATTAATATATAATTAAATTATTTAGCTTTCTATTAGCTTTTCATTTTCCAATTTGCAATTTGTCAAAGCTAAGAGCTAAAGTTATAGGTGCTCAGGATGTTATCGACCAGAAGAGATCCACACTAACACCTACCCAAAAACCACCTGCCAAGTGCTGCACACACAATATGTAATGAACGGACATTGTTCTTACTCCATAAATTTGTCAAACCTTCCTCATTTCACCCTCTTGCCTTCTCACCAAAGGTCTTTTTTTTTTTTTTTTTGCAGAGAGCAGTTAATAAATACATCAAGATAAAAAGTGCTGTGCTATTAAAATGGAGAGAGATGAAATATGGATGAAGAGATGGAGCTTCAGGTGTGTCAGATGTGATTTAATATAGTTGTGGCGGCAGCGCCCGGGGAGGGAGAGATTACCGCGGGGACGGCGGACAGACAGCGTGACATTTGACCCCACAGAGCAGGCGTACCGCTTATAGTGCTGAGCAGAGCTGTATGGATCCATGTGAGGGAGAAATGGATTTACTGATCAACACCCACATCAATCTGCCTACAGTCTGCATGTGTTGGTGTACGTGTGAGCGAGAGAAATGTGCTGTTTGTGTCTGCTTGTTCATGGATGTGAAATCTTTTAGTGTTTGACAGGCTGTTTTAATGAATGCCTGATTTCTGTGTGGTTTTATGGGTGTAATGGTGTCAGACGCTAGGACCTCATTTACACCTGGAATTAACATCTGTCTGATCTGATCACAAGTGGACTCCACTAAACACAAGTGTAAATGAGGTACAAAGTGGAAACACATTGGATCACTCAAACTGTTTTTGGAAGTGGTAGGAATTACATGTGGCCACATCTATTTTCAGTCTAAATTTTAATATGTCCTGGGTATTAATAAACTTATGTTCACAAGTTCCATTGTTACCAACATAGTTCAAAGATTTGGTGTTTCCCGAAACTATAGTTCAAACGAACATTCGCAAACAGCTCTCAATATATATATATATATATATATATATATATATATATATATATATATATATATATATATATATATATATATAGTAGGTCCTCAATTTGCATAGTTTTACATGAGAGCATGTGCATAAAATCCAGTGTATGACATAAAAGTGTACCCACTATGAATGAAATATCAAAACATCAAATAATGAAAAATTAAAGGGAACAAAAAAATTGTAAATTAGTCATCAGTTGCCATGTTCAGTACAGAAGCATCTCAGAGATCTCAAATCAATTATAAGTTCTTAATCCACCAAATGTGTGTGATGTTATTAACAATGGCCCTATATTGTTGAACTAATGTGGTTCAAATGATGGAGATGCAACTGTGTTCAAGAAACAGACATGACTAGCTAGTTTCCATTACAATGCATTGCACTATGTTGGTTAATCAGCGATTGTGGGATACACACCTCTGACTAGCTCAAAAGTGTCAAAAACCACACTAAAACCAGCAGGCAGACCAGCCTGACCAGGCTTAGGCTGGTTTCTTTTAAAAACTCATACCTATTTATGTTTTATAATAAAGCATTTACATGCATGTGGCTTTTTATTGTTTATACTATGTATAACAGAACAGTTAAAGAATACAAAATACTTTTTGTTTCCAGCCCTGAAATGTGAAATGAGCTCCTGTGTAACTTGAGATCATACTTATGCATTAAACTCAAAACAGGATTTTTCATAATAAGTGTGTTGATTATTACTGAAACTAAATGCTTTTTGGAGAAATTACCAATATTACATTTATTGAAAGGTCCCTGCTCTCCCTTAAGTGATGAGTTGAGCCATGCAATCAGAGACTGATCAGTGGTCACCGGAGATGCATTTGAGACGTCTGCTAATACCAGTTGTAAACAGGCCAAGACATTTAATCACATCTTCTTAATGTCAACAGCTCAGCTTAACCTGTGTACAACATCTCTCTTTTTTTTTTTTTTTTAAAGCATATTGCTTATGTCCTTGTTGTTACACAGTATTTTCAAGATGGATTTTCCAGGACTTCTTGACAGCCATCATTTACTTTCTCTCTCTCCCTTCCCCCTTCCCTCTTTTTTTCCTCTCACTCTGTCAAACTGTCTCTACATGAGCATCTCTATAATCTAAAACCACCCCAACATGATAAATATCTGGACTTGTTTAGTGGTGTGTGTATGTGTGTGTAGTTTTGGCATGAGACAGGCAGGCTGAGAAGGATTGCAGAAGTGTCCTCTGTAAGTGCTGAGTCGTTATTATGCAGTATCTCTCGACTGTCGTGCTTTTAACCCCATCATTAAAGGCGGTCTGTAATATATGCACAGAGCAGGTCAGAGTGGCAGTGTTAAAGCAGTCACTGAACGTTTGCTCTCCTTCTGCTGTGTCCGGTATTTTTTTTTTCCTCCTGACACTAACCTGAATGTCTTCTCAAAGCACTTTGCCATGTTTTCACCCTGACAACCTGCTGAACAGATCTGGTTGAAGAGGCTTACATGTTATTCGCCATCAAAATGAGCATATAAAGGTCTGTAAGTTAAAAGAGTTGTAGAGCTAGTGAAGAAATCTTACAGCATTTTCATAACAAGTCTGATATATATAAAAAAAACAAAATAGTCTGAAAAGAAACATCATTTTTTATTAGTAATATGTATTGCTAAGAACTTAATTTGGACAAATTTAAAGTCCAAAGATTTTTAAAAGATTTTAAAGATTTTTTTGCACCCTCAGATTCTAGATTTTCAAATAGTTCTCAACCAAATATTGTCCAATCCTAACAAACCATACATCAATGGAAATCTTATTTATTTAGCTTTCCGATTATGTATAAATCTCTCTTTTTTATTGACACTTAAGACTGGTTTTGTGGTCCAGGGTCACAAAGTAGTTATTAATATGTTATTATTGTGTTATTACTATGTATTATCCATCACAGAATGGCTTGAACTGTGAAATGAAAAGTTAAACATGCCTGCGTGAAATTAGCAAGCTGCTAGACCACAGGAGCACTTTTAAAACAGACAGGCCTCAGTGGGCATTCAGTAGGGCATGAATGACCTGCCCTGACCCTTAATCCTCATAGGTGCTCACACTAACAGCCTGTAATTCTATTTCCTGGACTCTATGTGTGACTTTAATGTTGGATTTTAATGGCTGATCCTGACCCCCCAGTCTTGACCTCATCTTCCTCATGACTCTATCTCGTCTCAGTGCCACAGGCCAGCACACTTTCGCACAGACAGGCTTCAGTGGTCAACTACAAAGACACTCACATATACACAGCCACACAACACACAGATCAGGGATAAGTCCAATGATCAATAAATGTAGTCTTACTCAGTATTTTCACCAACGATAACAACAGGTTTGAAGCAAGTTATTTCTATCTTTTGCTGAAGTGTTTTAGAAATACTGTATAAGCATACATTTCCTTTTGCCTTTAATTGTAATAATCTAATGAGATTTTTGTATGCACAAAGAGTCTGACAGCAGAAAGTGCTCCACACAAAGATCTGATCTCACCATCATCTGGTCTGTCTGAGATTACACAAAGTCAAAAAGTGTACCAAGGACAAAAGCTGTTTAAAATGCAAAGAGTGGTTTGATTTAGTTATTAGAAGTTCATTGATAAATAAAACATATTTATGTTTCTTTACAAGTTTCTTATGCTCACCAAGGCTACATTTATTTGTTAAAAATCACAGTAATACTGCAAAATATTTGTAACATTTAAAATAATTGTTTTCTATTGATATATATATATTTTAAAATGTTATTTATTCCTGTGAATACTGAAGATCTAATTTGCTGATTTGGTGCTCGAGTAACATTTCTTATTACCATCAAAACAACACTGAAAACAGCTGTATCTTAATTTTTTTTTTTATAAGTGGAAACTATTATAGTCTACTATTATAGTTATATAGGGCTCTCTGATTATTAGAAAGTGCACGAGAATAGCATTTATTTAAAATCGTCTTTAACACTGTAAAAGTCTAGTTTAAGATTGCAATTTAATCACCCTTTCTGAATTAAAAAAATATATATTCTTACTCAATTTTACTTATTTATATTTGTATATTTGTGAGCTAAAACAAAAAACATGAAAACACTGTAATGCATTTTATGCTTCTTTGATATGTTTTAAATATTGCGACATTGGAAACTATTGTACCTTAACAAAAGCACAATATCCGAATTAAGCATTGGAGAACATGGGACCTCCAATACTCCAAACCCAATTCAAAATTATTCGGGGCTCTGCCTTGGGCTTTAACCAACCAGCACACCTGAAAATTTCCTAATTTTCCTACTCTGACTGAAAAGTACGCCTGGCACAGTGGCCCTGACGAATTCCTCAGGTTGCTGTTGTCAAGGACGTCAGGATATGTTTTAATTCAGCCTGCTTCCCATATCTCACTGCACTGGCTATTCATTAATAATGTGTTTTAATTAGCTATTAGTTAACATGTTCCTAGTGTCAGAGATATGACGAGGGAGTCCCAGTGGGGGGTATGGGGGTGTGGGGATGAGGCCTGTCTCTCTCTCGTTCCTTTTCTCTCCCTAGAACAATTACTGGAGAGTGCTATTACACCGATCGCTGCTTTATTAATGGCTGTTCACTTGTGAGGCAAATCATTGTACAGCTAGACAATGAATGGAGAAGACCTCCACTGTGACACACACACACAATCACACACACACACACACACACACACACACACACACACACACACACACACACACACACACACACACACACACACACACACACAGCATACCTTCCCCCAGTGGAGTCCTATTGTGTTTCATCACCCTTACACCCACAAACACACACAATCTGAGACCGGCTGTAGGAATTACATATCACACTGGGAAAGAGAGAAGGAGAGAAAGAGGGAACGAAAGAGAGAGACAGAGATTAGAGCTAATTAGCATGAACAATAACAACAACAAACAGTAAGAGAGTGTGGGTCAGAGGGAGTCTTACAATGACGCTCTTAATTAGGATTGTTTACCAAGTGACACGGTTCATTTTCAATACACAGGGGCCAAACTAATACCAACACACCCCATCTACAGTATAAACACACACTGTACTTACATGAACACATTACACACATATAGTACCTATATCCACCTAAATGGATATTTTGTGATCAAAATGACAAATATATGGAAAAGCAGATGTATGAATTTATATTTGGATGTTTCTTTAACTTCAGGCACACGTCAGGGTTTATCTTTTATTTAAACTAATAACAGCTTCAAATTTATTATTTTTTTGTTATATCCAGGTCACATTAAAACTGTTCTGAAACTGATATCATGGCTTCTTAATTTATATTTGCTACTTTTATAATTCTACTTTTTTGTATATGTCCTATTTTTTATTTTTGTCCAAGATCTACACTTTCAATCTCAAGATTAAAATCCATCATTATTTATTTATATATTTTAATTTTTTTATTATTATGAACTTTTTTTTTAATGGTTTTAAGAATTATTATGATTATCACACAGTTTTGTCATTCCACCACAACCAATTTTTTTTCCTTTATTGTAAACACAATACACCAGCTGTGGAATTACACTAAACAAGTAAAGGAGTCAGTAATTTTATTCCAAAAATTTCTGCAAGCATAATTTCCATCACAGAACACTATTAACAAGATGGAAATGAAACAATGATAGGTAATCTAATACCTTAAAAAAAAAAAAAAAAAAAAAAAAAAAAACAATTGCCAAAATAGTTTTGGGTGGCTGAAACATTCATAATAATTAACTAGTGATTCTATGATAATGCATTTTGACTGTTTTCACTTCTATTTCTTGGATTGTGTGGATAAGCTACACAGGGTAAACATGTCAGTAGTTCGGACACACTTCACTGTGACCAAAAATAATGACACGGTAACAATATGTAACATTTGTTTAGCTGAAATACCGAAAAGCAGCTCGTTGTTGAAGAACTTCATTACAACTGGTTTAATGTATCACCTGAGAGCACAATACCCTGGACTACATAAAGAATTTTCAGTTTTTGGCTAAACTCTAATTTCATCTTTGGTAAAAATTCATTTTGGTGCATCACTAGAAGAAACACCCATGTGACATTATTCATAAAAACTCTGTATGCACAGAAAAATGACAGGCATGCAGCGTCAGAACTCTAATCTTCCACCCAATCCCCAGAGACCTGATGTTTTGCAGAGGCCACTCAAAACAGGGGCAAAAATCAAAGTGATTAAGGGCCTGAGGATCAATAAAGGCTTTATATTAGATTTACCCAGCCTTGCTGAATAACACACGGTCAGCAGAAAGAGGGTGGACTGGTTTTAAATGAAGTGATATGCAGCAGGCATGTGGAGATTGGACTTTATAAATCTTTAAAGATCCATCAGATTTGTGCCCAGTAAGGAAGAGGAGAAAGGAACTTGTTGGCAGGACTCTGCTCACAGCTCAGATAACATTTCCTGTCTGTGACCAATCAGGTTAGACTTCTGTTAATCATGGAAGCTATTGTTAAAATATTCAGGTTAAAAGAGAGCTTCATTAACACACCAATACACTGTAAACACATAGTGACCCACACACACGGCTCATTCATGTACTTGATATACTGTACTGTACATCAGAATAGAGTTTCCATAACCATTGGGTCACAGCATGAAGTCATGTGTTTCCCACATTAGGATTAATTTATGCCATGGTACAGACTTTTCCCCTGAACTCTCATACAAACTTGTTTAAAAGTTTATATTTCATTAAGGCAATATTTACTGTAGTACAGTATGTGTGTTCTATTATGATCACAAGTTTGGGGCCAGTGAGATTTCTTAATGTTTTTAAAATAAGCTGACCAAAGCTGCTTATATTTTTTTTTATCAAAATACAGTGAAAATTGTACAATTGTAAATATTATTGCAATTTAATATTACAATTTATTTGAACTGTTTTCCTTGTTAATTAGAAAATCTAAATTTTCAGCAGCCATTACTCCAGTCTTTAGTGTCATATGACTAATATGACTAATTTCTTTCAGAAATCATTGTAATATGCTGATTTGGTGCTCATGTAACAAGTATTATTACTATCATCAGTTGAAAACATTTGTACTGTTGTACTTGTACTTTTTTTTTTTAGCAAATATTTCTGTGTGAACAGTGATACCATCTTACTGACCCAAACTTTTGAATGGCACTGTAAATAAACAAGCAAGCAAATATAAAAAAAATATAATACAATACAATATGATAAAGTGTGATATAATTATGGACAGTAAATTTTCTTAATTCACTCACTATTAGCAGGCCCTAATTCTGAAGTTAGAAGTTGTCTCTCATAATAAAACATTCCGGAATGTTTACTTAACATTTGTAAACAAACTAAACTTATGAATATACAGTATGTGATGCAATGTAGCCTATGCATATTGTGATCAACAATCAAACCTTAAAAATATACGGTCTTCATGAACTATGTATTTATTTCTGTGCTGCCAATAATTGTTCTTTTTTTTTGTGTAACATATTTTGCTTTCACACACACAAACAGTATACAAACACTCAAAGTGTTCTTAGTTCTTTAATTTGCAGCTCTGTCTAAGTATTAATGGTGAGACAGGCATCTTTTTGAAGGCTGCAGAGTGTCTAAGAGCAGTGTGAATGGGCTGAGGAAAATTCTGAGAAAGCAAAGCTGTACATGCTAGCATTGATGAAGAGCATTGGTCATAAAAAAGGCATGGACTCTGGAAACCAGATGAAAACTTTCTCCTCTTGTGGCGCGTTGTTTTACAAGTGCTTTGTAAGTGGTGGATGGGAGCTGGTAATGGCAGGCACTTTGATGTGATCTAATCTACAGGCATAAAGGAGGCTGCGCTCTGTTTACGCCTGCGATCGGAATTATACAATCAATTACTGCCCCCCGCCGCGGCCAAAATGAGCAGGTCCAAAAGACAGGGGGAATTGGTTAAATGTTATTGTTGAGGAGACCATTATCCAACAATCGGGGTGGTTAATTCAGGAAAATTACATTCATTACAAGACGAGGCCGGAATCAGGAGGAGGCAGCGATGGGGATGACCCTTCATTCAAGACAAGTCTTTGTGTCTGTCTCTCTTTCTCCCAGTCACACACAAACACACACACTTTAAATCTTCATCTTCGCTTTACCCTCTGCTTGAGAACCATGACTGAAAAATAACTTGTTTAATGTTGCTTTGAATGATTCTTAAAGGTGTCATATAACGTTGGTAAAAAGAACATTATGTAGTGTATTTGGTGTAATGTTAATGCAGTTTAAGGTTCAAAAACACTTTATTTTCCACATATTGTACATTATTATTGCTCCTCTATGCCCCACCTTTCTGAAACGTAAAGATTTTTTACAAAGCTCATCGTTCTGAAAAGCGAGGTGTACGCTGATTGGCCAGCTATCCAGTGCGCTGTGATTGGCTGAATATCTTAAGCATGTGACGGACATTTTATGCCCCTTACCATACTGTGATGCCGTCTCCCGGCGCAACGAGACAAAACCAATAAAACCCATTACAAATGGGGCATCTGTTGCATCCAGTGGGGACATAATTACTGATTATAATGACTTATACTGTCTTTTTAAGTGTTGCGATGTGTATCGCGCCACGTAAACATAAAACCATGTCTGCATTTGTCATCTGAGAAACGACAAACAAGTGCTCATCTACACTATGTAAAATTCATGTTTGAACCATCAGTGGCAAATTCTTTAAATATAAAAAACGTACTTACAGACTAAGTCAGACGCGCCAGACTGTCCTTGGAACTGCCCCACTTTTTTTTAAACAGCCTTTGAGCACAGATGCATTGTAGACGACTCTGCAGGTTCAGGAAATAGTCCTCCATTAAATGCACTGCACACATTTGAAATTTCGGTTGAACTGTTCTGGAACAGTGTTGTAAATACAACTTAACCACTGTGTGATGAGTGGGGCGGGGCCGAGAGCCGTGGGAACGGAGCGAGACCGGTGGAGTGGTCTCGCGTCCCACAGCTCTTGGCCCCGCCCCACTCGTCACACACGGATTTTTATTTGTGTCCTCTTTTGGAAGACAAACAAAGTAGTTTCGCTTTCACAATGAAACACACAGCATCACAAACGTATGGCTTGAGTGAGGAACGGAGCTTGAGGCAACCACATGTGACGGCTTCGGGCTGGACTCCACTTCATCCACATGAAAGCCGATGCAGCGATCCACTGCACAAGTTGATGTATTTCCTCAGCCACCAGGATGGATCAGCTCTTGCCATGACAAAGCGCATATCATCCTCTTTTGGAAGGACAAACAAAGTAGTTTTGCTTTCACAATGAAACACACAGCATCTCGACAACATGGTGGCAGCAACAATACTACAGCAGGAATAAAAGTTATGCCTTCTTTCTTTGCTCGATCATTTGGGCGGTGTTATGCAAATCTTCCACAGTGATGTAGACATGTGGGGGCGTGTTTAAACAAGGCATTTTAGGAGAGTGTTGACAAGTCTTAACTTTAATAAAGAATATCTCTTTGAATTTGAGACTTTAGTCTTTGCAACTTTACAGATCGTCTTTATGCACGTCTTTACGTCTTTAAGAGCTTGTAACATTCCAAAGGGAAAGGCAAACTTGAAATCCCATCATATGACCCCTTTAACTATATTAATCAAGCATTTGTAAAAATGCAACTTTCGCTTCACAAGGCATTAATTGATGGACTTGAGTCTTGTTGATTACTTGTGGATTATTATTATTATCAGCTATTTGGACTCTCATTCTGACAGCACCCATTCATTTTAAAGAATCCTGACGTGATGTTTTTTTTTTTTTTTCAAATCTATTCTGATGAAGAAACTAACTCATCTACATCTTGGATTGCTCTTGCAGGTGCATTGTAGATTTATCACATACAAGTACTAGCATTGTAACTAGACTGTTATTTATTTTTTTTGAATCTTGAATTTTTTTAGCTTCCTACTCAAACATATTATCAGATGCATAATAGATGTATGCTTTCTTCTATGTCACTTTTGTAAGAAAGTGTCTACCAAGAACTCAAATGGAATGTGAATTAAGTGTGTGTGATTCCTTCCTGTTTTGGGCTGTAAAGAGTGAAAGCAGTTCACTAGATCTGTCTAAATGCTTTCCAGTCAGATCTGCATTCTCATTGAAAAAAAAAAGAAAATACAAAACAACAATCACTTCAGCTTTTCTACAAAGCCTTCCTCCCTCACAAAATCTTTGGTGCAAAATGATCTTTGCATAAATAAACATCACCTGCGCAGAAGAACACATGACATGCGAATGTGCTTCTGCAGCATAAAAGTGAAAATCTGACATCACCGCATCCTTCTGATGAGTTATTTGCAATGTGTCCAGATTATCATACAATTCAGTTATTCATTCATTTTGCTGACACATCCATGCTTTTTGTCATCTACAGAAGTTTAGAGTTTTCGGAGACATGAGCCAAGCTGGTATAATTCATGTCATGCCCATGCAGAGCACTTGCAACCAACATTCTAGCAATTTTTTTTGTGTGAAGGTGTGTGTGTTTGCAGATCTGTTGTATTAAGCTCCTGATTGAGAGAGTTGTATTTCTCCCTCACCACTCACAAGTTGTATCTGCAGCAGCGTGGGGCTGAATCGCTATCTCCTATGCTAAACGAGCTGCTGGACGGGAGGAACCTTGTTTCATTTTGACTTTTTTTCTCTGCTGGTCTGTCGCTCTGTCTGTGTGTTCTTTCTGAGCAGGCTGAACCTTCCTTTGCCTCTGTATGTCAGTGTGAGTTTTTTCCCCCATCATGCACTAAGAGAGGATATCACATCTTCTGCTATAAACCTGACACAGCACATCATCTAAGGGAAGAATAGACAGGAATGAAAAGAAAGATGGATGAGTGATCACAATAAATATCTCTTCCTTGCTTCCATCCATCCATTTAATAGAGGCAGACAAAGTACTCAACTTCATTACCTGAGTAAAAGTACAGATACTGCTGGTCAAATATTACTCCATTACAAGTAAAAGTTGTAAAGACAGATTTTTACTTAAGTCAAAGTACAGAAGAAGTACTTGCTTTTAAAAATACTTAAGTACCAAAAGTAATTTTATTGTTGTACTTAATACATGCAATACTTCTGAAGCAATTTAGAATACATTACACCTACTCAATACACTGACTAGCTTGTAGTATCTTTGGAATAAAGCAATATTAGAATGTTAAAAACATATGGGGGAAAAACAAAACAAAACAAAAAAATTATTATTATTTTATAGTGGCCTTTTATTGTGGCCAGCCTATGGCATACCTCTGCAATAATCATGCTGTCTAAACAGAATCTTGATATGCCTCACCTGTGAGGTGGATGGATTATCTCGGCAAAGGAGAAGTGCTCACTAACACAGATTTAGACAGATTTCTGAACAATATTTGAGATAAATAGGCCTTTTGTTTACATAGAAAAAGTATTAGATCTTTGAGTTCAGTTCATGGAAAATGGGGGCAAAAACAAAAGTGTTGCGTTTATAATTTTGTTCAGTGTATCTATACATCCATCCATCTATCCATCCTTCTTTCTTTTCTTCTTTCATTCATTCATTCTTTCTTCCTTTCTTTCTTTCTTTTTTTCTCCATCCATCCATCTTACCTTCCTTCCTTCCTTATCATGCAATTCTTAGTAAATCTGCATGTCCTTGGAGCTGTTGGAGGTGCTATTTATAGACCCTGCTGTGGTGAGAGAGGACCTGATTGGGACGATGGGGGGTTGGTTGAGAGAGGGAGGCGGGGGAGGAGAGTGGGGCCGTGTGGGGCGCGACACTCAACAGTCTCATCCTCTTCCCCCCATAGGGAGCTTGAGTATCATCAGCAAGAGTACCGCACGTCTTGGCAAGTCTTTTATAGCTTCAGCTAATTTATCTTCAAAACATATGTTGATTTCACCAACTTTCCATGCTATGTCTGTCTGTCTGTCTGTCTGTCTGTCTGTCTGTCTGTCTGTCTGTCTGTCTATCTATCTATCTATCTATCTATCTATCTATCTATCTATCTATCTATCTATCTATCTATCTATCTATCTATCTATCTATCTATCCTTATAGCGTTGGTCTCAGTGGGAAATATCTCACTTATTAAGACATGGTCAGCAAAATCATCCAAACAGTATCTTTTCTTTTCTTTTCTTTTCTTTTCTTTTCTTTTCTTTTCTTTTCTTAAACAGTTCCTGTGGATTTATGAAGTACATCTGTGTTATTGAGATTACAGTAAAGCCATATTTAGAAAAATGACACAAGCATCTTTCCTGTCTTCATATTTTATATTTACTTAATTTTAGTTCATAATTTATTATTTTACCAAAAGATATATGAATTAGGACAAATCTAATCTGATTAGCATTTTTATTAAAGTTAAAAAATAATCTAAAATTTACAAATTAAATATGGTTGGGATTGCTTAATCACTTTGTGGGATTAGTTTTTTTCGGCAACCGTATTTTACAATTAAATTCAATCTCTGAACATTCTCTGTCAACTAAACAGTGCTTGATGGTATTATGTCTCCGGTCACTGTAGTCAATATGGCCATTTAACACCAAACGTCCTGAACAGTCGACATCCATGTTTTTTTGTTTAGTGCTGCAAGATGGCAAAAATGTATAGTTATTACTATGTCAACAGTCATGAGTGGGGTGTTATAGGAATGAACCCTTTATTCTGCACACATGCTAAACGTTGGCATGGGGATTCACTCCCAAAAATAAATGCAGTTGTTATTTAAAAAAAATGGCAGGTCTGTGTATTGAGGTTTGTCTTTGTTTTGCATTTGCTTGGTGCTGCTAGCTAGCCTCTCATATGTGACCCTGGACCACAAAGCCAGTCATCAGGGTCAATAAAAAAACCCCCAAAAAAACTGGAATCTGAGGTTGAAAAAAAAATCAAAATATTGAGAAAAGTGCTTTTAAAGTTGTCCAAATGAAGTTTTTTAGCAATGCATATTATTAATCAGAAATTATATATATATATAAAAAAAAATATATATATATATATATATATATATATATATATATATATATTTGTAGGAATGGGTGAACTAAAACAATGAATATGAAGATTTTGCTTTTATAGGCATTTAAAGGCCTATTCCAAAGAGATAAAAAGCACCACCTTAATGATGGAGGAATTTAAACGTTGACCCATCACAAGACAGGACAGATGCAAGAAATCAAAACCAGGAAATGAAAAACTTGCTCAGACATTTTCGTCAAGATATTTGTTTGCAGGTAAGACAGGTTGCAGGGGCAGATGACAACGATAGTGAAACAGCGTGAGAGAGAAAGATGTGAAAATGGCCTGGCAGTGAAGACATCATCAAAGGAAGGCTATAAACAGTGCTGGCAATGGGAGAAATGACAGGGCGATTTGCTGTGATAGTTACAGCAGTCACAGGAGTAATCATTTACCTCACAACTGGGCAGAAAAGACTGATGGGCCAAAACAGCCTCGCAAATACTATGGGGGGGGGGGGGGGGGGGGACATGAAAGAGAAAAAGAGAGCCCTAAAAAAAAAAAGATAGTTGAGAGAAGCTGGGTGAAAAGTGCCAGTAGTTAAAGCATTAGACTGCATGAAATTATGCAATTATTGATGATTTTAAAAGGATGTAAAACAAAAGAAAAACAGACTGATCATCAGGTAATTAAGTTATTACACAGTACACTATTCAGGAACAAATAATGCTGAGGACGAGGAAAGTGTGTGTGTTTGTGTTTGTGCGTGGGCAGCAGAGTGGTCTGAATGACCATGATTCACATGTCAAACAATGCAGTATTGTTTTGTGCTATGACTGAGAATATTTTCCACATCTCAGGGAGACTGTCTAACCTTGAGAGAGGCTCGCCATGTCCTTTCAGATACATTAATCAGACGCCTGCTGAGGTTATGATATATCTCTTGCTACATCTCCACCGGCCACCATCCTGATACCCTTTCCCGAGGTCCACCTTCTCCCTGCAATCAGGGGAATGATCGTTATCATAAGGGACTATTTTCCCAGAGATTCTGGATGGTTGAATTTGCATAATAGTGTCTCATCACCCTGAACTTTAGTTTGGACTACAAGAAGTCAGAATTCACCCTTCTGTTGTGTTGTGATGCATTTTGCAGAAACAAACATGCCGAGTAGACAGGGTCTGATTGTGGCCTGTGTGTTTTCTCCTTATACCTCACTCATCAATTCTTAATTTGAACATTTTTGTCCTGAAAAATAGACTGTAATTGAACAGTCGATTGGATGATTATCATGTAGACTGAGGACGAAAAGAACAGTCATAACACTGAAACACAATGAAAAAATATTACAGATTCAGAGGATGAGCTAAAGCACTCATAAATTAGCTAAAGGACGCAATCAAACAGTACAAGCACTATCCTCCCAAGGTGACAGTAAAATTATACAAATATAAAGGCATAAAGTATACCCATTTATATATATATATATAGCAAAATTTACATTTATGTTCATACTTTCTATAGTGTTATATCACACCCAAACAAATATTGTTCCAACTGGTTCAGCAGCAAAGTTTATAGATTTCAATTGTGTAGAATAATTTACAAAGTTTATCTATACATTGTAGATTTCAAAACAACTTTCATTTGTAGCAGAAACATTTGGGGACATTATATAAAAGTTGAAGGTAAAACACACTAAGTTACAGATATTAAGCTGAATTTGTTAGAATCATCCTCAGTGTGTCCACAATAGTTTTCTCACTTTTTGAATTGGTTGTTGACAAATTAAAAGTACTTTCAGCATGTACAGCTACTGAGAAGTCAGGCATTTAAATGGCCTAAAGATGGAGTAAATCATTTACTGATATCCTCCTTATTTTTAAGAGTGAAAAGCATCCTTTTTTTATTATTTGTATATATATATATATATTCTTTTTTGAACGTACAAGGCTTCTGGTGTCAACGTCTGCCAGTTGTTTTACTAAAAAAAAATGTAATATAATATACATGAACCCACTGGTTTGCAACAAAAAATGTTTTACTGTCTACTGCAGCTAACGAATTGGAAATCCTACACATTCACCCGAAAAGGTTCAGGATGTGAAAAAGAAACATTGTAGCCAGTTCTGCTCATGAACAGAGCAGGTGGGCAGACGTTCACAACAGAAGCTGGTCCTGGTTCCACTAGACCTGTTTCAGGCTCCTTTTTCAACATATGACATCATCAAGCTCAGCAGCATTCCCGCTGTTTATACTCCTTAGCAGGCACTCATTATGAAAGCATAAAAATGATCAACGTGGAGAGGCAAGGGCAAATGAATGATCTCACCATGCCACGGGTTCCCTTGTGCTAACTGTGCCAGACCATCCGACACGCACACATTCGTGCTCGTACTTACACGCCAGAACTGGGGCACACGGCCGCTAACGACTGCTCAATTAGGTGAAATTAAGGAGTCGCTGTGAGGTCCATGCTGAACTCATTAAGGCATGTGAGGGAAGGCTGAACAGTGTCGTGCAGGATTAATCCCTCCAGAACAAGATGGGGATTCATGCAGGTCAGCCTCCAACCGGGAGACTGGGCTCCGCTCTAATGAGACTGCAGAGAACCGCCTAATAGACCCTCAATACTGTAACATGGCAAGACACAACATCAGTGTGGTTTAACTCCAACAAAAACAATAATGTGCTGCTGCTCTATACTGGAGAGTTGTAACTCAGAAAAGAGATATTCACTGTCAAACACTCTCTGCAATGATGTGACACTTAGAGTTTTGTCCTATCTATTAATTTATTTAAAATTATGTAACAAATGTGATTCATACATACAACGACTTGAATACAAGTCTTTTTTACGATGAGGATGATATTTCTGGGGCGCAAAGAGTCAGAAACTTCAGGGTGATTGTTACAAAGAAAAGAAAGTCTCATTAAAATAATAAAATACTTTAAAAGATCTTAATTTGGCATAATTTTGTATCATTATTTCTAGGCAGCAAAGCAGGTGTTATAGTAATATATACATATTTGAAATTGTCCAGCATGTCATGTGGTGCAACAATATGCCAAAACATGAATAAATAAATAAAGCATTTATTTTGTTATTATTATTGCATTCACTGATTATGTATTTATGTATACTGCACATAAATAAATAATAAATTAAATGTCAGTAATGAAATATAAAATAATTTGATATTTGACTGGCAAGGCAAGTTAATTCAGAGTGTAAAATTTAACTGATGATACAATTCATACCTTGAAAAATATAACTAAAACTAAAAACTGTTTTGAAAATAATGATTAAGATATGTGTATTCACATGTACTGATGTGTAAGGAAAATAGATGGTTACACCACATGACACTTTTAGCATCATTTCATTGAAACATTTCTTGAAAATGGAATAAAAGTAAATAACATATGAAACTTAAAGACTACATTTCTAAAAACTTTTTTAGAAAAACATTTTCTTTATTGCAGAAAATACCCTTGATCCACATAAAGCTAAGCTGACCAACTATTCGTCACTACAGAGAACTTCCAGCACCGACTATGTCAAGTTATGCAAAACACGAGTAGCTTCAATGCAATTTCAGTCGCTATGTGTTCCACATGAATGTTTCGATCATGCTGCATTTGGTTTTGACTTGTGCATTAATTACTAATGCAATCTATACAGCTCTATTAATAACTATTACAAAGTACACCCCAGCCATGCATAAATCACACATCACTAATTAGAGTAAAATTTAAATGCATGTTGTAAAGACACATTGAGTGGCTCACACAATACTGAGGTGCCAAGCCATCATTGTACTAATTAGTTTGCAATTATGTTTAATAACTTCTCTGGAAGCCAATCTGCACTCAGAGAAAGAACCAGCTTTCTCCGAAGGAATATACAATCACACTGCAACGTTCAGAAATGGAAACATCACAAAGAAAAGTGAGAGAAACACGTTTGACAGCTTCTAGTTTGTGTTACGTGGCACTTTTTATTCATCTTTAGTTAAATGTTTATCACATACTGTATATTTTTTCAAATTGCCTTCCATTTACACTTTACGATTATGCAATGTAGAAGATTGC
Source organism: Carassius carassius (assembly GCF_963082965.1). Lineage (NCBI taxonomy): Eukaryota > Metazoa > Chordata > Actinopteri > Cypriniformes > Cyprinidae > Carassius > Carassius carassius. Next base: position 25,043,515 of record NC_081771.1, read on the forward strand.
AGCTTCTTTGAACAGCTTCCAGTGATATGTGTCTAAATGCTGACAGAACGCACATTGTATTACTGCAGCTTGCACGTCTCTATCCACCTCTAACAGGCAATAAACAACTGTTCGTGTTTCTTTTTAACAGTCTAGCCGTGAGATCCTAATTTCTGGAAGCTTTTGAATATGGCGCTATTACCTAGGGAGGCAGACATAACACGCCACACACAGGAACAAGAGAGAAAATACATTAATTGGTTAAACAACTGACAACTGCTACAACAGTCACCCCCAGAGCCCATGGCAGCGCGATGGCAGGTTAGTGGGGTTCCATCTGGTGGTTGGCTCCATCCCCGCTCCGCTTGCAGGCCGGTGTGGGTGAGTGGAGTGAAGCGGCCTACTCGGTAGGCTTTGGAACGCGGCCCACTTCCTCGGCTTTAATAAGAGTAATCAGCGCCCCCATGCCAGGTACCAGCCTCTCCTCACAGCAGAGATATGGCAAAGAACTACCACCAGCTTGGCAATGTTTACAGAAAACACACACACTCACACAAACATACACACCCCAAATAACCATAGAAATATTCTCTCAAGCTACATTTATATTTATGCTTTAATAGATTACTGTTCTATCACACACACACACCCAGAAAAGCATAACAATGGAACATAGTCAATACTATAAAATTGATTACCACTGTACTACACCACAGAGTTATTGATCAAACTGCCTGTTGAAACGAACTCTTTAAACACACCTGAGCTACACCTTAATGAGCTTGAGACTCCAACAGCACAATTAGCAAATCCAGCTAATCATTCAATCGTCTGATCGCATTCAGTTACGGTTCATGGTGTGAATATTTTTTCAATTCATGTTTCTATAGACTCTATAGACTGCATCTTAAAGATTTAGATTATGGTATATTAAGTAATGTTTTATTTTACAGTATCCTTGTTATACATAACGTGTACTTACTATAGTAATAGTAACAGCCAATTATGCATAGTTATGCAACTAACCCTAAACCATACCCTAATAAGTATTTAATTTTGCTATGTATAATTTTACTGTAACAAGCATACCATAAAATTAAATGTAACTGCACTTTACTCTGATAAAAACAATTAAAATGCTATTAGCTTGTAACATGTCAAATTTGTTTTGGGTTGGTAAGATTTTTTAAAAATGTCTTTGAAAGACGTTTGTTAGGGTCACCAAAGATGCACTTATTTAATCAAAAAATTTTGTGAAAACGGTGATATTGTGAATTATTATTACAATTTAAAACAACTGTTTTCTATTTTAATATTCTGATTTGGTGCTCACACAAAATGTCCTGTTATTATCAGTGCTTAACCATAATATGTTTTTTTCAGGATTCTTTATTGACTTAAAAATTCAAGAGATATTTTGCAACAACATTATAAATGTCTTGACTGTCAGATCTGATTAATTTAATGCATCCTTGATGAAAATAATTAATTTCATTTAATTTTATAAAATATTAAATTAAAAAATGTTCTGCTTAATTCCCACTTAAATACACAATAATTAATAATTCAAAAGATTTTGTAGACTGTGAGTTAAAGATTTTGTAGATTATGGTATATTACGCTGATAAAAAAAAAAAGACATTAAAATGCAGTTAGCTTTTTACATGTCTGAGTTCAGCGAATAACACTCACATACATAAACAGACAAATGTCCCCACATGATGGCTGGGCCAGACCACTACTTCCTGAGGCCCATGTGAAAACATATCCCCTAACTTGACACTGCCGGTCAGTGTGGAAACGAGAGACCTGAAGTGAGGTGGAGAGAGGCCCTCTAAGGACACAGTGTGTTTTATACAGTGGAGGCAGTGTGTGGAACACAGTGTGTGACAAACTCTTCTCAGGCATGTGTAGAGTGATCAGACATCCCAGGACAGTACCAGTTTTACTAGCCATGTCTCATGCACGTAATGCTATAAAACACTGTTGTAAACTGAAATTGCCGTGCTTCTTGATTTTCCAATGAGAATCCAGAAGATGTACGATGTAGAAAAAGAAGAGACACAAGATACACTTGTCTCCAAGAAAGTACACTTAGCACAAATATTATCTAGTTTCATAACATACAAGTAAATATATTCTGATATTTTATTGAAAACCAGGGCACTTTGCTTAAACTTAACCATTAAGACTGACCGACTGAATGAATGAATACCAGTGCTATCACAAATGCATATTAACACTTTTACAACACACAACACATTTTTTTCTGGCTCCTCAATAGTCCTCCGTTGGTCCTCTGAATCATGTTTCATGCTTGTTGAGGTTTAAATGATGCTAATTAAATACTCCCATTCAAAATCTGCAAATTGCTCATGTGGATTTCGGGTTACGATTTATTTTAAAGTGTCCATGTTACAGTGTAATTACACATTTTAAGTACTGAGTAATATTAATTAACTACATGTACTTACTTGGTTAGGGTTAGTATTGGGGTTTGGTGTAGTGTTACTTGCATGAAATTATGCATTATTTATTGCAATTATAATAGTATGTACATGTATCGTGTAACAAAGACACCTTAAAATAAACTTTTACCTGGATTTCTTTTAAGTACACCATCATCCATATGTTTGGGATTGCCAAGAAATTGTAATGATTTTGAAAGAAGTCTCCCATGCTCACCCATACTGCATTTATTTGATAAAAAATACAAAGCTCTGTCATGAAACTCCAGATGTCACAGACCAGTTCTAACTCCGTCTGATATATTTACATTTTAGGGGGGATGTGGGGAGATGGCATTATCCCTTACCATCCCCTTTGGATTAATAATGTGTATTATGTAAAACTTATTATGCAAATGAAATGATACAATTTAAATTAATTCTCGAATAATGGTGATCGGCCAATCAGAACTCAGTTCTGTAACAAGCTGCACACAAGCAGAAGCAAGTTGTACAATTTTTCACACAAAATGGTTCAAGCACAACTTTTGAATTTCTTTAAAAAAGAAGACAACAAAAAAGGTATGATTTTTTTCCTTCATTCGAATTTAAAAACATTCCCCTGACATAATGTCATTGTGCTGTATGTGTGACTGTGTAGGATTGAGAAATGATAGTAGAGCTGACAATATCGAGTCATTGACTTTGCAAAAACCAAACAAAAGCATGTCTTGAGAGTCCAAAAGCTTTAACTGCGCAATGAAGCCTATTAGAATGCAGGTAAAATAACCTAATAATTCAAGCAATTAAAGAATAAATACCCATGTATGAGTTTTTATGTTTTTATATTCATTGCACAAGCAATGTACTTTTTTGAATATTAGTAGCCCTACGTACATGTGTGAGCACAAATGTGCTATTAATTTTATACAACAGTGCATAGTAACATGATCTTTCGTTCTTTGAATGAATCAAGTGAGCCAGTGATTCAATGGCCCATTTAGATGGAAACTTTCCCTGCATCCCAATGTGCATACTATCCAGTCTATCTCCCCTAAATAGTATTGAAACCATCAATCTGCCCCTTCTGCAACTCTCTTGCTCAGTTTCAGTCTTTTTAGGTCGGCACCCATTTCAGATACCTGTTTCTATTGTAATGTGCTGTTTACTGCATACTTGTTTACAGTTATTACAGTGGAGAAGAGAAACAAATACCCAGATGCTTCTCCATCTCTTGCCCATCCAGGACACCAATCATAGCCAGCCATAGGGGCAGATCAATCAAAGATGTCTGATTAGGTGAATGGAGATCTGCTGTCGTTTGTATCCCTCCTCCCTTTAACCACACAGTAGAGAAGAAAGCAATCCTTCTGACGCAGATTGGGTGTCAGTCAAGGGACTGTCCACACGTGGACCGTACACACAAACACACACTGTCCGCATTCAGAAATATATTAACAAGCAGCTCTGATGCCCATAATCACAGATGCGGCACATGGGTGTGACGGGCTAAAATGCCCAGCTTGACAGCAAAGGAAATAAGGGGAGATATGCTGGACGCTGCAAGGTGATGATTTGTGGAGGTGAAGCGGTTATAGCGCACAGAGAGAGGGCCAATTTCTACACCATCAAATTGTGTTTAATTTTCTCTCCTCTCCTCCCAATCTGCCAGTGGGATGAGCATGTTTAGAACATTCTGGAAGCCTGTAATTGAGGTTAACATCACAACTGATTGAGAACATTCTATAATGGTACCTGTGCGTTACAAGTGTGACTGCATTCATTCGTATGCCCTCTGTTTGCTGTGTGAAGACAACACACACAGAAAGGTCACTGACTTATCACGATAAATCTCTAACAAAATGTAGTTTAAATTCTTAGAAATTTTCACATTTTGTATTTTTATTTGGCTCTTCATAAATTGTTGTTTAAGACTAGTGTAAACTATTACATTTAAAATACACTTTTAAATACATACACAATTACAACACATATCTATTTTTAAAATTATTGTTGTCAGAAATGTCCACTTCAGAACACCATACTTTACATTTTTGTTTTGTTGTGTCTTCAGGGGTCTTCTCCATAATGTTACTTCCTTTTTTGAGTTTTTATCTGCATTTTGGTTGGATAACATGGCTGCACATGACTTTGATTTGCCAATAAAAAATATTTATTTCCAATTTCTATTTATTTATTAGTAAAGAGTAGTACAGGAATATTGCTCAAATATTTATGAAGAACAATAATAAAATATTCTTTTTTTGACATTAATTTCATCCTTTTAATTATGTTTTTTTTTTCATGCTGTTGTTTCAACCTGGCATTTCTGATTTCACACCCTGCAAAAAAACATTACTCTTGTTTATAAAATATAAAAATGAAAAATACGCTCATCATAGAAGTGTATATAAAGTTATTGTATGCATGAATTGCCTTTTTAATGTATTTTTGAATAATGTCAGACAAAAAGCAATTACATTGACCCAGAAATGAAAAATGACGGTTGTGACTGCAACTGCCAGTCTTCAGTTGGTACAGCTGTAACCAGCTGTTAACCACAAGCCAACACAATCCAGGAAAAAACTGTCATGGGACGATACTTACTCGCATCATTAAGGCAATAAATCAGATTTTCGGTTAGTGCACAGGCCGTGCGTCCAGATCCCAATGTGGAGCATGTGTAGCTTGGGCAGAGAACAGAGGGGCTGACCCTGCCAGGACCGCGGAGGAAAGGATCCATGTTTGGATGTTCTCTCCACGCCTCACTGACCTGCGCTCTTGGAACCGGGGCTCCACCAAAGCCATGCCAAAACACCTCCACTGGCATCCATCTCTGCACCGGGGCTAGACACAGACTGCCGGACAATAGAGAGTAATGTAACGAGACCACACGCATATGTACATGCAGCATAAGCAAAAGCCAAATCAGTTTAACTGTGCAGAAGCCATTTTAAATAACTGCCTCTCTTATTTATATGCCTAATATGGGATTTTGAGTATCAGAAAGGGAGAATAAGGCGAAAGCCCATGAGCTTACTGTCAGCCTCTTGAGACAAGCATCCATGCAGACAGATAGCTTATGTGCTTCTCTTATTTCATTAAAACATCAACAAGCAATTATGACAGTAAATATGATCCTGTTTTACAGGAAGGAGACAATGGCATTAAAGCAGGCTTTGATTTGGCTGTGGGAGCAGGTCCCATATTCGCACACACTCTCCTTTTCTCACATAAAATCAGAATACCAATAGCCTCCCACCCCTCCCCCTGCACACGCATGCACATCCAGACGCACACACATCCTCTGGATCAGCAGGAGTCCAAATCAAGCTGATTTTCCTCTTTGATTCAGACGTGGAGCACAGCTCAGATTGGATTTCAGAGAGGAGGAGAGGAGAGGACACTGGGAGAGGGAGAGGGAGAGAGAGAGAGAGCAATGAAGTGGTGGAGGGGAATGTTTTGCATAATATAACGTGAAAATAAGAAACAGAGAAGTCAGTGCAATAGATCCCTGTCTTAGCATGCTAGTCTATTTCTCTCTTCACACACACAAAGGATAAAAACAAGCCAAAAACAGAGTATTCCTGCATAATCTCACTAATGTTATACAAGGTGTGTTTGTAATATGATTAATAATGTGGCAGTGATGGACCAGCCTATTCTGTATATTTTTTTCTTCCAAAATCTGCAAAACCTTCATAAGCAATATACTAAGGTTTACATTTCAGTGTTTACACAATATTGGTACCATAATGGTTACTGTCCAAGATTCGAAATTAAAAATGATACCATTCATCAATACTGGATATCAGCAAATACTGCATGCTTATTTCAAAGCTACCTATTTATACCCTTATTTAAAATATTTAGCCAAATCAGTATCTGCCATTTATTGGTTATCGGCCATAATATGAACATAATTATTGGCTTATTAGTATAGGTCAGCATTCTAAAAATTGGTACATTATATCCTACCTAGACCTGTTCTGGTCAGTGTTTGAAGGCAACATTGATGCACCCTTCGCTGGTTATGATATCCCACAATCCTGAGCGCAAAGTTTGTCAGTTGAAGTATAATAATGGAATGAGTTATTTTCCCCCCTTGTAATTTTAACTTACAATTCAATTTCTACCTAAAAATAACTATTGCATTCATTACATATGTGCTTGATTCTTTCTGGAATCTCATTTTAATTAATTTTCTTAGTTTACTTAAGTGGGACGTTCATTCAAAATTGTTTTATAAGTCACTGATTGACAGGGCTGCTACCTTAGAGTTTCGGACAGAACCACAAATTACTCCATGACCTGCCATAAAACTGATCACAAACTCAACATAAACGAGTATACATGGCAGTTTAGTGTGTGTGTGTGTGTGTGTGTGTGTGTGTGTGTGTGTGTGTGTGAAGGTAAGATTCAATACTCACAGTCAGGAGGTGGCAGTGTTGGTGATAAAGTGTGTGTTCATTTGCTCATCCAGTGAAGTTGGACTAATGCAACACACCTGCTGTCCCTGCACCATCATTAGCCTCGGCGGCCCAGCGGAAAGGTCAAGGCTAAATTGCGATCTTCAGCCGTTCAGGAGGTGCGTAAACACGCAGTCATCGCCCTGATCGCAACTAATGCACACGCTGATGAGTATGTGGGAGCTACCACCGCGGAGAGATGCATGGTGGGAAAATAATTTCAGTGCAGAAATCTCGAGGAGGTGAGACTCGTGAACTTCACGTGCAGTCACAACATAATCATCCAAATGATCTACCCCATTCCAGCCCACCTGTGTGGCACAGAAAATTTTACTAGGAGACGAAGATGAACCGCGATGGCTATGTGTGTGTGCACATGTTTGTTTGTCAGGGAATATTTTACCAGATTATACAGCAAGACACATGCTCACATATAAACATACGCACCCACACAAACACTGCCTCGGTGTACCTGCCCGGTGGTAATTAATCGCTGTGGTATTTAGGCCTGTTGGAGTAGACAAATATGACAGAGACAGGGACAATTAGGATCCTTGTTCAAGCTACATTAACTCTCTGTGCTATTACAACACGGGCTGCTTCTCCTCGGCTTGTAAAAAGCAGCGAGGAGATTGTTCCTCATGGGCCATGGAGATATTAATGAAAGAAAAGGAAGATTGTGTTTATTGTAGTCACATAATTGCAAATAAATTTCAATTAGCCGGCGTGTCACCCCCGTAAGTGCGAGTTTGTGGGCTAGCGTCGACTAGCCCTGGATGAATGGGAGAAAACGACAACCAAACTAGGCGGATTTGACTTTCTATGCAATTCCCTCCCTTCATGAAGTCAGGAGGTGGTGATTGGGGTGTCAAGGTCACTCCCATGAGTGGTACCACAGATTTTTCTTCATTTTTTTTTCCGGATGGGTGGGGGGGGGGGGGGGGGGGTTGTGGCTATGAAATAGATTCAAAATAACTTGCAAAGAAAATAATGTTTTTTACTATGCCAGCATGTAAAAGAGACAGGAGTGGGGAGGAAGAGGAGGAGGGAGGTGGACGGAATGATGGGGAAAGAAATAGGAGGAAAAAATGAGAGGAAGAGAGGGAGATGAGCAGGAAGTTGTTTAGTATTCTTCTCTGATCAGCAGTTGGTGTGTGCTCTTCGCTTCTCTTTTCCTCCAGCTGAAGAGGAGAATATTTAAGCAATGTCATCCGACAGGTCAGCCACAACACTGGACAGACTGACCTTTGACCTGTGGTAGAGAATCACTGTCTGCCAGGTCTTAACATCAACAAGATAGAAAAAGATCCAGTTCAACATGTTAATTTGGACTTTCTCATGCATCGCCTTTGTGATTTTGTTTTAAGTGTAAGTAACTTATGAAAAAACAAAAAACAAAAAAACCTTTTATGAATAGATCTTTTTGTTACTAAGATTAGGATCATTCTTTCATTATCATCTTTAATATGTGGGTCTTTCTACAAAGCAGGTGATTTGTGTACAGTACTCAATAAGCACATTAATAGCCAATAGCCCTTTTTTATTTTTATTTTTTTTAGGCAAAGACTTTCAGCAAAGATTTTGTATACGTGATTTTACATTATGTCTTTATATTTATTTATTTATTTATATATTTTCTTTTGTCATGAGGTATTATTTTAAATCCATGTTTGGAAAATACTCAAACATTTAGTTGGCCTAATGCATTATATAGATATATTGAAGTTTTGTCCTAGAGTTATATGCATTGGCTACCATTTTTTCCCCTGTTAAAGTAACAAACTTTACAAAAAAAAATTGCTATCCTTTCTGGAAGTTAACTTTTCAAACCCACTTGTTTTCATCACTTTATCTTGGATGATCTTAAAATGTTGACCATGGTGGTTTGTATCAAACAACTGATAACTGAAAAGTAAAACTGTCAACCCTGTTAGCTTTTTGATATATCTACAGTTATATCCAAATATTCAGCTCTATTCATTTGGTGATTTAGTATTTTAAAATGTTTTATAGAATAAACTTCAAAAGTTTGTGGCATTCACCACACTTGAAACTTATTGGACTTTTGCTCGTTCACTTTTCTCTGCAAAAGTGGCAGTGAAAAAGAAGAGCTGCTGATGAACAGTCATGAAAACTTAAGCAGAGATGGATAAATGGAAAGAATATTTCTACATGAAACAAATTGCAGCCACACCTTTGTCTCTGAAGCCAAATTTTACAATGCATGTGAGCATTTAAAATTCTGTGTGAACATAAACATCGGGAACATTGTGTTGCCACGTTAAAGACAACATATGTTTGTTTATGATTGAAAGAATGAAGCAGGATTGTGTATTGATGCATTTTATGATTTGGAAATTCAGCGTTAATATGTTGTGACAGTCATTTAGGTTGAGAAAACACAAAAAGAAACTATCAAACCTGAAACAGAATGAATAATATATACATATACACAGTACATACAACCACCTATATCAACGATATCAGATTCAAATCCTACATGCGGTTGAACCCTGGCTGACAGACAGACAGATTACATAGAGGGCAAAAAGTTATCTGCCCAGAAATATAACAATATTGTGCCAGACAGAATCCCACTCAGACATCATGCGGCACGTCTCCTGAAATGAATCCACAATGACATTCGGAAAGTTTTGATTGAAAATAATCTGTCAAGATAGGTATGTTCTTTGTGATAATTATTATCATTATTGATATTACTATTTTTGTTATTGCACTTCTCCTTTCCTCTGGCAAAGATGATAACCCGTGTAGGCTTGCTGAATTCAAATGATACCACTTGATAGAGAGTCTGTCACAGAGGAGTAAACAAAAATGTTGCCTTATTTATTTATTTATTTGTCATCGCCAGAGCCTTGAGTGATCAGTTTACTTTCTGCCTCAGATTAAAATCAGCTAATAATGGTGATTCTGCCATATGGAAAGGGATTGTGGCAAACTGTGCAGGGCGGGACAGCGGCCCCTCGATCCTGAAAGAACAGGGGCCTCAAGGATCCAGCTAACATTGAACGCTGGATGAACCACTGCCACGTCTTTTTGAAAGAAAGAAATAAGAGCAGCCCAGAATGACAGGAGAGCACGGGCATTTCTAAGCAGGCTTTAAGATGGCAGATAAGGGTGTAAGAGAGAGACTGATCTTCTGGCAGGTCAGGAGGGATCCTGAGCTGGAACGTCGTATCAGCCTAAACCCAGACCCCCAGCCCCCCGCTCCCCGCTCGAGGGCCAGCTGGTTGCCGTGGTGAGGAGCCGCGGGGGCTTGCTGGGGGCGATAAGGCAGCGTGAGCCGAGGGAGTTGGGGCAGAGAAAGAGAGCGACAGATTTCACAAAGGAAAAGAAGAGGAGCGTGGAGATCGAGGAGCGGAGGGAGATGACGAGGGGAGGGTTAGAGAGGAGACGCTTGAGTGAATAGGCGTGCATTGTAAATCTCTGCCGTGGCAACCTGCAGCTGTGGAGATCGGTGTGATGTGTGGGTGACAGGGGGAAGAGAGGCCGGCTGCACGACGGCAGAGGATTTCTCCTCCGGTGCACTGCTTATGACAGCTAAGGCGGCGAGAGGAAGCGACCGGTTAGGAAGAATTACAAGAGCTATGCAGCCTGCCATCTTACAAATGAATCCCGTTTAGCCTCGGCATGTAAATAAATAGAGTTCACTTGGAGGGAGAGGGAGAGAGAGAGAAAGATAAAGAGAGAGAAGGAGAAAGAGGGTGACAGAGGCAGGGAAGTGGCAGCAGCGGTAATCAGCTGCAGGAATGTTTATCTGCCACTAGTGCGCATGTGCATGCATGTGTGTGTGCGTGTGTGTGGCTGCTGAAATTATGCAAGCGAGTAACAATGAGCAAATTGAACCCCCACAAAAAGCAGCACAAGGTCAGGCAGAAAGACAAGGCATTGGGGTTGAGAGTGGTGGGCGTGAGAGGATAACAGATCATGATAAATTGGCTCACATTTTACAAACCGCTGGCCTTAATGCCCTGCTTCCAGCCAAGACCGCTAGGCTGGAACTTTCCGTACTGTAATACCTCCACTCAGCCATTTGTGATATATGAAAACCAAGCTGTGGCACTAATTGCACAATTACAAAGCGGAAGCGGAGCTGTGGTGAGGCAGGGTTTGCAAACTGGAGGGGGTACTGTGATACACGCATGCCCTCCCACTCATTCGTGGTCTCCTTTTTTTTTTAATCTGTGGAAAAGGAGTAGTTCTAGTCCTTGCGCACACTCTCATTAGGTAATTAGGTTCTTTAGTAGAGGTGCTGTTAAATATGCCACTCGCTTATTTCGGTTAGCACAGACTTTCCCCACGAGATCCCAGCTGGACACGGATTCTAACGCACACATTTCCTCCAGAAACACTGCAGGACTGTTTACCGTTCCTCACCTGCCTAGTGGCCCAAAAAATCCAGACCAGGTTCTTCCCTTGAGGGGCGAAAAAAAAACAAAAAAACGTCAATGTGTAAGTGTGTGTGTGAGTGAGTGTGAGAGAGAAAGAGAAAAAATGTATCTTCTACATCGATGTAAAGACAATTTATTACCGTCTGCTGTGGGAGACAGAATATTTTGCCCCAGTGCTTTGCTGGCCCTGTTGACTGTCTGAATGAGGAATGGGAGTGTATTAGCACCCGGGCTGCTTCTACACAGACGCGCCTGGCACCGAACCATCACAGCCCCCAATACCGCCCAGGGTCGGAGGTCAAGAGCGGAGTAGCGACTGAGGCTCGTGGACCGCTGTACGTTGTTTCGTCTCCCGCTGTCGCAGACTGATACATTATTATTAGTGCCTGCTCTTCCACGAATCTCAACAGCCCAAGAGCTGTCCTCAAGGAATTATGAGTGTTTTCAGAAAGGGCTTCTGACAAGGTATAAGACTGAGATGGCAGCGAATATTGAAAGCATTTGTCTTGAGAACATCTTGTCATGTTAAAACAACAAATGACTATATGAACATATCAGGATTAGGCCTTTACAACATATGTTCAAGCAGAGAATAAGTACAATTACTGCAACAACAGCAAGCTGCATATATATTCATTTTATAAATATATTTATATTACATAAGATTTCTGTTATGCATACAAACATAAATCATGATAATAAACATTTCAATAAAACAATGCAAAAAACATTGATCACTAATGCACATTTCCTCAACAATTCTGTGAATGTGTGAGTAGTTAACTCTTGTTGCTTTATTACAACCCCATAAGCTAATATTACAAAAGACTGTCTTGTTAAATAGGTTTATAGTGCATTTTAACCTATTTTCTGCTTAGTTCAGCATGCTATGTGCTATTACTCACACACACAAACATATGTACACACACACACACACACACACACACATACACACACGCACACACACACACACACACACACACACACACACACACACACACACACACACACACACACACACACACACACACACACACACACACACACACACACACAGAGAGAGAGAGACCTGATAGCATTTGTGATTCTTAAGGGTCAGATAAATTTATCATAAAAACAACCACAAATCAATAATAGAAACCTTCTGTTTGAATCACTGGAAAACCCACTGGCACTGACAGACCATCCTCTGGCACACAGAACTGAAGAAGTGTTCCGGAAAGCAAAGGATGAAATAGAAGAGTGGTGCGGGCTCAAAGGTTAAGGCTATAATTGTTTTGCCTCTTAGCAGCATTAAGATAATTTTCCTGCAAAACAGATGGTCACAGAAAAAGCCAGCTAGTCTTTTCCAGCCGCTTCCTCGGCTGAGGATGATCCCCAGAGAAATGCTTAATGTCTTCACGTATCTCAGGTGTAATCGGCGAAATGACGTTACTATTTATCTCACGTCTAGTTCAGCAATAGTTACCAACGACTGCTGGCGTGACCTCGGGTTTGTGCACATTAATTTTACCTCAGTGTTTTCTATGGCATCAATTAATAAAAAGTGACGAGGTTTGGAGCAAATGAACAGCCCTTGATAAATGAGGGTCTGGACTTAATTGCTCAGTAAATTAAGAGCTCACAATTGTGACGATGCGGACCAGTTTTAATATTTAAAAAGTCATTAGATGTGGAAATGTCTGGCTTAGTTAAGTATGTAGTCACCCACAAGGACATTAAAGACCACATGAAACAAAGATGCGTTAAAACACGATCAACGGTACACACACACATGCAAACTGCATACATCTATCAATGCCTACAAACACACACAAGTCCATATACATGCATGAACGTGCACAGATGCCTACAAAACCTGTACAAGGAATCCAAAGAGCAGCGGTACAGTAAATACTCCATTTGTCCACAGTGTATCATCTAAATATATTTAATAATTCTATGGATTTGTTGCCACTTCATTTGCATGACAACAGTCTGCTAGTAAACCAGCAATTGCCGCTGTGATACAATCTTCATCATAATGGAGTTGTGATGGAGCTTCATGGTGAGGAGAAATTGAGCAAGTTAAGCCAGCTGAATCTGGGGACGCTAAGCGTTAAAGGATGATGGATCACTTTCAGTAATTCTGCTTTATTATGATTGGGCAAGATCAATATTTTAACAGTTCGGTTACAGGCTTTAGTACAGTACTTAATATGTATTATTCATAACCTTTGTCAGCGCAGGAGGGCAGCGTTTCTCAGACTGAGTAGAGAGAATGAGAGAGAAAGAGAGAGAGAGAGAGAGAGAGAGAGAGAGAGAGAGAGAGAGAGAGAGAGAGAGAGAGAGAAGGATACTTATAATTCTGCCAGTGGACTAAAAGAGCACAGAGGTATATAAAACACTTACAGATGGAAAATGCAGAATTCAACAGTGCTGAATATAGCTTTGTCTATAAATATGCATAAAAAGTGGTCATGTGATTTCGGGTGAAACAAACTGCTATGTTAGAACATACTTCTAAACATACACTTTAAAAACTTATCCTTGGTTATACCACGGTACATTGGTGAAATCAGATGGAAATACTTCGGTACTTTGACATACACCATACTGGTATACAGGAATTTCAAAGAATAATACATCTATTATTTTTTAAAGAAATTCAATATAATGTGGTTCATACATACTATGAATTGAATTGAACTGTCTGGATATCATAATGTAAAAAAAAAAAAAAAAATATATATATATATATATATATATATATATATATATATATATATATATATATATCGCAAGAAAGATTAGTTAAATTTTCTTATATCATCATCTTAATATAATATAAGTTTTATCATAATATACATACACATTTACATTAATTCCAGGTGTAAGGAAATAGCCCTCTTTTTGATAGTGACATTCCTCTATTAAAACATCATTCAACTAAATCTTTTCTTGAAAATGGTTCTACAAAACCAAAGCAAATCTTATTGTACTCTATGTCTTTGAATCCTTTCTTTGTCATTGACTCATTCATACCATGATCTTGCAATGGTCATTTATATATATATATATATATTACAATGACAAAAAAAGCTGCTACAGTTGTCTTTCCTTGGTCTCGGATTTCCTCCAATGACAGAAAGTTTGTGTTGGCACAGAACACCTTGTGAAGCACATCGTTAAGCCAGCCTGTGTTTCAAACATGCAACTCATGTTTCAGTCATTGGCTTCCGTATTATGTTGTTTCCTCAACTGTACATTTCATATTTATGTTATTTGCATCATTGACATCAAAGCTCAGGTATTTATACAATACCGAATGTAAGTGTTAAAAATGGATTTTTCACAGGGATGGGCTGTGTAATTTTATTTCATTTATTTATGTCTGTCTTTGGAACATCCGTAGCCCATTTGGCGTGATACTGATGTCTGCGAGCTGCGCGTGTGTCAGTGACATACTTTCGTAGAGCTCGAAGTGAAACCGCTGGGATTAAACACAACGGCACATTCATATCTGGTCACACGCTCAGCTGCGGTGCAGGAAGGTCTGTCACTATCAAAGCTGCCTCGAATCTTCTCCCAGCAAAAGCCAGGGAAGAGGATTTCTTAGCAAGATCCTAACCATCTTTTTTGAAAAGCAAATCCTTTGTACCCCTCCCAAAACTCCTGGCCTGGGCTCACCTCCCCCGTATTTAAAGTCCCTGTGTGGAACGAATGGGAGCGAGCCCCGG
Source organism: Carassius carassius (assembly GCF_963082965.1). Taxonomy (NCBI): domain Eukaryota; kingdom Metazoa; phylum Chordata; class Actinopteri; order Cypriniformes; family Cyprinidae; genus Carassius; species Carassius carassius. Next base: position 25,058,541 of record NC_081771.1, read on the forward strand.
AAAGTTTGTCGCGGGTAGTGGGTTGCTCTGGCTCTGATTAGATGTGGAGTGGTAATAGGCTCCTCTATGTGCTGCCGCTAACCCTGCTGCTCCCCCGGCAGCCACTGCGACTGGAATTAATCAGTCCTTCTGGGAACTTCCCTCAGCCGCTCTCTGCAGGCGAGCCACTCCGGAGTCATTTGCCAGCCAATCCTACTGTCAGGCTTCTGTCATTTAGGCCTTTTCATTATGCCTTTAGCTCCCCTCCGTTTCTTTCTCCACCTTAAAGAGAGAATGAGACATAGCGACAGACAGACAGACAGATAGAAACCAGAAAGACTGACAGATTAGCCTGATGTCAGGTGCTTTTTATAGACGGATAATAGTATTACGCCTCCATAGTAAATGCTGAGAGTGTATTAATCCAAAAAAACACCGGTGCAAGTATGAAGGACACTGACTTTTCAGGTGACCGCTCTTTTATTTATTTATATAGGCGGTAATTAGGATCCTGCAGATCTAATGAATCCTTTTCTCTTATCGGCACCGTGAGCAGCGTTGTCCTAAATGTGACAATAGGTGAGCCAGCCTTGTTCCTCGTTTATGGAACCCCGGAGTCATAACTACCAATTACTGTGGCTCTCCCTCCCCTGGGCATCAGGCTTCTGGATCTGCCCGCTCTGCCACGCTAAGCCTGCTTAAGTGACCTATTTTAGGCTTGCAAGCAGACTAGAGAACACCTCAAAGGTTAGATTATCCTATGATGAAATACAGGGCCTTCTTGCTGCAAATTACCCAGGGAAAGAGAGAAGTATATCTCCTACCTCGAACCGCAGAGCACGGCCAGCGGCCAAACAGCCCTGCAGCCACCCAGGAATGAGCCGCAAAAATATTCATGAGTAAACAAAAGGAGTGATTTGAAAAATGGCCAGAGGAAAGAACAGATTAATAAGAGAGAGAGAGAGAGAGAGAGAGAGAGAGAGAGAGAGAGAGAGAGAGAGAAACATGAATAGTGTATTATAAAAATATTCTGTAGCTCCATCTCGTCGCGGTCAGGGGGAGATAGTAGCAAGGCTTCATTAGGAGCCAAGCTCTGCCTCTGTACCACATTTGCCCCAAACCCAGGGGAGCCAAGGACTGCTAAAGAGGCAGTGGCACCAACTAAGAGGACAGAGGAGAGAATATGTGAGTGAAATGAGCAGGTGATGAATCACGCTGATGTGAGCATTGACATTTTTTTTTTTTTCATATCGACCAGTGTCAAATGTACATAGTGGTAATTAACGGGACAGTTCACCCAAAAACGAAAATTCTGACATTATTTACTTACCCTTATGACATTCCAAACTCTTAAGTCTTTGGATAATATTTGCAACACAAATTAAGATATTTTCTAATGAAACCTGAGAGTTTTCTGTCCCTCCAATGAAAATCCAGGTAATTAAAATATATTTTTTAGAAAGGTTATGAAGGTGACGTAAAACAAATCCAATGAGGTTTGTTCTAGCACATGACACACACACACAAGCTTCTGTGTGTCAAAACTGAATCTGGCCAATCGTGAATCAGCTGTGTCTTCATCAGCGCTCCTGCAGTCGCTTTGGAGAAATTGCGGTGGCTGAGTCAGCCGGCTGCTCTCGAAACGCTCTCGTGGTACTCTGATGCCACACGTGACAGTCATGTGGCATTGGCACCGTCTCAAGTCGGACTAAATTTCTAACCGGCATGCACTGCTTCAAGTCAGATTGCGATCAGTATGCATGGCGCTGCATAAAGTTGAACGCACCTATAGTTTCTGCGTAAACACCCAATACAGTACCCAGTCATGTGCGTTTATTCGCGTTAGGTATGTAGACATGTGCAGAGTTTGCTAACGCTTCATCAGCAAAGCGTGGATTTACTTTACCAATATTACAACCAACTGAGGAGGCGCATCATATACAACATATAATCTTCCCTTCATTTACTATTTACTAACATGGTGACAGCACCAACTACTGGCCTGGCATACATAATACAGCATTTTTGGTGGCTTTTGCAGATATGTATCAATGCAAATCGTTTTGAAAATGTGTCGTGCATACGTGAAACTTTTTAAAAACGCAATAAAAAATATTTTGCATATCTGACTACATCGTTGTTGTGTAAACATAGCCTAAGTGCTGTTTAATGTGGATTTTAATAAAGGGCCAGGCCTATTAAAGTTTGTTGTTCAGTTATATTTTACATTTAAAGGTATTTATGTTTATGAGGTTACCATTATGGTGAAGTGTAGACCTTGTGGTTAGGCTATGGCTACATGAGCTAAAACAATGTTGTGCCTCAACTGTAATATAATCTGGTCCCCTCCCTGCTTACCGTGGTGACGAGATGCATAGCAGATTGTCATCACTCAATGGCTGGATGTCTAAGTGGTGCCCACAGAATAACATAGGTTTCATAGACAATTGGACGAGCTTTTGGGGCAGACCTGACCTGTTGAAAAGAGATGGTCTTCGTCGGTCCTGGGGTGGTGCCACTCTTCTCTCTAGAAATATGGCAAATAGTCTTAGTGTTTATACTTGACTAACTGGGGTCCAGGTCAGGAAGCAGACAGACTGGCTAAACTGACCGTCTGCTAGCTGCCTCACGTCACAGAGGTCAGCTAATTCTCAGCACATATAGACTCTTTCACCTAGATATCACACTATAGAGACTGTGTCTGTTCCCTGAACTAGAAAATACAGAAAACGTCCAAACCAAGTTAAGATTAACAATTTTTGTAAATAATATGATCACTGATCATAATATGGATGTGCTCTGTTTGACAGAAACCTGGCTAAAACCTGATGATTACATTATTTTAAATGAGTCCACCCCCCAAGATTACTGTTATAAACATGAGCCACGTCTAAAAGGCAAAGGGGGAGGTATTGCTTCATGATTTCAGGATTTCTCAGAGGGCAGGCTTCAAGTATAACTCGTTTGAAGTAATGGTGCTTCATATAACATTATCCAGAGAAACAAATGTTAATGATAAATCGTCTCTAGGTTACGTATGCAACCCTAGTTCCTCAAGGGAACGAGATGCTGCGTCAAACAACGCTTTGGGGAACGAGTTTAGCGTTAGCGACTCTGAATATCATATCCAATCTGTCTTATAGAAGAGCGTGACGTCACGGGCGGGGTGACGTAAGCGACCAGGAAGCTATAAAGGCACGAGCCGCGCAGCTGGCTTCAGCTTCGAGTACCAGCAAGCACCGGCAGGGGTGCCGGGGGTATGGCCTCGAGACGCAGCGTCTCGTTCCCTTGAGGAACTAGGGTTACATACGTAACCTAGAGATGTTCCTCATCAGGAACTCGAGCTGCGTCAAACAACGCTTTGGGGAACGAGTACCAACGCTGCCAGACTACCAAACCCCTGCCTAGTGTGTATCCGAAGAGCACAGCTTAGGATGAGAGGACTGAAGTGCCTGGCATGTCTAAGCCATAGAATCTTGCAAAAGTAGAAGGCGTGGACCACCCCGCAACATTGCAGATGTCCAGCATGGACGCACCTGCTAGAAAGGCCTTGGAGGCCACCATACCCCGAGGAAAATGAGTGATCCTTGGCTCCCGACAGCGGGGGACAACCAGAGGACTCATAGGTGGCGCTGATAGCCTCGACTATCCAACGTCTAATAGTCTGCTTAGAAGCAGGAAAACCCCTCTTGGGGCGACTGCAGCATACAAGCAATTGGTCCATTTTTCTCCACAGGCAGCTCTGTGGACGTTTGCATCCAGCGCTCGCGCTGGACACATACAGTTTAGCTTCGCTTGGTCGGGCTCCCGAAAGGGAGGAGGACAGAAGGCCTGCAGCACTACAGGTCGTGGTGTGACAGAGGGAACCTTAGGAACAAATCCCGCTCGAGGGTATATGAACACTTTGGTCATGCCAGGTGCAAAATCAAGATAAGTAAGGGCCACTGAAAGGGCCTGCAGATCTCCTACTCCTCAGAGAGGTAATAGCCAACAGAAAGGTGGTTTTAAGCGTCAGATGTCTGTCTGAAATATCTTGAATAGGTTCAAATGGGGGTTTGCACATTGCCTCTAACACCACAACCAAGTCCCACGGGGGAATACGGGACCGTACTGGAGGTCTCAGCGCACCGCGGCGGAAACGTGTAACTAAGGGGTGTCTTCCCAAAGACTGGCCATCGAGAAGGGCGTGGTAGGCCGCAATGGCCAATTTGCTGGGTCTAGCTGGCGGTCTCTGCACCATGAGGTGAAGACTTTCCACCTCAAGGCATACAGTTTCCTCGTTGAGGGAGCTCTGGATTGGAGGAGGTTCTCAACAACCTCGGTTTAGAGACCAGCTGCTAATAGTTGTGCCCCCTCAGGGGCCTCACCACAGCTTCCACAACTCCAGGCGAGGGTGAATTATCATGCCCTGCGTATGTGAGAGTAGGTCTGTCCTGATCGGTATCTCCCATGGAGAGCCGTCGAGGAGCGAGACCAGGTCTGCGAACCATACTTGGCCCGGCCAGAACGAGGCCACTAATAACAGACGGACCCCGTCCCGGCGTACTCTCGCCAGAACTCCCAGGAGCAGAGCAATAGGGGGAAAGGCATACAGACGAAGCCTCTGCCAGGTCTGTACCATAGCGTCCAGTCCCAAAGGAGCTGGATGAACTAGAGAGAACCAAAGGGGACATTGTGATGTCTCTTGAGTCGCAAAAAGGTTTACTTGAGCCCTGCCAAAAACTCTCCATATCTGCTTCACCACCTCGGGGTGAAGCCTCCATTCCCCGGGCCTCGGCCCCTGCCTTGACAGTATGTCTGATCCCACATTTAGTTTCCCAGGAATATATACTGCTCTTAACGAGAGGAGTTTGCTCTGGGACCACACAAGGATCTGGTGCGCCAGCTTGTACAAGGGGCGCGGACGCAGACCTCCCTGGTGGTTGATGTAAGAGACCACCGATGTGTTGTCGGTGCGCACCAACACATGGTGACCCCTTAGGTCTGGGAGAAAGTGCTTCAGTGCACGATAAACTGCTAGCATTTCTAGACAATTGATATGCCATGTCAGATGGCGACCGCTCCACAGACCACGGGCAGGGTGGCTACTCATGACTGCACCCCAGCCAGTGAGGGATGCATCCGTCGCTAGTATTATACGGCGCCAAGGAGCTCCCAGCACCGGGCCCTGATTCAAGAACCAAGGTTTCTTCCACATGTCTAAGGCACGGAGGCAGCGCCGTGTGACCTTGATAGTTCGAAGTGGATTGCCCCTTGGTCTTGAGCCACCACTGTAGGGGTCTCATGTACAGCCGGCCAAGAGGTATCACGTTGGACGCAGCTGCCATCAGACCCAACAATCTCTGAAATTGTTTGACAGTGAGTGACTGGCCTTCTTTGACTCTCTCAACTGAGGTGAGGATCGACTCGATAGGAGCAGGGGACAATCGTGCCTGCATCGCGGTCGAATCCCATACTACGCCTAGATAAGTGGTTCTCTGAACCAGAGAAAGTACACTCTTCTTGGCGTTCAGTCTCAAACCCAGCTCCCCCATATGTGCGAGAACGACATCTCGATGCCGAGCCGCAACCTGCTCTGACTGAACTAAAATCAACCAATAGTTGAGAATGCGGATGCACTGCATGCGCAGGGGAAACAGAGCTGCGTCTACACATTTTGTGAACGTGCGGGGTGAGAGTGCAAGGCCGAAGGGAAGTACTCGATATTGGTAGGCTTCGCCCCCAAAAGTGAACCTCAGAAACTTCCTGTGTTGTGGAAGGATGGATATGTGGAAGTATGCATCTTTGAGATCTATTGGGACAGACCAGTCCTCGGACCTGATCTGACCTACAACATGCTTGATCGTGAGCATTTTGAACTTCAATCTCATAACTGAACGATTTAAGACCTTCAAGTCTATAATCGGACACAACCCCCCATCCTTCTTTGGAACTGGTAAATACCGGCTGTAGAACCGGACTCCCTGTCTTGAGGAGGGACCACCTCGATGGCCTCCTTCTCTAATAGGGTTTTCACTTCCTGTTCCATAACCAGACCCTGCCTGGGGCCGACTATTGTCGGAATGACCCCATTGAATATCGGCGGTGCAGAGCCGAACTGAATATGCTAGCTTTTTCTACTGTGTGCAGGACCCATTGAGATACATTTGGCAGTAGTTTCCACGCTGCTAAATAATCTACTAAGGGAATCAGTCTCTCGAGACTGACCTCTGGTGTAAGAGGCCCCTGCAGGGACGGCGAGCGTCTCAGCCCCGCTACGCGCACGGGCGGAAAATACTGAGAACAATGCTCGCTGGGGACCGCTGCGCCCTGGAACACTGGCAGGGTTGGCAGACCGGCCCCCAGAGGGCGCTGAGGCGAGACAGGCACCGTGTAATGTGGTGTACGCCGCTCTACCCCTCTGCAGTCGTGACCGAAACGTGTCCTGTTATGTTTGTACTGGCTACTGTATACAGGCCACCAGGGCACCATACAGACTTTATTAAAGAGTTTGGTGATTTTACATCCGAGTTAGTTCTGGCTGCAGATAAAGTTTTAATAGTTGGTGATTTTAATATCCATGTTGATAATGGAAAATATGCATTGGGATCAGCATTTATAGACATTCTGAACTCTATTGGGGTTAGACAACACGTTTCAGGACCTACTCATTGTCGAAATCATACTCTAGATTTAATACTGTCACATGGAATTGATGTTGTGTAGTGTTGAAATTATGCATCCAAGTGATGATATCTCAGATCATAATTTAGTTTTGTGCAAACTTCATATAGCCAAAATTGTAAATTCTACTTCTTGTTACAAGTATGGAAGAACCATCACTTCTACCACAAAAGACTGCTTTTTAAGTTATCTTCCTGATGTATCCAAATTTCTTAGCATATCCAAAACCTCAGAACAACTTGATGATGTAACAGAAACTATGGACTCTCTCTTTTCTAGCACTTTAAATACAGTTGCTCCTCTACGCTTAAGGAAGGTTAAGGAAAACAGTTTGACACCATGGTATAATGAGCATACTCGCACCCTAAAGAAAGCAGCCCGAAAAATGTAGCGCAGCTGGAAGAAAACAAAACTAGAGGTATTTCGTATTGCTTGGCGGGAAAGTAACCTATCCTACAGAAAAGCATTAAAAACTGCTAGATCCGTATACTTTTCTTCTCTTTTAGAAGAAAACAAACATAACCCCAGGTATTTATTCAATACAGTGGCTAAATTAACGAAAAATAAAGCCTCAACAAGTGTTGACATTTCCCAACACCACAGCAGTAATGACTTTATGAACTACTTTACTTCTAAAATCGATACTATTAGAGATAAAATTGCAACCATTCAGCTGTCAGCTGCAGTATCGCATCAGACAGTAGTGCACATAGACCCCCTGAGGAACAGTTCCACTCGTTCTCTACAATAGGAGAGGAAGAATTGTATAAACTTGTTAAATCATCTAAACCAACAACATGTATGTTAGACCCTATACCATTTAAACTCCTATAAGAGGTGCTTCCAGAAGTCATAGATCCTCTTCTGACTATTATTAATTCCTCATTGTCATTAGGATATGTCCCCAAAACCTTCAAACTGGCTGTTATTAAGCCTCTCATCAAAAAAACACAACTTGACCCCAAAGAACTAGTTAATTATAGACCAATCTCGAATCTCCCTTTTCTCTCCAAGATATTAGAAAAGGTGGTATCCTCACAATTATATTCCTTCTTAGAGAAAAATGGTATATGTGAGGATTTCCAGTCAGGATTTAGACCGTATCATAGTACTGAGAGTTACAAATGATCTACTCTTATCATCTGATCGTGGGTGTATTTCTCTATTAGTTTTATTGGATCTTAGTGCTGCGTTTGACACAATTGACCACAACATCCTTTTGCAGAGACTTGAACACTTTGTTGGCATTAATGGAAGTGCATTAGCATGGTTTAAATCGTACTTATATGACCGCCATCAGTTCGTAGCATTGAATGAAGATGTATCATATCGATCACAAGTGCAGTATGGAGTACCTCAAGGCTCAGTACTAGGGCCGCTACTCTTCACGCTTTATATGTTACCCTTTGGAGATACCATCAGGAAACATGGTGTTAGCTTTCACTGTTATGCTGATGATACTCAACTCTATATTTCTTCACGGCCCGATGAAACACACCAATTTGAAAAACTAATGGAATGCATAGTCGATATAAAAAACTGGATGACGAGTAATTTCTTACTGCTAAATTCTGAAAAAACAGAGGTGTTAATTATAGGACCTACAAACTCTGCTTGTAATAACCTAGAACACTGTCTTAGACTTGATGTTTGCTCTGTCAAATCTTCGTCATCAGTTAGGAATAGGTGTGCTATTTGATCGCAATCTTTCCTTAGAAAGCCACGTTTCTAGCATTTGTAAAACTGCATTTTTCCATCTCAAAAATATATCTAAATTATGGCCTATGCTCTCAATGTCAAATGCAGAAATGTTAATCCATGCATTTATGACCTCAAGGTTAGATTATTGTAATGCTTTATTGGGTGGTTGTTCTGCTCGCTTAGTAAACAAACTACAGCTAGTCCAAAATGCAGCAGCAAGAGTTCTTACTAGAACCGGGAAGTATGACCATATTAGCCCGGTCCTGTCAACACTGCACTGGCTCCCTATCAAACATTGTATAGATTTTAAAACATTGCTTATTACTTATAAAGCCATGCATGAATGGTTTAGCACCTCAGTATTTGAATGAGCTCCTTTTACATTATAATCCTCTACGTCCGCTACGTTCTCAAAACTCAGGCAATTTGATATTACCTAGAATATCAAAATCAACTGCGGGCGGCAGATCCTTTTCCTCTTTGGCGCCTAAACTCTGGAATAACCTACCTAACATTGTTCGGGAGGCAGACACACTCTTGCAGTTTAAATCTAGATTAAAGACCCATATCTTTAACCTGGCTTACACATAACATACTAATATGCTTTTAATATCCAAATCCGTTAAAGGATTTTTAGGCTGCATTAATTAGGTAAACCGGAACCAGGAACACTTCACATAACACCCTATGTACTTGCTACATCATTAGAAGAATGGCATCTACGCTAATATTTGTCTGTTTCTCTCTTATTCCGAGGTCACCGTAGCCACCAGATCCAGTCTGTATCCAGATCAGAGGGTCACTGCAGTCACCCGGATCCAGTACGTATCCAGACCAGATGGTGGATCAGCACCTAGAAAGGACCTCTACTGCCCTGAAAGACAGCGGAGACTAGGACAACTAGAGCCCCAGATACAGATCCCCTGTAAATACCTTGCCTCAGAGGACCACCAGGAAACAGATGATTCTTCTGCACAATCTGACTTTGCTGCAGCCTGGAATTGAACTACTGGTTTCATCTGGTCAGCGGAGAACTGGCCCCCCAACTGAGCCTGGTTTCTCCCAAGGTTTTTTTCTCCATTCTGTCACCGTTGGAGTTTCGGTTCCTTGCCGCTGTCGCCTCTGGCTTGCTTAGTTGGGGTCACTTCATCTACAGCGATATCATTGACTCGATTGCAATTAAATGCACAGACACTATTTAACTGAACAGAGATGACATCACTGAATTCAATGATGAACTGCCTTTAACTATCATTTTGCATTATTGACACACTGTTTTCCTAATGAATGTTGTTCAGTTGCTTTGACGCAATGTATTTTGTTTAAAGCGCTATATAAATATTCAATTCAATTCAATTCAAGTTTATTTGTATAGCGCTTTTTACAATACAAATCGTTACAAAGCAACTTTACAGAAAATTATGTTTCTACAATATTTAGTAGTAGCTAGTAGTTTGTGCACGTTTGACAGGATTTTAGAAAAATAAAAATAATAATAATAATACAAGACGTAGTCAGCTAGATGATGAACTATCAATATTATTAATTAATAGTAATTATATGATGCAGTCACACATGTAGCAATAATTGTTAGTTCTGTTTGTTGATTCAAGGTTAGGATCATCTGGGGTCCTCTGAGGGTCAGCATCATCTCTTCTCAGGTGTTCTGGATCCAGACTGGAGCTTGTGTAAATCCTAGTTACCACGGGATGTAAATCCCGTGGCAAAACATAGAAACAAGATAGAGACATCATTAGCATAGCTGCTGATCCAACAAAGTAAAATTAGTTTAACCCAAGCTAAAGAATAAAAATGCAGATGCAACTACACTCACAATTTAAGAGATACATTATTCGAATGCTTGGCGAAAGAGATGCGTTTTTAATCTAGATTTAAACAGAGAGAGTGTGTCTGAACCCCGAACATTATCAGGAAGGCTATTCCAGAGTTTGGGAGCCAAATGTGAAAAAGCTCTACCTCCTTTAGTGGACTTTGCTATCCTAGGAACTACCAAAAGTCCAGCGTTTTGTGACCTTAGGGTGCGTGATGGGTTGTAGCGTGGTAGAAGGCTAGTTAGGTACGCAGGAGCTAAACCATTTAGGGCCTTATAGGTAAGTAATGATAATTTGTAACAGATACGGAACTTAATAGGTAGCCAGTGCAGAGACTGTAAAATTGGGGTAATATGATCATATTTTCTTGACCTGGTAAGGACTCTAGCTGCTGCATTTTGGACTACCTGTAGCTTGTTTATTGACGAAGCAGGACAACCACCTAGAAGTGCATTACAATAGTCCAGTCTAGAGGTCATGAATGCATGAACTAGCTTTTCTGCATCAGAAACAGATAACATGTTTCGTAGCTTGGCAATGTTTCTAAGATGGAAGAATGCAGTTTTTGTAACATTGGAAATATGATTTTCAAAAGACAAATTGCTGTCTAATATAACACCCAGATTTCTGACTGTAGAGGAAGTAACAGTACATCCGTCTAGTTGCAGATTGTAATCTACAAGATTCTGTGTGGTGTTTTTTGGTCCAATAATTAATATCTCTGTCTTATCCGAATTTAATTGGAGAAAATTATTTGTCATCCAATCTTTTACATTTTTAACACACTCTGTTAGCTTAGATAATTGGGAAGTTTCATCTGGTCTCGTTGAAATATATAGCTGAGTATCATCAGCATAACAGTGGAAGCTTATTCCGTATTTTCTAATAATATTACCAAGGGGCAACATGTATATTGAAAATAGAAGGGGACCTAGGACGGATCCTTGTGGCACTCCATATTTTACTGATGATAAATGAGATGACACCCCATTTAAGTAAACAAAATGGTAGCAATCGGACAGGTAGGATCTAAACCATCTTAGAGCCTGCCCTTGAATACCTGTATAGTTTTGTAATCGATCTATGAGTATGTCATGATCTATGGTGTCGAACGCAGCACTAAGATCAAGTAAGACTAGAAATGAGATGCAGCCTTGATCTGACGCAAGAAGCAGGTCATTTGTAATTTTAACAAGTGCAGTTTCTGTGCTATGGTGGGGCCTAAAACCTGACTGAAATTCTTCATACAGATCATTTTTATGCAGGAAGGTGCTCAATTGAGCAGACACAACTTTTTCTAAAATTTTAGACATAAATGGAAGATTTGAAATAGGCCTATAATTTGCCAGTACACTAGGATCTAGTTTTGGTTTCTTAATAAGAGGCTTGATAACCGCCAGCTTGAATGGTTTTGGGACGTGACCTAAAGATAACGACGAGTTAATGATATTGAGAAGCGGTTCTTCGGCTACAGGTAACAGCTCTTTTAGTAATTTAGTGGGTACAGGATCTAATAAACATGTTGTTGGTTTAGATACAGTGATAAGTTTATTTAGCTCTTCCTGTCCTATATTTGTAAAGCACTGCAGTTTATCTTTGGGTGCGATGGATGAAACTGAAGTGTTAGACGCTGTAGAATCTACATTCGCTATTGTATTTCTAATGTTATCTATTTTATCAGAGAAGAAATTCATAAAGTCATTACTATTTAACGTTGGTGGAATATTTGAATCAGGTGGCGTCTGGTAATTTGTTAATTTAGCCACTGTGCTAAATAAAAACCTTGGATTGTTTTGGTTATTTTCAATGAGTTTGTGGATATGCTCTGCCCTAGCAGTTTTTAGAGCCTGTCTATAGCTGGACATACTGTTTTTCCATGCAATTTTAAAAACTTCCAAGTTAGTTTTTCTCCATTTGCGTTCAAGACTACGAGTTACTTTCTTGAGAGAGTGAGTATTACTGTTATACCATGGCACAGTACGTTTTTCTCTAACCTTTTTCAATTTGATGGGGGCAACAGCTTCTAATGTATTAGAGAAAATAGTGCCCATGTTGTCAGTAATTTCGTCTAATTCATGTGTATTTTTGGGTACAAATAGCAGTTGAGATAGATCAGGCAGGTTATTTGCGAATCTGTCTTTGGTGGCTGGAACAATAGTTCTGCCCAGACGGTAACGCTGAGACATATAGTTAATATCAGTTATACGCAGCATGCACGATACAAGGAAATGGTCTGTAATATCATCACATTGGGGTACAATATCTATAGCAGTAAGATCGATTCCATGCGATATAATTAGATCTAGTGTATGATTAAAACGATGAGTGGGCCCGGTGACATTTTGCTTGACTCCAAAGGAGTTTATTAGGTCAGTAAACGCAAGTCCTAATGTATCATTTGCATTATCAACGTGAATATTAAAATCTCCCATGATTAGCGCCTTATCAACTGTAACTAGAAGGTCTGAGAGGAAATCTGCAAATTCTTTTAGGAATTCTGTATACGGCCCTGGTGGTCTATACACAGTAGCCAGAGCAAGAGATACATTAGATTTCTTTTGCATGTCTGACAGTGTAACATTTAGCAGAAGTATTTCAAAAGAGTTAAACCTGTATCCTGTTTTCTGGGTAACATTGAGAATATCACTATATATTGTTGCAACACCTCCTCCACGACCAGTCTGACGGGGCTCATGCTTATAACAGTAGTTTGGTGGAGTAGACTCATTTAGACCAAAATAATCATTTGGTTTTAGCCAGGTTTCAGTCAAGCAGAGTACATCAAAACTATTTTCTGTGATCATTTCATTTACAATAACTGCTTTGGGTGTGAGTGATCTAATATTTATGAGCCCAAACTTTAAAAATTGTTTTTGTTCATTTACTTTACATTTTTCTGGTTTAATTACGATAAGATTTTCTCTAGATCCTACATTATATTTTGACCTCACTATCCGGGGAACAGACACAGTCTTAATAGTTTTTACAGCACAAGTACTTTTATCATTTAAGCGGGTGGAACAAAACTCATCATAATAGTTATTAGAGAATTGTCTTACTAGTCACATGGAGCGAAGTGTCCTGGAGATGTTGTCAGAGAGCAGCTCCGCTCCGATTCTGCTGGGGTGTAATCCATCAGCGCGAAACAGCCTAGGACGCTCCCAGAAAAGATTCCAGTTATTAACAAATAGCAGTTTCTGTTCTTTACACCATGACAACAACCATTCATTTAAAGCAAAAAGTCTACTGAACCTTTCGTGTCCTCGTCGATACGTGGGCAGTGGTCCTGACACGACGATCGTCGCCGCGGGCGTCGTGCTGCAAACCGTCTCGATCAGGCTGCTGAAGTCCCTCTTCAGCGTCTCCGTCTGCCGCAGCGTGGTGTCGTTAACCCCGGCGTGAAGCACGACCGCTCTGGGGCTCTCGTCGACCTTCAGGATCGCGGGTATCTGCGCAGAAACATCGAGAACACGAGCACCAGGCAAACAATGAGTGTGCACTTTACCTTCGGCTAACGTAGCACTTACGTGTCGGACGATGGAGTCTCCGATGATCACAGCGTTGCGTCCTGTCTCGCGGAGGGGAGCGAAGCGGTTCCGGATGGAGATGTCGAAGGCAGGAGGGGGAGAAGTCGTCGCCCGGGACCCGGCTCGCGTCCTCCGCTGTGGATGCACCCAGGGTCCGTGGTGTCCCGGCGTCGCAGTGAAGGACATCTGGGAAGATCGCGTCCTGGGTGCACCGGGCCTGTGCAGAGAAACACACGGAGTAGACGTGGTGGGACTGTTAACAGATCGCTGTATACTTACCCCGGACTTGTGAGCGTCACCCCGGGATGATTCCAGCGCGGTTCTCCGCTCTCTCAGCTGGGCCTGCCTCACCTCCAGGTCGCGAATCTGCTTTCCCACGGCCTCGAGCTCGAGCTGCACAGAGTGGAGACATTCATCCGCCATTAAAGCAAGTAACAGTGAGTACAGCAGTGGTAATGTGTGTGAATAGAGTATTAGCAATGTTAGCGCAGTTAGCTGCAACCACGCCGCTGATGCTAACGGGCTAAAAGCTAATAGCGGACCCGGGAGATCAAAATAAAACTAGTGATAGCGAGGCGCTCTGATTGTTTTTGTTGTAGAATACAATAGAGGATATATTCACACGTTATATAAACGGAAACGATGATGTATACAATTGTTTTTTGAGTTAAAAATAGTCAATGAAAAGAATATAGTGACGGAGCTCAAACGCAGTACAGCCGCCAACAACAAACAGGTTAAATAAAGGTGACTTGACTTGCCTTGACTTGACTCCATGAGCTCAGTGACTGTTGTTAACCCTGTGCTGATGCCAGTGATGAGAAAATTTGTACTTGATTGTTACTTGCATACTACAAAAGTTGTACTAAGCATTAGAACAAATGTTATGTTGGCTATTAAGTTCCCATGGAAATAACTAAAATAAATCTGTTAGAGGTCCAGCACGTTGAGCCTTTTTCTTCATTATGTTAACAGGACCTTGTGTGTCACCCTGGTGTTTCTGACTTTATGCGCTCCAAAAAAAAAAGCAATGTGAACATAAATTTTAACTCAGAAATTATTACCACACTCAACATTAAAGAGGACCAGACCTGCAACTGCATTTCTGAATGGAGAGTATTGCATACTTCGATTGTCACAGAGTTTGGAATTTCTTGCTTAACTCCAGTGATTGATGTAGGACCCATATAATGGTAAAATAAATGGGCCTCAGTGCTAATTTCCCCCTTATAGCATCTGATGAAATATGCCTTACTCGTTTTGGGTGTCTGACATGAAATATTGGTGTGTGGTGGCCAGGGCAGACATGAAGCAGAGCTCTCGGCCAGTGTACCACACCACACAGACAATCCACAGAGACGGAGCCAATTAAGATAAGCCTCCATTCACAGGAAGAGGTTGTTTGACATGCTGTCATGCTAATAGAGACAACCATCATTATGCTAAGGTATGACACACACCGAGGTACCTGCAGAATGTAGCCCTAATTGGTCAACTGTTCCTATGTAAGTCCTCTGCGCTGCTAAAGGCTCTCAGTGTTTGGTCTGGTTCCTCTTTCAGACGTGTCTGTTATGAGCTGTTTTAGTCTGCCAGAGGTAATTTCTCCGCTCCAGCTCTTGGCATGGGGTGGATACACTCCAGATTTGACAAGAACAGTTAGTTCTAGCAATAACAAACTGCGACTTCCTCTGAGTAGTGTCAGCCTCGGCACAGTTACTGTAGATCCGGCTGGATTTAAGTATTAAAAGATTTCAACTTGTCCAAGTGCTCAAGACAAATATGTACTTGGTATAAAACTAGAAGTAGAAGTGGTGGCATTGTAGAGACTGAAGATTGACACAGACTCAAGGGTTCCTCACCGACCCCAGAAATCATTTGAAAAAGACACAAACATAAAGACACTCCCCAAATATCCAAAGTGACATACATGTACACAAACAGAAGAACAATAGCTTGTTGTTTTTCAACTGCTTTTCTCTCCATGTAGTTTAGAGAATTTTGTCCTGTGTAGATTGGTCAGATTTGCTGTTTGTGAAAAGTACTGCACATAGAGCAGTTTCAGCTGAATGTAGGATTTCCTTATGTCCAAATGGAGAACCTTATCACAAATCTTTTGACCTTTTGTGAACTAAATGGGAAATTTAGTTACAGTAAATGTTCAACTGCTTTCCTCCATGAAACTTAAGATCCTTCCACCAATAGCCTAGATTTCTGCTGTTACGAGGCCAAAACAACCAGGTAGTGAAGATCTTATCTAAACAGAGCTAGCATATTCAAACATTGATAAAGTAAACATTCCACATATTGTTCTGCAGAAAACAATTTTAGCAAGAATAAACAAACTGGTTGCCATGATGATGGAAGACTGTCATTCTCAAGTTTAAAAATAAAACCATGGTTCTAATTACTTTTAGGATTTTAGGACTTTTTAGTGTGTTTGAAGCAAACAAACAAACAAAACAAAGCAATAAATACAATTTCAAACGCTGAACACCAGCTGAGTCCTTTAGCTATAAGCCACAACCAACAAAGTTTTTGAAAAAACTTCATTGCAACAGGCTTCATCAAAGAAAGTGCAGCTCCAACCAAACCAAACCAGACCCAGCGGTTTTGAAACTTTTAGGGTTTCTGTACATTTAAATCTTTAAGTGAATGCCTTTTGTGCTAATTACAAAGTAATTACATAGTAACTACAAATGAATAACTTAGCAGAGATTATTCAGTTGCTTTACCCCAGAAAATCTCTTCTAGCCAGTCTGGCCAATGCACTGAATAGCCCACGTTCGTGAAGGAAGAAAAAATATTGTTTTGTGCCATGCGAAGTTTCGTTTTACCAGCCACCCCTTGTTTTGGTCTATCAATATTTACCCTCATATGTCTTTTCAGCAAGTGAGACTATCCAGCTATTTGAAGACCAACAGTTAGTTTGAACTAGACTGTTAGCTCATTGTGCTATCGTACTGTAATTTCTCCCCGCAGGAGTTTCTCTTGGCCTGGCTCAGGCTGCCACCACAGTCATGGACGTTGACTGTATCCCTGGAAACCTCAAAGAGCCCATCTAGCATGTCACAGCGAAGTCAGGCTGCCGGTACACTGTGCAGGTGAGAGTTGCCCGCTGGACGGCAGCCAGCGCTACAGGACGTGTTTGTTTGGACTCAGCCCGGATTTGGAGCCTGCCAGGAAATGTGCTGTTTCTGGCAGATTTCAGAGAAAGAGAGACAGAGTAAGAGAGTGAAAGCAAGCATGTTTTCAGTGGCTCAGAGAGACTAAATATGGCTGTCAGTAAGCACGCACTACTGAAGAACCACAGAACCTAGGCCAGACTGCAACAAACACCAGCAGCGTATACATACACCCTCTGAGGCTCGGGTGAATAGGTGACGTCTTATCACCCAATCCCACCGCTTTCTAGTGATATCTTGTCAAATTTCTGTTGTTGTGTTCATTACCGTCATTGTACATATCAATGCACACAGCGCGATTACGCATTTGTGTTTTCAGTAAACAATTTCAGAGACACAAAGCTTGAAAATGCAGGTCACTCGTAACTTAAATTATATTCCTGAAATGTATTCTCTGCCGGCTTTGTGATAACCACGACATTATTTAACCTCCACACCCCCAATTAGGGGAGCAGGGGAGGAGAGGGATGCGAGGCATATTGCTTTGACCCACATGCCTTACTTAGAGGCACACTCCAGAGAGAGAGATGGTGCAGAAGGATATCACGGAGGGAAAACACTCCTCATAACAGCCTAAGGCACTCCCAGCCACTCTATCAATGCAAAACAGACCACTACCTGAGGCTAACAGGACATATCACTTTTCATAAGCCAACCGCTTTTGTGCACCCCTCAACCTCACCCTCCTCTCCATTTTTTCATTTTATTTTATTTTATTTTATAGAGGTACATTATTTTGAAAGCACATTGGCGTGAAGGGGAGGTGGGAGAGGAGGGAACAATAAAAAAAAAAAAAAAAAAACAAGAGGAAAAAAAAAAGATGAAAAGCATCTTTAGCATGCCGGAAACATCTGGTTTCATATTCGATGCCTGAAAAGGAAATTGCACAAAGACAAAATTCTTATGTTTTGATTTATTTTATTATTTGAGGGCTGTGCCACGCCAGTCATGCAGTTCAAATCTGAGGCCATAAATATGGCAAACGGAGGGATGTGACAGAGGCATTAGCCTGCTCTCCATACGCTCCCACCCTGATGGATAACGCCGCTAATAACATCTACAACTGCTGCGTTCTGCCCTGAATTATACCACGCTAAGGGGCTTCTGTTAATGGGAAGAATGAATTCACGCAGTGAGAAAAAGACAGATATAATAAAAAGCAAATATTCTCCAAGACGCTATCCCCTGCTTACGTGTGCTACTTGTATTCATCTCCTTTGGTCTCTGTGGTGCACCAGTAATTCTGAAGGCTTGAACTACACAACAGATTTTTTTGCCCTGATTTACAGTCTGGACAAGTCATTGCTAGTTGCTGAAAGTCAGATCAAGTCTGTAGATTTTCACAGAAAATCGCATAGTGTATGATGGGTACAGACTACTATTTTTGGCTTCAGACTTTGATTCCATCCAGCCAGAGGACAACAAACATGTTTGATTATTTTAGAACGTGTATTGTTTCATTTGTCATGCATTTTGTAGTAACAAGGCACATGTCTCTGCATGAGTTTGTTGTGTTTGGAACAACTTGAAAGTCTGGTAGTCGGCAAATGCACAATTCTTACTGCTTATCTTTTCTGATTTTATAACTCATGCAGTGTATTTCTGCACTAGATCAGCATGCATCTGTAAGCTCTTGGTGTCAATAAATAGTGGTAACATGCCAACACCAAGCTGAAACTCCCTTTGCCCTGTGAATCTGCTCACCTGGCACGACCAGGTTGCTGCTGCCATCCGGGCTCCAGATGCTCTCAATCACTACTCTGGCATGGAATGAAATACCAACAATCTCCAGCTCCCAATTTACTGCATTACTCTCAATCAGGCTTGATTTACTGAGAGAGCAGTATTTCAGTATTTCACCCAAACTCTTGATAAAAATCTATGAATATCTCTGATTGATATCAATCGTTGACACGTGAATATATCACAAGATTGATAAATTGGAGTCACTAAAGGCATTGTTGCGTCTGGGTGGCTTTGGTGGTGTTGGGTGAAGGGGATGGGCGAACACTAAATCCTGCCTGGAGAGAGCAAGCAGACTGTTTCTAACAGATGGAGCGAGGTTAGCCACTGTTTCCTTCTACAGCAGGCTTGATGGACGACTGTCAGGATTTACAGGCGAAGCAGTGCAATAGAGCCGGTTGAACATCTGTGTGTGTGTGTGTGTATCAGTGACAGTGGTTAATTTTAGAGAGTTACAGGCACTAAGAACAGCTGATGGACAGTTGTATTCCCCTGGCTGACCGCAGTGTGAAGATATAGTGGAGCAGAAAATAAGCCTTCACTTCTCTCTCCACACACAGCTCCTCTAATACACACAATTAGACTATTACAGACCACTAAAGCACAAATATCAGCTACTTTTCCCCTTAGTCTCCATTACCACCAGATTTCTTAAAATCAGCATAATGCTAGTGAACTATTTAGTGGCTGTTTGTTTTTATTTGTTTTTATTCATGCTAAACATACACAGCTCAATGATAACAGAAAAGTACAAAATCTGTCACTGGAGTGGTACCTTTTCAAAAGGTACAACTTGGTATCTTATTTAAACCTAAAGGGTGCAAATTGTTACCATACTAGTGCTGATATGTACACTTTGGGTACTAATATGTATGGAGTGGCCATATGCGCCATTTCTATGGGAAACGCCCTGGCCAGGTAGTTTGACCAATAACATGTAGGTGTTGTACATAATTGACCAAGCATGGCGCCTCTTGCATGAGAAGGTGAGAACGATCAAAGTGTTGCAAATATGCACACGTGTTTGTTCGTTCGTTCGACTTGAAGCTGTGTACGGATTATTGTATGATATCAAAGTACCGCAAGAGTGATTTGAAAGCATAAGAAGCCGCCTGCTCTGCTCTCTACAGCACTTGTGAAATAATGTCATACAACGATCGATCTGCACATGTGCAAACAGCCAAAACCTGGATATTTTAGGCAATATAGAAATCCTGGCAAGGGTGCATCCCTTAAAAATGTCCCGTTTGGTCACCATGAATATGTACCTTATTAGTATCTTAAGTGTACAAATTAATGATAAATATTAGTATTTTTTTGAAAGTGACAGCTTTGGTATCTTTTTTTTCCTAGTGTAAGAATTTCCATTAAAATGTTAAAGGGCAAAAGTCTTCAGAAAACCATAAAACCTCAAATTTCTATTCATGTTGATATTGTGAATTAGAAAACCAGTATAGTACAGTAAGTGTACAGAGATTTAAAATCTTTGTAAGGTATATTCTTTATATTGTGACTTTGTGATTTTGCCAGGATATGTTCCTGGACCAACATCTTCTGATGATCCTGGATCAACATTATTGTTCAAAAAATATAGACTTAACCCAATCCCTACCCTAAACCTAATCTTACCCATAATGTATTCCTAAAATCAGTAGGAAATAATAGCTAAATAACAAGGGTGTAGAAGCACCTAACTCTGATTGTAATTTTCTGAAAAGTTATATCTCAGTTCTGATTGGTTGATTGGAATGTTGGTCCAGGATCAACAAGGATGTTAATCCAGGAACATGTTGTACTTATCTTATTTTAGGTTTTTGTTTTTTTTCTAAATATTAATCATCATCATCATCATTAAGCCAAACGACAACTTTTGTTTTCTTATCACTAATCAACCCTTTTAAGAAAGTAACTTGCAATAATACAATGAGCATTAATGCAGATTAGCTGTTGTTAAAAACGCACTGTGAACCTGTTTGGAGATTTTCATTTTCTAAATCTTGCAGGTTGCAGCAGACCAGCCATACAAATTTGATTGACAGAGGGGGAAACGTCTATTCCATTCACACTATTCACATGAGTGCAAATGAAAAAAAAAAGAGAGAGAGAAAGGCAGACAGAGATAGAGAGAGTGAGATAGCACACAGTGGGGATGAAGAAGAGGCCCAGACCCCCTCCAGCATGCTAGAGAAGTTTAGAGGGAGGAGAGGGTAGCGGGACTCTCCCCAGGGCTATGAGCCCAGGCCCCCCTACAGAAGGCTGGGTGTAGATGAAGCAGAGGCTGGGCTCTCCCTGGGGCAGCAGGCTTAGACCACAGTTCTGTTTGATCTGGAGTGAAGATGAGGGTTCACTAAGTCATTATAAATAACCTGAGAAAGATCTATGTCTGGCCTGCCAGTCCAACACAACAAGGCACAAATATAAAGAATACATTCACACAGAGAATGAACACTGAGCTTAATACCAACTAAAACAAAAGCCGAAATAATGCTGTATGGTCAGTTTCTGAAGATGATGGTACATCAAAAAAAACAGTTGTTTGCTTTCATTGCCTATGAGGCATGAAAGTGACCTCAGGCACAAATAGATTTTAGACAGCAAAGGAGTGAAAATATAATCCAACCACCTCATCCATGTATCTGGACACTTTTGCATGTTAAATTTTCATGTGCATTTAATTGTCTGACACAACAATCAGTGTCTATTGGTACTATAGTGCTATTTATTGGCTCACACATGGGCCGTGACCCAAAGATCTGATCTGATGAAGATAAAGGTGGTTATTATTATTATTATTATTATTATTATTATTATTATTATGTATTGGACAACATTGGATATATATATATATATATATCCAATGTTGTCCAATATAGTATATATAGTATATAATGCCTTTAACATCAAAATAATTATTCTCATACCTGTACTGAACTGATTTTTGTTATATCAGTGCATCTATAACAAAATGCAGCTTGACTTGCAGTCAGAATTAACATGGTTCCCCGTAATGAGGTTTATGATTTATTGGCTATGGAAACATTGAAATTTAAAATACGTTTTACCCTAGAATGAATGAACCAAAAGTGTTCTATTAAACAAATAATTACCAAAACATGATGATGCACAGAGTGTTTTAATATATTAAATGTTTTATGCCAAAAATCATTAGGATATTCAGTAAAGATCATGAAGATATTTAGTAAATTTGGTACCGTAAATATATCAAACTTAATTTTTCATTAGTAATATGCGGACTAAGGACTTATTTTGGACAACTTTAAAGGTGATTTTCCCAATATTTTATTTATTTATTTATTTATTTGTTTTGCACCCTCAGATTCCAGATTTTCAAATAGTTGCATCTCGACCAAATATTGTCCTATCCTAACAAACTATACATCAATGGAAAGCTTATTTATTCAGATTTCAGATGATGTATAATAATAATCTAAATAAAAAAGACCCTTATGACTTGTTTTGTGGTCCATGGTCACATATATACAAAAAACACTCAACTACTTCCTATGAAATACAGTCAAGTTTATATAAAAATTATGGGTCAATGTGACCCCCCTTCTCATTCTTGGAGTATACAAAAAAAAATTTCTCCCCGTCTTATGACCAAGAAATATGAATATTATTTTTATAACTGATTAGGGTTTTTTGATGAATTCAAGGAATATAAAAATCAATCCATCAATAAATAAATGATTTGATTGATAAAATATAAAAAAAATGCAGAAAAAAAGAATAATAATAATAACAAAAACAACAATATTAATAATAATTACGCAACATCTGAAATCCACTGTTTTTCAAAGAACCTGCAGCAGAAAAGAATTCTGAATCTCATCTTTCCTTTTCTTTACTTACTGCTGTCTTGCCATTTACATATTTACTCAAGACTTGAGAGGGCTCTCACCCGACCAGCCCCATCGTCAATCAGGCAAACTGCACTTTTTACCGCCCCTCAGAAGCCTCTGCAAGCTCAACCTGAGTCCAACACTAGCTCCTACAAAGACGAGACACATTGTCCTTGGAGGAGACGAGAGCTCGATTTTCTGTTTGCTGCCATTTGTCATCGGCCGCTAAGAGAGATCAACAGTCGTCTGCACACAAATCGATATTCTCTTAACCCAGACCTAATCTACAGAGAGTTTCCTGCAATTTCACCTTTCTCCTTCCCCATCCCAGATCCCCTCACTTACTTTCTCCCTACTTTTACTCTCCATCTCCTCTCGTTTTCTGCAATCATTCTTAGTGTCTGTGAGACACCCATTTTTCAGTGTGTGGTAAGGGTGGGTGACATAGAAGGGAATGATGCTGTGTCTGCAGCCATGATGGATCAGAGGGAGCCGTGAGGGCTACGGTCTACGGCCCGAGTGGAGAGATAGACTGGCTGCCTAATCATCCACATGACACCTGCAGAATCCCCTGGCTGTTCACACACATTCAGATTAGTTCACACTTGTCCCTTTCTGTAACCTATCCTTTTTTGAATTTGAAGATGCCATAATCGTACCTTGATCTTACAGCAAAGAAGGGTGGGTATAAACACACTTAACATGATTTATCCAAGTAGCACCAAGGGGTCAAACCTTTGCTGGTGCCTTTAGTGACTTCTGGTAGATGTCATAACTACATTATCAAAAGGCTTTCTCTTTTGACAGTCATTGAAAAGTATTTGTGTATTTGAACATAACTTTAACTTTTATTATATTTTAGGACATATTTTACTAGTGCCCTTTTTTCTCTTCTGCTGCCCTTGACATCACAGCTATGGATAGCTGCAAGTGAAGGGCTTGGGACTGTGCACAAGGCTAAAAAATAAGTATTGCCACAGAAAATCTTACAATATTTAGTGTAATGTTGGTGTATAATAGTTTCAGTTCTCTGCCATTTCTATAAGGGTCTATAAGTATAATTACTCAATATTAACATATAATAATTCAAAAATCACTCTCAACATTTAGAAAAAAAATTACATTATGTTTTGTGTAACATACGGTACAAATATACTGCAAAATAAAATTCAGGTGATTTGTCAAGATAATGTATTTTTGAGCTGACTTACATAAATGAGTAGGGGTGAGTGACCAATTTAGAAACTAATATTGTCCATTTTGGGTAATAACGATGTATATCATGAACACATTTTTGGTGAAAAAGTACACAAAATAAATACCCTAATAACCTATTACAAATCTAACGTGGATTTTTCAGGGAGAGCAGGACAGATTGATAGAGATAATCTTGAAAATATCAGATAAAACTAAACTATATAAGATGTAACTACAAATAAATTAGTATAACATCTTATGCCATCCATCATTTATGATGCTACATTACGTCCATATAAATTCCAACTTGTTGCAAAATATCCTTTTTTAAAGATTTTTTTTTATCTATAATTCTGTGATGGGAACATAAGAATACAGGCAGGACAACTAATTATAACAATTATATATATAAATAGTTGAGTTCTTGCTGTGTCCACATTATTATTTTTCATCAGCATTGCCAGGATGTCATATTGTATAGTATTAAGTTGCATGGTATATACAGGTGATCAGCTCAAAATATCCTGGCTATAAAATGAGCCTTCACTGCAAAGTAATGTTCCTCCAGGGGGGTCCCATGCAGCACCAGCCAAGCAACTACCATTGAGATGAATGGGAATGCTAACTTATTGCTTTCCATAGAATCAAACAGATCAAATTTTAGATTAGTAATTTCAGGGAATTTGGCCTATATGGACATTAACAGCTGATTTAACTAAAAATATAAATGTTTTCCCAACCAGTTCTTTGGTCTGAGCCAGGCTTTCTCCAAGCATGCTGATAGGCTGGATTGGTGAAACAGACAGGCTCTTTATTAGGGCTGGCCGAGGTGGATGGGTCCTTCCTGTTACTGATGTCAATTGCCACAGAAAAAATTCTGCATTGTGGAGCATGTCTCATTCCGGTATGGACCAGGAACTGAGGCGATTTCTTTTAGTCATTCATATGGTCTTACAGGCAGATGTAAATGCATACAGTACACACACACACACACACACACACACACACAAACACACACACACACACACACACACACACACACACACACACACACACACACACACACACACACACACATATATACAATAGCAGCTTTGTCAAAGAGTCTTAAATGATGATGCAAGCCAGGCTGGTTCCTGTTGTACTTTAGTTATAAACTCCTGACTAGAGTCCTGTAGGAGATTATGCACATTATATTGGACAAATGAGTAATTTAGTTCAGTCACTGTGTGTGTGCTTTTTAGTATGACACAGCAACTAACATAAACCAGGTGCAGGTTTTCACACACCATTTGCAATGTAAGAGTGATTAAAGCATCAGGTTTAAACGATAGTGTTTTAGCTCAGCGCCCTGCATTTCTCTTGATCATTCTGATAGATTTCTTTTCTGTGAAACAGAATGCTTTCCCAGAGAAAGTCTCATGAAATATAGATGCAAACCATAACAGAGAGAGAGGGAGAGAGGAAGCATCTGCTTGGCATTTGAATGATGCTTAGGGGCAGGGTAGGTACAGGAGCCTTGGGGTTGATTGGCTGAGAACTCGGAGTCTTACTGAGATACATTTATCCAGACTGCCTGAATGCCTGTTTACACGCAACACAAGCTGCCCAGTCCAGTGTGTGTGTGTGTGTGTGAGCATGTTGCTTCTGAAACACATCCAGTTCTGTCATCTAAGTGACTAGAAGGATTAATACAGAGAGAAAAGCAACAAATTATAAGGCTGATGGCTCAGAATCTTTTTAAATAACCATTAATATTAGACCAGTAATTTTCAAATGATTTTTTTTTTGCTTTAAGCAGTTCGAATGAATTTGCTATATAAAAATTACATTGCAATATATAATATAATTTAAAATAATGAAACAATTAAATATTAAAATATGAAAATAAATGTATATACAATATTAATATTAATAAATAATATTAATAAATAAATAAACATTTAATTATATTTGTATTATTACATTATATAAACCTAAAATAATAAAATATAAATTATACAAATAAACTATTGTAAAAATAGTTAATACTCTAATGTCATTAACAAATCACTGTATTATCCCTCTTGTTCAAGTGAAGTGAAGTGACATTCAGCCAAGTATGGTGACCCATACTCAGAATTTGTGCTCTGCATTTAACCCATCCGAAATGCACACACACAGAGCAGTGAACACACACACACACTGTGAGCACACACTCGGAGCAGTGGGCAGCCATTTATGCTGCGGCGCCCAGGGAGCAGTTGGGGGTTCGATGCCTTGCTCAAGGGCACCTAAGTCATGGTATTGAAGTGAATTTGCATTTAACATAGGTCTTATTTTCTTTCACTGCATATTTTTGTTTAGCAGTTTTGAGGATAGGAGCATGTCACACAACCTGTCTATGCTGACGTCTGTTTAATTTGGCTTGTATCTACCATCTGTGAAAAAAAGAAGCTACTAAAATACTGTTGTATTGGACGTTTGGCCTTTGACATCATCAATACAAGATCAGGGAAGAGATTTTTCCTCCACTTGTAAAACTTGAAAATTCGATTTACTTTGCTATCATAACTACTGTTTGCACAACTATATGATAACTCCCAGATTATAAATTACATTTAGCATAGTTGTTTTCCTGCGTCATGACCCACCAGTTTAGATCCACTGTAGACAACAACACTGTTGGCATCTCACTTTTGTATTTATTTTTTTTTTTTTCATCCTCTCCTCTCCTTTACCATCTCTCTCTCTTCCAACTATCAGCACTCATCTCTGTGGATTTCTTATCAGTTCTGTCTTTGCCTTTCTCTCACTCTCTCTCCTGTGGTGTATGGGTCTTTGGTTCTCAGGTGGTAATGAAGGGATGGTATGCAGGGCCATAAACTGAGAGGCATGTTGTCAGTATGCATAAAGGATGAGACTGGAGGATGGTGGAGAGGTCAGAAGAGAAGGGAGAGAGAGAGAACAGGAGAGCGAGAAGGAGAGAAACCTCACAGTCTTGGATGTCTGAGAGCATATCTTAGCTGACTTGTCCTTTTCCTGTTGCGGAGAAAATGGAAATGCATGCACAGCACCCCCTATAGATGCAGCACAGCCACAGCTATGGAGCCTTTTGAGATGGCACATTAGTGAGATCATTAATTACAGTCATGGGGGGGAACCAACCAGACACACACAAACAGAAAATCGCAAACAAGTCTCCGTCAGAACAGCGTAACAGTAAACCCACAAACATGAACGTTCTCTATGCAGTCACAAAGTCTGTTTGCAGCGACGTCAGCTGCGATCTGAAACTCTATTATATAGTACCGCAAAGATTGTTTGTAATGTAGCTAGTAGCCATTGTAGAAAATAAGTTATCCCCTCCCCCACCATCACCCCCTTAAACTGTGAAGCATGCTTGATGTGATTAGCTGTCATGTTACACGGCTGCTAAAGTGGTAGAGGGGAGCGATACCCTTTTCGCTGCCTGGGTATCCCCGTCTGGAGGCAGATTTGTGTTCCTGAGAGTGTGTGTGCGTTTTTGACCATGAGAGTGTGTTGGGGTGTTGAGAAGCACAGCGAGAGTGTGAGTGGATTACACACGGTTCAGAGTGTGTATGGGGAAGCGTGGTGCTAACATGGCTTTCTAATGGGATTTTGCAATCCTTTTCCCTGCTCTCTTTCTTGCTCTTTATCTTACTCTCTCTTCAACATGTAGGCTAGCTCGCAAACTCGCACACAAACATAAGCACAGGTAACGCCCAAAATAACCCTCTACAGCGATCTTCTCACTGAGCTGTAAGCAAACTGTCTGCGGTGAACTCGTTCTTTCTCTCAAACGCGGGCCAAAGCCACCCTTGTCTTGTCGAGTGTGCGCTCCATAAGCTGAAAATGAGCAAACTTGATTCGGTTTTCAGAGATGCTCAGCTCAGCTGAAAGCATTGAAGGAAAGCAGCATCGTTCTGAGTGAACTCTTTGTGTTTTCCCATTTGGACAAAGAACAGCAGAGATGTCAGTTACCCCCTGACTTACATGACAGACTATGACAAGGAATGGATCTTCTTCCCCAGAGCCGTAGTGGCAGTGTGCTGAAGTCTAGTTTGACAGTAAGATTAAATGTGTTTGTGTGGGGAGTTGAGCTCTGACATCTAGCTGGGAATCCTCTCTGCAGTTTGGGTGCATTCTGGGCCATTCCCAGAGGATTTTGCATGCTTTGTACACAAGGAATCTTTTGTGAGTAAAGAAGCTTCTTGTTCTGTAAAAGGCACTGAGGCAAAGATCATAAGTGACCAAGCTAGGCATGAAGCCACCCAAGATGCAGTGCAATCAGATTACTGAAAATGTATTTTAATGCAGCTGGGTAAAAAGTAATTTGTTTAGATTAATCAGGACCATAAATTGAACAACCTCAATATTGATTCTTAAAACCAATTATTATGATTGAATCATTTTAATTAGACAAACTTTCTACATACTTGTATGGACTATTATACCTCAACTTAATTTATACCTTTTAAGTAACTGTACACATTCTTACAACACAAAAGTTATAAAACAGTTATAATATCATAGTTTTACACAAAAATTAAATTTTTAAAAGTTTACTAAGTTTGAATACACAGAAATATTTATGATTGTTTGTTCTGACTTTGATTATCACCTATTTTATCAACTAAACTCTGCTGTTGTATAATTTGTATCATTTATATAATGTTACATTTGCGCCTTCCAGAAATATTTGTAAGTCCACGGAAATATTTTAAAACAATGGCTTATTCGCAGAAGCACTTTCATGCAAGGTGGAATTTATTTACAGTTCCAGAAAGATTGTCCACAGTGAAGAATACATACACAGAAAAGTGCACACAAAAAATTACAAAAATCCAAAGTACCAAAGACACAAAAAAAGGGGAAAATAAACCAGAAAATAATCCAACAATGATATATCAAATGGTAAACAGATATCCACAGTATACGAAGGGGTTTTGGGTTTGCTCGAGGCACCAAAGTAGCACTCCTTGATCGACTTGGTAAACAAGCAACATCTATCTTCTTCTTCTGTTTTTACGGTGGTTGGCATCCAGCATATTGGTGCATTACCATCACCTTCTTCTCTGGAGTGTGGATCAGAAAATAGGTTTACAGACTAAGGCTGCATTCCACTCCACTTCAAGACATGCACTCACAAACTTCCCTAAGCACTTCTCCTTGGGGGAATCCCAGCTGCCATTTTGAAGTGCGTTCCACGTCGCGAAGTGGACGAGGGAAGTTTATATGGACAGACCCTCGACTCCTCGATTTTGAAAGAGGGAGCAGGTCTGCTTCATATCTACTGTACACTTCAGGCCGCTCCATAGACCACAATGCAAGATGATTATGACGTCATCGCAGATCGTGTTCATTTATCCCCACTCCAAACAAGTCTAAAATAAAGATATATTAGGGCTGGTAAACGATTAACATTTTTTAATCTAATTAATTACATGATGTGGTGATTAATTAATCTAATTAATCGCACATCAATTTTGGAGAAATTACTGAAAGATCATTTAAAGTAGTTGTGCAAAGCATCAAACAGAGATTACAAAAAAGTAGGTACATATTTTGTTTGATAAAATTTATTACATATACTCTTTTGGACCATGTAAGTAAATGATTTTCCTCATTTTGGTTGGGTGAACTATAACTTTAATAATTTATTTATGGAAATTATTTCTTTAATGAAATGATACTCAACAAAAAAATTATCTAAAACTGCCAGTAGGCGGTGGTAAAGTCATCGAGTCATTTATTCATTAATTTGATTAGTTCAAATGGCTGATTCATTTAGGAGTGAAGTAAAGGGTTCTTTATGAATGGTTCATTGAATCATTAGGCTTGTTCGACTTGAAGCAGGTCATCACCAACAGACCGATTGGTGTATGACATCAAAGTACTGCAGGAGCTTAAAGAGCAGACGACTCCTTGTGCTTTTGAATCACTCTCGCTGTTCTTTGATGTCATACACTGATCGGTCAGTTCAGCGCCACTTCAAAGCCAACGTGACTATGGCCAATGGTTCAACACGCCAAATGGTACACCCAATTCATTCAAAATGTGGATTAAGAAATGAAATGCCGCTGTGAATTGCTCGGGGATGAACAGTTCTGCTCTGTCTTTATCTTATGGATGGCAAAATTGAGTAAAACAGACAACATTATGTCTAAAATTACACAATATAAACTTCTTAATGAACTGTTGTATAAGATGAGTATCACATTTGCACTCGTGTGATATTGCACTTAGCCTACTTCTTGTGTGATATTTCTTAATGTAAATATGAGACAAAATTTCAAACAAGGGCATTTTGCCCCATATCTAGAATTTTAGGGATATTCTCTAGGCTCCATCACGCAGAAAGTTGTTGCCCTGTCTTATATTAGTCATCAGTCGACTGTATGAAATGGCAGATGATCCACGTAGGTCTGGGGCGGGGCAAGTGCGTTAAATGCGTTAATAATTTTAACGCGTTATTTTTCTCCATAATTAATTAATCTAATTAACGGTTAAAATTACCAGCCCTAAAACACACACACACACACACACACACACACACACACATATACAGTACAGACCAAAAGTTTGGACACAACTTCTCATTCAAAGAGTTTTCTTTATTTTCATGACTATGAAAATTGACGAGTCACACTGAAGGCATCAAGGGCTATTTGACCAAGAAGGAGAGTGATGGGGTGCTGCGCCAGATGACCTGGCCTCCACAGACACCGGACCTGAACCCAATCGAGATGGTTTAGGGGTGAGCTGGACCGCAGACTGAAGGCAAAAGGGCCAACAAGTGCTAAGCATCTCTCGGGGAACTCCTTCAAGACTGTTGGAAGACCATTTCAGGTGACTACCTCTTGAAGCTCACCAAGAGAATGCCAAAAGTGTGCAAAGCAGTAATCAAAGCAAAAGGTGGCTACTTTGAAGAACCTAGAATATGACATATTTTCAGTGTTTTTTCACACTTTTTTGTTATGTATATAATTCCATATATAATTCCACATGTGTTAATTCATAGTTTTGATGCCTTCAGTGTGAATCTACAATTTTCATAGTCATGAAAATAAAGAAAACTCTTTGAATGAGAAGGTGTGTCCAAACTTTTGGTCTGTACTGTATACAATTTTACATATTTTTATTTTTTAAAGTTTGAACCGTGCACGTTACATAAGGTCAAGTTTATCAAAGCCATTCGTGGGCTATAAGGAAAAAGTCTCTCTGAAAAGTGAGTCACTTAGCAGCATACGTTTCAGCTGGCCTTTCTGGCCACGTCAGAGGGAGAGGTGAGAATTTACTGTGCCGTGGAAACTGAAAAGAAAACACAAACATAGATCTTTTCCTACTTTCTCTCTTCCTCTGCTCTTCTCGTTGTAAGCTCATAACTCTTTTCCCTCTCTCTCTCTCCTTTTATTTTTCTCTGTCTTTCTCTGTAAAAAACAGGGGAAAAGTAAGCACGAAAACTTGGGGCGCAGAGCAGCTGAGAGGACAACTGTCCTCCTGTCCGGAGTTCCAGCGGTAGCCAAGTAAAACAGTGGCGTTCCACTAGGAAATGGCAAGCCAAACAGAGACAGCCATGAATCTGAACTGCATGAATGTGAGGGTTTCTCCTTGCATTCCCCAAAGGCACAGCTGATTATAGAAGACTTCTGTAGTTAAGGACATTTCCCAAATGATTTTAGCAGTGCTTGGAATTAAATATTTTGTTAAAGGCAGTTGGGTTCAAAACACCAATCAGTACAGTGTGTAGCATGTTATTAATACATGATTGCGGATCTATCGCATGCTTCATTAGGGCTCCACTGTATTCCGCAATCTGTTGTGAAAGCAAAGCTGTGCATCGGAGTTTCAATAAAACTATTAATTTCTAGGTCCTTGTGCAAAGTAGCAAAAGATTAGCCAATAGATAAATACGTAATTTAGATGAATCCTTAACCAGATTCATTTTATTTGAGGTTGTGTAAAGAATAACAGAAGCGCTAGCATGTTAGCCGCACATCTGTTGGTGCGTGTGCATGCGTTTGTGTGTTGGCAGTGAGATAAAAGGCCGTGACCAGAGCAGAGTTAGTTTAGCGGGGGCGAGCAGGGAGAAGCTTGTGCATTAGTTAGTGGAATTATCTGGATAACTCCTCCGCCAGTGAAAGGTACAAACTCACAGTGGCAGGATTGGATAATGCTATTATCAGCATGATTGTAGCATTAGAGAGAGGCATTAATGTGGATCATTCAAACCATTCAGCACTAAGAATTGCCATAAAATTACAGCATTATCTGCAGAGATGGGCGCTGGATATCAGCAAGGGGGAAAAGCCCAGGAAAGCAAAGCAAAGCTTTGAACTAGCAGTTGTTTCAGCTGCCAATTTGTATACATGACCGTTATATGGTATCGTTATATAATTCCATATCTACCACAACCTTTAAACCATTGCCACAAATTGCCTAATTTAATTGTGCATAAACAGCGAGTGCAGCTACTGTATTTCATTTTATTTACAGTCGCACAAATGGAAGTCTAGCTGCAGACAAAAAAAAATTAAATAAAATATTACAGAAACTGGTATTGGTATATTTGCAGTTAATGACAGATAAAGGGCATGTAAAATATCAAATTAACAATAAAATGTTGAAAAGACTGTAATAATATTATCTTGTAAAATGTACTACAATCTTTGTTTTAGTTGCAACTTCAAAATAATTTCTACAGCTCAGGCTAACATATTTCCAGTTATACAGTATGAGTCGAAGCCCCTCGAGTGCTGCAGAAATCCTGTCTGTTGCAGATGTTCAGATGATTTTGGGCCTTGTCTGTTTGCGGCTCCATTATAATATCTACCACATTTCTCGATTTGCTGCTTGCTCACTGTTCGGTTTTTCCCAAACCCTCCGGTTTTCCACCCTAGTCCGTGTACATCTATATTTTGCTCCGCTCCGCTATCTCTTTTGCTTTCTTTTGCCTTTGAATGAGATAAATATACATTGTGCCATTGAAGCCCTAGTGTGGGAGGTCTGGAGCTCTGCGGCACAGGGAAGCGCAGACATCCGAGACACGCTCACACCGCATCCCAGGAACTCCATGCGCAAAAATAGCTCAGAGATTTTCACATTTTATATTTGTCTGAGGGGATATTTGAATGCAAATGAATACGGAGGAATGGCAGAGGGTGTTTTTGTTGTGCGGAATTAGTGTTGTGAGGGCGCTTTCTACCCCATTCTTCTCCGTCTTTCTCTTCGCCGTCCAAATGACTGCCATTAAGGCAGGACAGACTCGAGCCAAACACAGGGCTCCACTTAATGTGATTTCCTCCAGAAGGGAAAGAAACAAAGGAAGGAGTGATTCATCAGGGAGAGAGAGAGAAAGAGACAAACCACATTCTGAAGCTGTCCACCTCCAAACGATGTTCAGTGCAAACACTGTGCGTGTTCACTTGAGTGTTTATTTCTGCATTTGCGCAATCACGGTCAGGATGAACATCAAAGAGCTCTGGCAGCAAGAAACTTTGAAAACAAAGATTCATTCTCCATTAGAACAGGATTATATTGCATAAGAACATTGTGTTGAACTTAAATAAGCCCACCGCTATAATCCACACGAAATTAGGCATATCGCATCTATGAAATCATACACGCCGCAATAATACAAAAGAGGCCTGGTGATTTGACGAGGCTCTAGTTAGCCAAAGAGAGAGAGGGGAACTGGTTTCTCTGGCAGGGATGTTTGCAATGCCAGCTTTCAGCAGCCATATCGACAGAATTGAGTTTGACAGACTTGTTGAGTGGCGGTGATTGGCCCTGCTCCAGGGACACGCTACAGCAAAAGACTGTGTATAACACCAAAGGCAGGAGAGCAGAAGGGGAGGATGCTGTGGCCGCACAGATTGGCCTCCCCAACAGCAGCGGTGAGAACATGAGATAAGATGATGAGCAAAAGGAAGGAGAGAGGGAAGAAATGGCCAAAACAGAGGTGTGAGGCCAGGCTGCCATCTGAGGAGGTGATGAAAACGAGGGCTGAGGGTGTTAATGTTAGCATGTGCATCACACACATACACACATACACACATGCTCACACATCTAGCCTGTATATATAAGCAACATGTGCAGCAGCGACACATTTATAGTGCTTTGGCTTCCAGGTTTACCCCAGCACCTGTAATTGGATTTTCTTCATGGTTTGGTTGAATAATCTAAACTGATGGATGATGTACCAAGAACTAAATAAATTACATAAACATAGTGATTTAAAGTTGTAATTTAACTGAATGTGTGATGGATTAAATTAGATGTGGGAGTGTTCTACAGCAATGAGCTACCAAATTCCTCTTTTTATCTTTTAAATATTCCTTTCTATGATAGTCTACACCTTATACACTCACAAAGACCAGTTATTAGTCAGGTGGTTACACAGCATTTGACCACTGGATTTACAAAAAATTTTAACATTGCATCGACTACCGATGAACACATACATTATTTGAATTATTACTCAGTAAGTTATTTAACCATGCATTAATATGTATTTGGAAGTCTTTTATTCTGATGTTGGTTAATGGTCACATGGCATGCATGTAAACGAATATTTAATTATTATTATTTTTTTAAGTGAATGTTTTATTTTGATGTTATTTTAAAATTATTTATGTTAAATTTTTATGATTAATTAATTATTAGCTTTTTATTGAAACTCACAAACCCACTGCTTTAAACTCTTTTATGAACCCTAGTATGGGAAACCTTGACTTAATGTTTAATTCACTTCATGTTGTTAATTACAATAAATGCGATATATTTTCTTTGTATTTTTATATCAATATGGTATAAGACTATTATAAGTCAATGTGATAAACCTGTTAGGTCAAAAAGTAATTTGTCTGATTATATTACCTATAATGTGTAGTGTAATGAATCTTGGTACTAACTACAATTTTTGTCACTTAAATTTAGAATCAGTAATGAACTACAATTTGTAAGTAATCTACCTGGCTCTGACTGGCAATATCCAAAAAATAAGCTGAGTCAACGGACATTGTTTCATTGACAAGATTTACACTTCCTTCACCATAATTTTTTGGCCCCTTTGTGGATTTTATCAATCAAAAAGTGCTAAAAAGTCCCAATGTTGTTTCAGTCTACTAGAACCAAATGCTTCAAATGCACTTCAGAAACAACTACTTTCAGTGGTCCAAATGTTAGCTGTAATAAGCAGCATGAGGGAACAGGGGAGCTCTGTGTCTTTTCTCCAGTGTCAGTTATGGGCCGTTGGGGGTGAGGATGCACCTCTCTCATAGATCAGTGTTTAATGTACCCAGCGGCTGCCTGGGATGGCCGGAGACGAATGACGGCATTCAGGGCCAAATCCCAGAGCTGCTCGGCTCAGCACGGCCATGGCCGTCTGAACGCGTTGTTTGGGTACTTAGCACACACAGGCCAGAGGTTCTCTGAGTCCATGGCTCTAGCCCTGCAGCCTGCCACTCTAATGACTCCCTAGACTCCAGCTGCTGACCCCTCCAGCCCTGGCCATTCATTAGAGCAGTGAGAGAGGGAGAGACAAAATGAGTGAGTGTGACAGAGAAAGAATGGAGCAGCTTACGGCAGACTCTCTCGCTCACACGACCGCTTTCTGCCGCAGTTACACTCTTCGTCCTCCTTGCTATCAGTGCGAGGATGCTTGCCCCCCTGGGGCTGCCTACGGAGCCTGTGAAGTTCACACACACTCCATTATCTGAACGGCATGTGTGTCCCTAAGCATTCTGCAAGACGCCGGAACCATTTATACACACAGACACCTGCTGCTCGGCAGCAAAAACCAGACATGTTTTTTTTTTTTTAATCTCTCTGGTGCATCGCATGCAGAGGGACACAGATTAACAGAGGGTAAGTGTAACCTGAATAAATGCACATATGTGTGGCCCATCCTGGCCTGGAAACTCTTGGAGCGGGTTACTTATTATGGTTTGAATTTTTCGTTTTTCTCCCTTATTCAGAGCAGGATTAGTGGGCTTATAAAGGGGTGTTGGAGACAGTAAACTGGCGCGGCCTGGACTGGCACACTATCCTTTAGAGCCCAGCCTTAATGATTTCTAATGCGGCTAAATACTCTGGCGCCACGAAAACCCGCTTTGCGCTGGGGATAGCAAGTCTCTCTTTGCCTGTTTCTCTTTGTTGATTTTAGCGAGACGACAACAGAGTTGGCTTATCTCAGTACCAGGCCTGCACTGGGGGAGTCTCCCAAAAGCCCAAAGCCCCAGCGTCTTATTAGAGATGCTTATAATGTTTGTCTGTTCTTCCCCTCACACACACACAATCTTGCATCCTCACTGCACAATGCTCAAAAGCTGTAAGCCTTCACCCTGCAGAGTTTTAGTAAGGCCAAAATAATGTGCCTAGCATCCATCTAATCAAATCAATTTATCTAGCAGGTTTTGGGCAATCAAGCAGTATTGGCTATATCATTACAATTTATATATTTACTTATTCATTCATTTATTTTTCTCAAACTCTCTAAAACTCTGAAAAATTTATGGCTATTAAGAAAATGACATGATTCAGCACTAAATGGTTTACTTTTTTTCCACTGGTCCCACAATGCATAGTGAGGCAGATTCACTGTTAAAGATTAGACTCAGAAGATATGGCTGGGAGCATTAATAAGAGACCAAATGAGAAAAAAAAAATACATAAAAATAAATGCTTGTTAGATCTTTATTCAATCATTTCAACAGGACTTTTATTGGAACAAAGTTTAGAATGACATTTTATTGGCACATTCTAATTTATGTTCCTCCAATAAAAAAACTTTCATGACACTATACACACTTTTTTTAACTTCAGGCAATTTCTTTAACTTCAAACAGTTTTACTGTTTGTCCCAGGGGTTGTTTTTAATAGCTTTTTACTGTTACATAATACATTAAAACTAATCATAACATGTCAGCATTTATATTTGCTAATATTCAAGTGCCATTTATGTATATATTTTATTGTTATATATATATATATATATATATATATATATATATATATATATATATATATATATATATATATATTTTTTTTTTTTTTTTTTTTTTTGCATTTTGCATTTTGCATTTTTTTGCATTTTCAGATTATTTTATTAGAGTGTAAAAGTGACCACAGGGCCCATAACATATATTACAATATATGTTTGATATTAGAAATGTGGTTTTGGAAATACTACAGGTGTCAAAATATACAGATATTATAAATAAAAAATACTGATATTATGTTCATAATACACATTTGAGAATATTGTAAATAATTCAGCAGCAGTAACTATCTGGTTAATACTCCAACATGGTAGATGACAGATTAATGCCTGGGCCTAATACCGGGCACTAGACCAGTGGGAGGCCCAGCCAAAATGCTCCTCCTACCACAATGCAATTTCACCTGTGCCCCCTCAGATTTGTAAGCCAAGTGGATTTTAAATGCAGCTTTGCAAGACAAAAAAAATGGCTGAATAATATTTTTTTTATATGTGATGCGATCACACCGATGTGATTAGATGCCAAATTAAAATCTGTTCGCTTTGGCTGGTGCTGATCCAGACGACATTTGAGAGCATGGCCCAATAATCACATGAGTCTGCTGAGCTTATGAATGCAATGGCCAATCAGAGGCGTTCAGATGAGTCATCGCTGAAATGTTTTGTTTAGTGCACACGCTCGCTGATTGAATTCTGCTCGGGCGAATTCTCTCATCAGAAACAACAAAGTGCAGATGTGCGCACAATGTAAGTACGATAAACCTTTCACAGTGTAAACAGCTTCAGTGATTATAATGGGGGTTTTGAGAGTGCTTGAACTGAAGTCAATGATAATGTTCTTTGATAATGCAAATATTCTTTGCTCTCTTTATGTACAATTAAAGTGTTATAATTACTAAATTTACATTAAATACAAAGTCAGTCGTATTGAAAATATTTATGTCATGACACCCATATCTGGTACAAGTTAATAGATAGGTTTTATGCATAGGCTAGTCAACAGATTACACTAGGCTACTTTTGCCATAGCTCATTATAGATCAACTAATTGATCTATAAAGGTGCAAATGCAAAAAGTATTTACTTACATTCGAGAATCAGTGATAGCCTGTTTTATGATATAGTTAACACTTTTGGGAAAATTTTTTAAAAAAGAATGTAATTTCAACTGAGGGGGCCTTTAATTGGTCCGTGCCCAGGGAACCATTTTGTAATTATCCATCCCTGGAAGCACTGCAACTTAAATCTGGTTGCCACCCATCACAAACGATAGAAGGAGGAGGAGGAGGATGAGAAAGAGGAGAAGAGGAAGAATGAGAACAAAAATTATAAGAAGAAAATGCAGTTTGTAGCTGCTGCTGCCACACAAAATCATGTCAGAGGAGATGACAAAAGCAAGAAACGCTACCCACAGCTGGAAAAAGTTAGCTGTGTCAGACTGGGTGTCAGACACCAGTCTGTAGGAAGTGCCCGAACAACAGTTATTTTTGTACAGTTTGTGCAATTGTTATTGTTACAACCTCTCTCTCCACTGCCCTGCACTCATATTTCAAAGTTAATTATTCATTGCCAAAAAAAAAAAAAACTGAGAGAAACACAAAACCAAGATAAAGATGAATTTAACTTATTGCATTATTTATTTATTTATTTATTGGCCATTATAATTGAGGGCAGTGAAAATCTGACATTGTGACAGAACAGCACAATTAGAGGTCATTCTGATAAAGGTCTGGAGATGCATTTTTTAAAAGTGAACTCATTGCAACTTGAGCGTTGCATTTTTCGAATGCCATGTCAGTCGTGAGATGGAAGCATAATGGTCAGACACCTTCATCCACCATGAGCTTACATAGAAATACAACGGAAAAGTATCTCATTGACATTAAAATGTGTGTTCCCCATCGAGGGAGAGACGATGCGTCGATAACGCTTTGGGAACGCATTCTGCGTGAGTGCATCTGAAGCATCCATGTCAACTAGTCCAATGGCGAGAGTGAGCGTCAGGAGTGACGTCATGACCAGGAATTGATAAAAACCCCAACCGGAGCAACCGGTGTTAGCTTTCTGTGCCTCAGCAAGCGATCTGTGTCAAACCTGTCTGTCATATTTACTGTTGTCTTGTTCAAAGTTTATATATCATGGCGAAGCAACTATTCAAACCGTGTGCTTCTCCCTGCCCGCGTTATTTAACGGGTGGGGATACACACGAGCTTTGTGTAGTTTGTTTGGGAGTGGAGCATGCGTTATCAGCCTTCGAGGAGACTGATTGCCCGCATTGTGAGAAGCTTCGCATGCTCCGCTCCCGCTTGTCACTCTTTGATGAGAAGAGCGGCGAGCCTCGCGCTCCTCAGGGTGCAGGACCCGCTTCTGCCGAGGCAGAACGGAGAATGCATTCCTGGGGTTCGCAAATGGATCTCTCAGCGGGGTTGGAGATGGGTCCGAGGGCTCTTTCTCCTCCCTTACCTGGGAGATCCATAGCTCAAACTCCGGTGTCGGAAGCCCGCCCCGCGGCTTCTTCCACCCGGGGGGGGGGGGCTCATTGCTTCGTTGCTCTAGCTCCGAGGAGTTAGATGTAATGGGCAGTGAAGGTGACACAATCAGGGGGGAAGTGGATTCGCCATCTCTTTCCCCAGCATATGAGGAGTTGGTTGATGTATTAACACGAGCTGTAGATAAGTTACATATATCTTGGCCATCTGATAAACAGAGCGCTCTTCCTAAAAGCAAATTAGACGAGCGTTTTCTGTCTTCTAAAACATCTCCTACATCACGGGGTCTCCCTTTTTTCCCTGATCTTCACAGTGAGCTGTCTAGATCGTGGAATAAGCCATATTCATCACGTCTTTTCAGCCCTCAAGTGCGCATTTATTCTGATATAAGAGGGCTGAAAGAAAATGGTTATGAAGCGATGCCCCGGGCGGAACAGACGCTCGCGAGCTATCTTTCCCCTGGTTCAGCGTCATCTATTAAGAACCCGACTTTGCCCACGAAGCCTTTAAAGATCACATCTAATTTAGTGGGTAAAGCTTACACAGCAGCAGGTCAGGCTGGAGCTTGCCTACACTCGATGGCTTTGCTTCAGGCTTATCAGGCTGAGCTGCTGGGGGAGTTAGATAACAGTGAGGGAGTCAGCCGTGACGAAATTCGCGAACTTCGTCGGGCTACGGATTTATCTCTCAGGGCGACTAAAGAAACAGCACGTGCTATTGGTAGATCTATGGCTGCTTTGGTTTCTACAGAAAGACACCTTTGGCTTAATCTTTCAGATATTAAAGATAAAGATAGATCTTTTCTTTTAGACGCTCCCATTTCTCATGAAGGTCTGTTTGGTGATGCTGTGAATGAAGTGGTTGAAAGATTTCAAGAAAATAAAAAGCAATCTGAAGCTTTTAAAAGTTTTCTCCCTCGCCGATCTAATCCTGATGCTGCTGGGCGTGCAAGGCAGCCCCAGCCTTCATGCTTCTCATATCGTGTTTTTCAAAAAGAGAGTGTTGCGTCTCGCGCTCCTCCTCAAAAATCACGGGGACCGAGCCAGCACTCACAGCCAAAGCAATCTAAGCAGAAGCCGGATCTGAGGACCGTTCTTCTCGCTAAGAAAGCTTCGGCTCAGAAGAAAAGGTCCTGACGCCAAATGGGTCAGACCTATGAGGGCAGCCCCAACCGAGACGGTGCGGTGTACACCTCAGTATACGGTGCCCGTCCGGTCTTGGTGCTCTATCTCAATGGGTCCTGCAGATAGTAGAGAAGGGTTACAGAATCCAGTTCGGTTCTCGTCCCCCTCGCTACAACGGGGTTTTGCTCACAGTAGTGCATCCCGAGCAGGCTCTGGTCACGGAGCAAG
This sequence comes from Carassius carassius, assembly GCF_963082965.1. Lineage (NCBI taxonomy): Eukaryota > Metazoa > Chordata > Actinopteri > Cypriniformes > Cyprinidae > Carassius > Carassius carassius. The sequence continues at coordinate 25,099,072 of NC_081771.1, forward strand.
AAGTGAAATATCTTTTAGCGAAAAATGCTATAGAGCAGGTGTATCCTCCCGACAGGGTATCGGGTTTTTACAGCCGTTATTTCATTGTTCCAAAAAAGGATGGAGGGCTGCGTCCCATTTTAGATCTTCGTCTGTTGAATCGTACAGTTCAGAAATTAAAATTCAAGATGCTGACACTCAAACAGATCGTGACTCAAATCAGATCCGAGGACTGGTTCATCACGATAGACCTAAAAAATGCGTACTTCCATATCTCCATCCTCCCTCAGCACAGGAAGTTCCTAAGGTTTTCTTTCGGGGGCAAAGAATACCAGTATCGGGTACTTCCCTTCGGTCTAGCTCTCTCACCCCGCACATTCACGAAATGCATAGATGCAGCTCTGGCCCCGCTCAGGCTGCAGGGCATACATATTCTGAATTACTTGGACGACTGGTTGATTTTAGCGGAATCAGAACAGTTGGCGGTTCAGCATCGAGATGTCGTCCTCGCTCATATGCAGAAGTTGGGTTTGAGGCTCAATACCAAGAAGAGTGTGCTATCTCCATTACAGAGGACCACTTATCTTGGGGTGGTATGGGATTCGGTCACGATGCGAGCCGCTCTTTCGCCCGCTCGTGTAGCCAACATCCTCACAGCCACATCAGAGCTAAAGCTAGGCCAGTCACCCACTGTAAAACAGTTCAAGAGATTGTTGGGTCTCATGGCAGCAGCGTCCAATGTGATCCCCTTTGGCCTACTGGGCATGAGACCTTTACAGTGGTGGCTCAGGACCAGAGGGTTCTCCCCGAGGGGAAACCCACTTCGTACGATCAAGATCACGCAGCGGTGTCTCCGCGCCTTGGTCATGTGGAGAGAACACTGGTTCCTGTCCCAGGGTCCGGTATTGGGAGCTCTTTGTCATCGGGTTGCCATCTCGACAGATGCTTCCCTTACCGGCTGGGGAGCGGTAATGGAAGGCTGCTCAGCTCAGGGTCTGTGGGAGAGCCATCATCACTCTTGGCACATCAACTGCCTGGAGATGATGGCGGTCTTCAAAGCTTTGAGGCACTTCCTGCCAGACCTGAGGGACCATCATGTGCTGGTCCGCACAGACAATACATCGGTGGTCTCTTACATCAACCGTCAGGGGGGTCTGCGCTCGCGCCCACTCTGCAAATTAGCGCACCAGATCCTCCTGTGGTCCCTGGGGAAATTACACTCTCTGAGGGCAATGTATATACCAGGGACTCAGAATATTGGAGCAGACACCCTGTCGAGGCAGGTGCTGAGGTCAGGGGAATGGAGGCTTCACCCCGAGGTGGTGGAGCTCATATGGGAATCTTATGGCCAAGCAGAAGTGGATCTGTTTGCGTCTAAGTAAACGACGCACTGTCCACTATGGTTCTCCCTTACTCATCCAGCCCCCCTGGGGTTGGACGCTATGGTACAGACGTGGCCGAGGCTACGTCTGTACGCCTTTCCCCCTGTTGCTCAGCTCCCAGGAGTTCTGGAGAGAGTCCGCCAGGACAGAGTAAGTCTACTTCTCGTAGCTCCACACTGGCCGAGTCGAATCTGGTTTGCGGACCTGATTCATCTCCTCGACGGTCCTCCCTTGGAGATCCCGATCAGGAAAGACCTTCTATCTCAGAGATTTGGAAACTTTGGGTGTGGCCTCTGAGGGGGCGCAACTCATAGAGAGTGGTCTCTCAACTGAGGTTGTGGAGACCATTCTTAGCTCCAGAGCTCCAGCTACGAGGAAACTTTATAGACTCAAATGGAATGTTTTTTCTTTTTGGTGTTACCAACATCAGTGTGACCCCGTCCACTGCTCTGTTGGCTCAGTTCTTGAGTTTTTACAGGACCGCTTCACTTCTGGTCTTTGTCCATCCACCTTAAAAGTTTACGTGGCGGCCATTTCGGCTTTCCACGCCCCAGTGGGTGGTGCATCTCTGGGTCGTGACCCTCTTATCTCTCGTTTCCTTCATGGCACCTTGAGGCTGAGACCTGCAACTCGTACTAGAGTGCCGGCCTGGGACCTGGCTATAGTTTTAGAAGGCCTTTCTAGGGCTCCTTTTGAACCCCTAGATTCTGTCTCTGAGAAGTTTCTTTCGTTGAAGACTACATTTCTCCTTGCTATTTCGTCCCTAAAATAGTCGGAGACCTTCAGGCTCTCTCGGTTTCTCCCACCTGCCTTGAATTTGCACCTGGGATGGTCAAAGCATTTCTCTACCCTAAGCAGGGATACGTCCCTAAGGTACCGACCATTGTTCCGAGACCTATTATTCTGCAGGCTTTCTGTCCTCCCCCGTTTGCATCATCGGACCAGGAAAAGTCTAACCTCTTGTGCCCGGTGCGAGCATTGGACACTTATGTTCATCGGACTTCTTCTTTTCAGAAATCCGATCAGCTGTTTGTTTGTTTCGGGTCACCTAAGATAGGTCTTCCTGCCACTAAACAGACACTTAGTAAGTGGATAGTTGGGGCTATCCTTCTTGCCTATGAGTCTTCTGACCTACCGTGCCCTTTGGGGGTCAGAGCTCATTCTACTAGGAGTATGGCGGCCTCTAGAGCCTTATTATCTGGGGCCTCTCTTCAGGATGTTTGCGATGCGGCAGGCTGGTTCTCGCCACTCACATTCGTCAGGTTTTATAGCCTAGACCTGGACGCTACTCCCGGGTCTCAGGTTTTTAATTCTTGAGCCGTTGGTTTTTTCTGGCTGACACTCAGGCACTTGTTATATGGCGGTTTGGGTATTCTCGTTCCCAAAGCGTTATCGACGCATCGTCTCTCCCTCGATGGGGAACGTCTCGGTTACGTCTGTAACCTCGGTTCCCCGAGAAGGGAACGAGACGATGCGTCTCCCTGCCATACTTCCTTCGTTCCTGTGATCGACTTGCTTCGGCACTGTCGAAGCTAACACCGGTTGCTCCGGTTGGGGTTTTTATCAATTCCTGGTCGTGACGTCACTCCTGACGCTCACTCTCGCCATTGGACTAGTTGACATGGATGCTTCAGACGCACTCACGCAGAATGCGTTCCCAAAGCGTTATCGACGCATCGTCTCGTTCCCTTCTTGGGGAAACGAGGTTACAGACGTAACCGAGACGTTTTGTGTGGAACAGCCCATCTGTCCCACATGACCTGGGTTGGTTGGTGTGGATAGAAAGTTTTTTGATCTTGTTGTGAGAGTAGTGAAACTCTCCTTGTTACTGTAACCACTCAAAAAAAAACTAAACAAAAAAAAAAAAAAAAAAAAAAAAAGATGATGCTAGACGATTAATCCTCCTCAGTGTGCACCATTCCTCATACTGCACCCCAATGTAAATCCAGAAATGCATTATCAGAGTGTCTCGGGTCTGTCTGTTTTGTGGAAAAGTTCCGCAGGCATGTGTTTAGAGTCTGAGCTCTTCCTCCTGTGCGTGGCCTGACTCTCCTGTCCTTCCTCATTCCACTGCCGATCTATGATAAGATCAGTTCTTTCTCTTTCGTCTCTCCTCCGTGTCTCACAGAAGAGCCCTACAGCTCTTAGCGGGCCCTTTATTTATGAAGCCTTTGTTTATTTGTTTTTCTTTTGGTTCTGGGATTAATTATCATCACCATATGTCTGACTAAAAGCACTGGATACACCAAGCAAAGATTGTTGTTTCTGTGTTGGTTACTGTCAAAATCATTCTGTTTTGTGTAACACCATCAAATTAAAAAGGTACACTGATTTACAACTATAATCAGAATGGTTATATTCCTGGCTTGCACTAACATAGTGTACACTTAAACCCTAAACTATCCCTCAATATTGATTTCTCATGCTTACCTTCATAAGCACGGTCTTTGAAAGCAACTTTCCAGAGCTTAGATGCAAATGATGCTACATACAAGCAACTATTTTCTTGCGAAAACCTTGTCAGCTTTCTGCAACACCACACACACACACACAACCACAGCAGGTTCTGTGACCTTGGTTAAAGCGAGAGTCAGGCTCGGTGTAAATGTATGGGTTGTTTGCATGATGCAGCAATGAGCTGAAAGTGTATGCTGGCCTCATCAGTGAGAACAGCCAATCAAGTGCTATCGTTGAATCCGAATGCAGCTCTCTGTCGGGGGCCACTCCTCACCTCATTTTTCACCCTGCTGGCAAAGGGCCCTGGAAGTTTCTCTCAAAGTGTTAATGAGTTCAGAGAAAATGCAGAGAAAGTTGCGATCGCCATCTTTGATATATGCTAAGTATTTTTTAAGGTCCTTCTTAGACCTTGGGTTTTTGATTAAGGCAACAGGGAGAAAAAATATACACATGACAAACCATTTCCTGTGTGCCGCCGATTGAAGCAAAAACAAGCAGTGTAATATATGATTAATGACTACAAACTGCAACTGAAGTAATTCTGCAAAAAGTAATGGGTTTTTGCCCAGTATCTGACTACTTTGCTATAGGCCTACAAAAAAATAAAAATAAATAAATAATACAATCGGCATTTTTCAGCATACACAATATACAACATATAGGAGTCAGGATAACAGAGTGGCCAAAGTTCTATGATTAACATGACACGAAAATGTGCATAACTCAAAATGTTAATATTATGTGCACTTATACTGTAATGCAGTTACAAATCTCTTGGATTATCCAAACATGTTCATATAATAGTCATATATATGGTACATTCTTAAAGGGTTAGTTCACCCAAATATTAAAATTATGTCATTAATGACTCACCCTCATGTCTTCCAAACCAGTAAGACCTTGGTATGTGTATCGGAAAACAGAGGTCTTATGTGTTTGGAACGACATGGGGGTGACTCAATGACATAATATTAATATTTGGGTGAACTAACCCTTTAATAGTTCAACTCTTCTTGAACTTACAAATAAGAATGTTCGTGAGAAAGAACAGGAAAAATATTTTTAAAACACATGTGCCATATTCATTTTGGATTTATATGGGTAAAAAAAAGAAAAAAAAAAACACACTTTCAGAGAAAGTCTAAATGCAATGGTAACCATCACATTATAAAATTCATACAAAATGTCGTGAGTTAATTTATATGATATTTTATCATAAAAGAGGTCGACTCAAGTCACTGTATGTATGAATTGCATTTTTAATGTATTTTTGAATAAATTATTAGACATGGGGGGGCTCATGTCATTGACACAAATAAACACATTATAATATTTATAATGTACTGCAGAATTATTGATGTTTATTTCAGTTGTTACAATTATTGTTTTTTTATAATAATTAAATGGTAATTAATAATAATATTAAATTACTGGTTGTCCTGGTCTGCCTGTGTTCTGACTGTAAATTTAGGACTGGGTATCGGGCTCTGTTTCCCTGGTAATGACATGCCTGCCCGCACTGTTCTCTCCCTTAGCTTTATTTCAATAAGAAATCATCCATTATTTAGCTCAGAGCCCCTCTGCCCCTGCTACCACCCCCACCTCCCAACACACACACATCAGGGCACCCCGCTGATCCACTCTTCAAGGACGAACGTGGAGAAGAGGAGGAAGAAACCAACCCAGCCACTAGACAAGTTCTCTGAAGCAAATGCGTACAACAGAAAAAAAAAAGACAAAAAACACTCCTCTGGAAGAGACGCAGAATAACATGTGACCCAAATATACATTGCTTTGTACTCCAGTTCAAAGTACCCTGTCCTTTAGTGTGAAAAAAGTCCTGAGAAAAACAACAATGAATAAATCATACTTCAACCAGAGCTTCCTCTTTTTCTTCTCTTTAAACTCCCTTCCTAGCCTTCTTTTCAACTACACTTTGTGTTTCACTTCAGCGTTTGATTGAGTCCATTCTTAAGGATGATCTGATCTGAACTGACAAGTGCACCAGATTCGACTGAAGGAAATTCCAAAAGTACTTGGTATTCTTTTGAGTGCTTCCAATGACATAACATGAAATATAATCTACAAAGATTTTTGTACAAAACGGAGTCAACATGTGAGAGATGTAACAAGGAGTATGCAACAAATTGATATTTCTCATTTTGGACACTATGGGGGGTGGACATTTTATTAAAAGATAGGATATAATGAAGATTTCTTCCTATTCCATAGCAGGAAATTAAAATAAAAATTTAAGAATTGAAAACCCAATGCACTTAGATGTAATGCAATGGAACATTTAATAAGACATTTTAAAACTATGGTTGAGAGTGTTGGTTATTTTCCCCTGGCATCATGCATCATTTAAATATGAACGATAGTCTGGAGAACCTAGATATACAGGGAGTTTTCTAACATATTTTGTTTCAGTTTTGTAACAGTGTGTGTGTGTGTGTGTGTGTGTATCTCAAACTTTTTTGGTTTGTGTCTCAAGCTGAAGTAGTTTAGAAATCTGCTGCATATTGTTTCTTTTAATTGTGCAAATATTAAGCACAGAAATTGCTGTTGGCAATGGAGAAAAGGGCTAAGGAGAAAAGGAACTGATCTGTTGCTCAGTGGTCCAAAGTTCTCTTCAGATAAAGTGCATTTTGCATTTTATTTGGAAATCAAGGTCTGGAGTCTGGAGGAAGACTGGAAAGTCCAGTGTGAAGTTTCCGAAGTCAGTGACGATTTGCCATACCGTGACGTCTGCTGGTGTTGGTCCATTGTGTCTTTTTTTTTTCAATTCCAAAGTCAATCCAGCTGTCTACCAGAAGATTTTGGAGCTCTTTTTGCTTCCATCTGCTGACAAGCTTTATGGAGATGCTGATTTCCTTTTCCAGCAGGAATTTACCACCCGGCCAGTGCCCACAGTGCCAAAACCACTTCCAAAAGGTTTACTGACCATAATATTATTGTGCTTGATTGCCCACCCAACATATCTGATCTGAACCATATATGGAATCTTTGGGACATTTAAAAAAAAATATGTGAAACAGTTTATCCAACAATACTGATACAACAAATGTGCCTTATCAGTGCCACAGGCTGATCGCTTCCATGTCACATCTCACTGATGCTGTCATCTGTGCTAAAGGAGCCCCAACCAAGTATTGAGTGAATAAATTAACATAATTTGAAGAACTTGAACTTTTCTGTTCAATATATTGGGGTTATAACCGTAGATTTTTATTTATTTATTATTTACACAATTTATTTAGTACCATGACAACACTAAAGGCATTGGCCAAAATTGCCAACAAACATATCAGTTTTTGAACTTCATAATCAGAGAATAAATCAAAGAACACTTTGAGACAGGGGTCATCTATCCAAGTACAATTGTGATCAATGCTTTTTCTGTCATGTGTAATCACTACAATCTCCTGACTGTGGATCAATAGTTTAACATGATAAAAACCTAATGATGCAGCTAAAAGGCCACTTACGTAACAAGTCTGAACATTAATATCAATGGCTGTCATAATACAACATATATTAGTAGCACTACACCACTGACACAACAACAATAGCATTAAAAGACAGAGCAGAGTATAAAATAAATCTGTAATATTGCAATAGTATTTTTCAGAGTGTAACAAGGAAAATAAATTGTGAAAGGTACCAAAATTTTTAACAGATTAATGTGAATTTGCTAAAAACTTTTTTATTGTTATCTTTTCTGGATATTGGTTAGCATTATCCATTAGAGGCATGAGGACTACAGATGTGGCCAGAGTAACAAACCAGACACCAAGAGGTGTTTGAGTAATATTCTTCCAACGAATTGTTGTCTTGTTTTCCAGTATAAATATTTAAAGTCTTAAATCTAGATATGTTTTCTTAAGAATACCAAATATGACCTTAATATGACCTCAATATTGCATTTTTGTGCTTCAAGTGTCTGTGAAACTTGCTCAGTTTATGTTTTAAGTCTTATGTTAAAATATTTAGATTTTTATATATCCGAATGTATATTTATATATATATATTTGATCTTAAATTGTCACCCCATCTCTTTTGATTGCTCTGTGGTTAGCTTTGAACACCCTTATTAGCCTCTAACAATTGTCCAGTAATTGGTGGTGTGCTGAGAGGAGTTAAGGCTGTGTGTTGGAGCAGGTCGGCTCAGATTGGAGAGATGCAGAGATGAAGAGCTGAAGAGGAGAGAGCGAGTTTCTGCCGCGCATGGTGTGGCTTAGCAAAGCGAATGGGAAAGAGAGGTAGTCGTGGAGGGCCTCTTCATGCGTCAAACACCTCATCTCTCTGTCTGGCAGTATGTGTGTACCTGCATTAGAGTAGTTTTGAGCAGGGCAGTGATCGTCTCCCCTTAACTGCCTTTGAAAGCACTCAGGAACTTGCTCCCATTCAGAGGTCCTTTCCAGCAGCAGAGATCTGCTCACGCACAGATGCTCTTTAAAGCTGTGACCCAGGCTTTTAACCGCCCGCTCTGGGAGTTATTAGCCCCCCACCCCCTGCCTTAAACGCTCTGTCACCGGTGCATGGGTCCTCAGCAGGTGGACCCACAGCTGGAGAAGAGGAGGAGAGATCACGCTGCCATTTGACCTCTTAGCCACACATGGATTTCCAGTAGACACAAATGCATGTGAATCTCACATAGAAGCACCCTTCATGGATTTACAGAGCTTCAGAATCAAATCAAACAGAAGTTTCAGAAGCTCTGATTTAAAATGACATGACTCTGAGGGTGGAGTGCTTAATTTTTTAAGACGGGCTGAATGTTTTATAGCTGCGAGTGATGGCTGCAACCCTTCTCACTATCACAAAGTCCACTGAATAAAGTTTTTAGAGACCCCCCCCCCCCCCCCCCCCCCAAAGAAAAAAGTTTACTACATGAAGTTTCTTTCAGAGGTCTTCAGGTGAAGGGAATGCATTTCCTTCATACCCAAGTACATTCTTAGAAGGCATTTTGGTTTGTTTAACGGTAAAAGCTGCAAAAAATGGTAAGTTTCCTTTCTACAAGGGATGGTAAGAATTACAAAATCGTCTCAGTGTTAATTAGTGTTCATTTTGTCAGCTATTTTCAATTTTAGTCTTAGGCTTTTTTCCATTTTAAATGTCATTGTTAGTTTTTTGTAAGTATTTTACTCCAGTTTTAGTCAATGAACATTTTAGCAATAAGATTACTATTATTTAACCGTACAGCAGTATTTATTTTGGCAGTCATTTTTAATTTTGTCTTATTCTTACTCAAATGTACATTTTAGATATCATATTTAGTCAACTTTGTCCTGTTTTTGTTAAGTCAAGTTTAAGTCAGTGCAATGTATGAGAATTGTATTATTATTATTATTATTATTATTATTATTATTATTTTATCATAATTTCACAGATTTTTTAACAGTGTATGTTTACTAATCTACTTGGAGAGCTTGGCAAATGAACGAAGAGATAATGAAAGACAATGCCGATAAATGACAACAAACAGGGACGAAGGCCCGTTGGGACTGTCCGTTCTAGTCCGTTTATGGGATGATGGTGTCATCTGTTCTCTGTTTGTTAATAAAACCCTAATTAATCACACTTTCAAAGGGGACAGAACTGTACTCTAGCCTCCTTTAATTTAGCTAGCCTGCGGAGCTTGCACTTCTCTGATTTGAATAACAATGAAAATCAACTACTGTGCGTTTAGTTTTATGTTTTACGCTCTCAGATGTCCACTCAGACAGATAGGTGGCATGTTAAGGGATGTGTGTGTGTGCGTTTGGTTAGCTGTGAGGAGAGATGACAGCCAGTCCATTCTGTCTCCTCCTGTATCACTGGGCTCCAATCCACGCCCTGCGCCTCCCCCTAATTAACACCAAATTACATGCAAATTTCACCAAATAAATGAGTTTTAAGTATGTGACAACCTGTCAGCCTTAGAATATTGAGCCATCCTGACGGCCAGATAAACAATCAACAATAATCAGTCTATGCAAATTTGATATTTCCTACACAATTATCAAAAGAAAAAACTAAAAATATCCAGACACAAAGGCAGCTGGCATTTGTTCAGGTTCTGTGCAGCTACGAATGCAAATGAAAAATTCTTTAGGATGTAATTGATTCAAACGAAACTCGCCCCTCTGCCTTTTTTATTGTTCTTTTCTTTTTTTCACCCTCATGTGTTTTTTTCTCTTCTTCGCACACTCCCTCTCTATCTTTCTCTTTATCTCTGCAGCTTCAATACACTGGGATAATGGCCAGTGTATATGAGTGAATAAGTGAGAAAAGAAAAAAAAGGGGTCAGACAAGAAGGATGAGAGACCCTTTAGTGCTTCTCTCATTTCATCTTTCAGGCAGTGAGTGATTGGAGGGGCAATAATGTGTGCTTATTAACTGCTTTTGAAATGAATATGGAGCAACGCAGGCAGAGTGAGTGTGTTCGCAGCACTGAAGATCACAGCCAAACCCTCGTTCCCTGCGGTTAGGACTGATAACAATAAATCTAGTTGTTTAAGAAGAAGAACAACAACAAAAGGACTTCCTGAGAGGACAGTGGAATACTCTGTATTCCTCGGTGGAATGCTGATGGAAAACCAGTGAGGGTGTTATCAGAAAAAGAGGTAGAGACAGAAGTCAAGGGGGAAGAGGGAAAAAGGGTGACATCTTGACCACTATGCCCAGATTATAACATCCATTAGTGGGTATTAAACACTGGCTGTTTCTCTCTTTATTTATCACTGACACCCTTTCCCAAGTGAATCAATGCAGTGTCACATCTCTTTCACCCTCTCAATACACCCATTACCTGCTTTAACCCATATGGCCTCTCAACAGAGGTGTGCAGACAGGAAACTCTGCAGGCCAGGATCTCTGACTCAGTGTCTTGTTCTAGTCTCAAACAGCAACAACATTAAATATAATTTGCAACACTTTCATAATGTTATATATTGAGAGGGAAAATAATGAAAACAAAGGATGAGACTCTTTTCTTTTTTAAACCAATTCCAACTGCACATAAGTATAAAAAGAAATTAGCAAATAGCAAGTTGTTAGATTGTTTATCTGTGCATTGAACTGAATTAAATTGAATATTTTATATTCATATATCATATTGGAAAAAACACCATTTCATTTTTTATTTTTTTTATATATACCAATTTAATTATAATAATAGAAGTAAAATATGCTGTGTGATGTACCATCAAGTAAAAAAGATAAGCAAAAAGATTTCTTTCTTTCTCTCTTTCCTTCTGTATGTTGGTTGCACCATATGACTGATATATAAGCGTACTTAAGGTTATTCTTTTAATTAAGCCACACAAATTTTCTATTTCACCAGCAATTGCAATAAAACTGTTATCTTGTCATTACAAAATTATCATTGCAAGAGATTTTACAGCTCTAAGCTTAGACTTAGTGGTCTGTGTCAGTCTGTCTCACTTTCTGCTCTTATTTACACATCTCATCTCCATCAACACCTCTTCCTCGCACCTGAAAACTCTTCATCACTGCCTGTACTCCTCCTCCTCACACCTGCACCTGTCTCATCCTCTCTCACTCGGTTTTCTGATTTTTATTCCTCCCTCACACCTAGCTGAGTTTTCTCTCCATCAACCAGTACTCCACACTGGGTTCAAACGACTTTTAAAGGCAGGGGCGACGCAGCGTACCTAAAGGCCCATGCATAAACATGCTAGAGTAATACTCTTAAACGAGCAAGCATCCAAAACAGGACGCACGGGAGATGAGCAGGAATGGGCTGAGAGACTCAGAGAGAAAGGGTAGGCTTGGCAGATGAGGGGTATTATCAATCATGGGCTGCTCTATTAATTCCATCAAGGCCTTGGCGCCTGCTGACATTATGACATGCCATGGGGCAGGTAGCGTCCCTGAGGTGGCTACATCATGCACAGCTTTTGAAATGCTAATGGCAGCATAACCTTAAACAGTGTGGCGAATTATCTCCTTGGCTTCAAGTCGAGCACCCCTTTACCTTCTCTCTTCTCTGCTTTCCCCCCCACCGTCCTCTCCCCCGGCTGCCTGACCCCGCTGGCAGACAGAGAGCGCTGGAGGAAGAGTATGATAAAGGACAGGGAATATAGAGAAAAGACGACAAATGAAAGGGAGAGAGGTCGCCCTTTCCTGCAGAGCTGGAGATACTGACGGTGCTGATGGTGAGCAGTGTGTGACTGTGTGTGTTTGTGTGTGTTTGTCTATATGTGTGAGTGAGATGACGCCCTTAATGAAGATGTCTCAAGGACATGTCCACACGCTCGAGGTGAGTTGCCGCTCCCTCTGGTCACTTGCCTGTCTGTAATTATTTCTGACTCATGAAGGTGACTGTGAGGGACACACACACACACACACACACACACACTAACACACAGACACATTGACACATGCACATACCAGTGTTGCTTGAGTATTATTTACAGTATATATAATCATAATATTATGAATTAGAATTAATTTTCATGATTTCAATTTCCATTTTAATTTGTTGCTTTTTTTGTCAAGTGCTTTTTATCATTATTTATTTATTCATATTTTTTAATATTACTATTTAGGTTTTATTTTTATTTTTATTATTTCAATTTTAGAATTTATTATTTTCCAGTTAGTCATTTAAATGCTTCAGCTTCAACTTATTTCAGTTAGTTGCTAACAAGTTTTTCATCTAATATATTTTTTTTTCAGATTTCAATTAACAAAAATGTTTTTAATAGTTTAACATAACTATAATATCCCTGGCTCATATAGGTTCACAAGACCTGAATGACTGAAATTCAGTAACGAGTTAAAAAATAATACAGCAGTGCATTTTACCTAAAAATAATTGATATGCTTGAGTTACGAAAGCACAATGCACTTCATGCATGAAATACTCACAGAAGGCTTCACACACCTGATTTGGTGTGAATCTGTTGGTGTTGAATTTAGAAGTGAGCATTATTAATTAAAGACAATCTAAGGAGGAGATAACACACACACACACACACACACACACACACACACACACACACACACACACATTTACATATATAAGACCCAACCTATTGAGTTTAAGGATTTTCAAAACTGTACTTCACATCAGAGCATTGACACAACTCTTAAAGAATGATTTTATCCAAAATGTATTCTAACACATTCAAGATATACATTGATTAGTCTGCAAATTCCCTTGGGAATCAAACATGCTGGCATTGCAAGTGTCATGTTCAACAAAATGAGCTACAGTAACACATGAAAATAACAAGAAATAATCTTATTCTTAAAATATCAAAATCAAAATAGTAGTTGTTAAGCAAACCAGACACCAACCAATAGATGACTCATTGTAGCTCAGTCAGTAGAGCAGGGGTCTGCAAGTAAGTTTGGCATCGGCCCAAAAAATAATTGCCACTAGATGGCGGCCCAGAACATAGTCAAATGATAATTTATGAAATTAAATGATGAAAAATGCAACTAAAATTGCCTGTGACAGACTACAGTGTCTTTTGTAACTGGTAGTGAGCTTTTACTCTGTGTTAAATCCTGTAGTAGGACAGTCATTAACAAAAAGCCACATTTGTGGGACACATGTGGGAGATGCGAAATGGATAAAAATAACTCAAAACATAAAAGAGGACTTGAATAAGCCAATTGATGGCATGTTTGAGTCATGCTCTAATGAACTTTGTTTTACTTCATCCCTATTTCAAATGTGTATCATTTTAATTTGCTTGTTACACACTGGAGCCTAACTTATAGTAATAATTATTTGACGTAGCCTACTTTTACACTAATTATTCCTTGGCATCTTCACGCACTAAATTGCAATTTTTATTTATTTATTTATTTTTTATTGTTTTCTAACTGGTGAGAGAAAATGGCACTATTAAAGAGTCTAAAGAGGTAAGCAGACAGCAAAAATAGGGCATACAAAGAAGAATAGAAAGAAAACTATTAATCTTAACTAATTTTGTGAATATAAAGCCATTGTTTCTTATCTGCAGCGAAGTTGTCGCTGTTTGCAGATAATTTAATATTAGACAGCACCACAAATTAAAAGCTTTTCAAATAAAAAGCTCTCAGTTCATCTCATACTTTTATTTTGTAGGCAAAATCACTAAAGACGAAGTGATAATGAATACAGTTACTGTTGCTGTCATGACAGATCTATTTCAGAACGAGCCGCTATCCAAATAATATGGCTGCTGGCGCGGTGCAGATCTTATTGCCAGTGGGCCAGTTTTGGCCCATGGGCCACCTGTTGTTGACCACTGCAATAGAGCATGGCACTAGCAGCATCAATGTCATGGGTTTGTTTTTCAAGCAAGAACTGAGAACTAAGAAAAGAGTACTCTAAATGCAATGCAAGTCAGATAAAAGCATCTGACAAATGGATAAATGTAAATGTCATTGCCAACTGCACTTTTTGGTTTTGTACAATAGAAAGTCTACCAAACAAACATAAATCATTAACTCACCCTCATGCTGTTATGTTGTCAATGTGTATGCATCATTTATTTATTTATTTATTTTATTTTACCTTTTTTATACACCACTCTGTGTAGTTATTTTGCAGCATAAGACATAGTTATGTTGTTATTTCCTTATATACTGGTGACCCTTTAAGATTGGGCAGAAGTTACAATTTAAGAATTAGATCTCTTTTAATTCCTGAGTTGTAGTTTGAATTGAGTTGGCACGCTGCAGCAAGATGATTTGGAATGAAAGGAAATATAATTTACTGAACTTAAAAGAAATTCAACAGGTAACAGGCATTCTGCAAAATTAAAGGCACAATATGTCATTTTTTTTATTAAAATATCAAAAAACCACTAAAACAGTGTTATATATTTTGCTGACTTGTATACTTACATTATCCCAAATGTTTCTAAGAATTTTTAAATCCAGAGAAATAAGAAATTTTAACTAGTGACATGGATTGTGCGCGTACAGTCATTGTGTCACCTGCCAATGACGCCCCTTGATTACCGGTTTTGTTTTGTAGAAAACATGTTCGGCATGATTTTGCCAAGTAAGACCTGGACCAACATCGTTACATTATTAACATTATTGTCCATAAATATAGACCTAACCCAATCCCTACACCTAAACCTAACCTGACCCATAATTTATTCCTAAAATCAGTAGGAAATAATAGCTGATTGACAAGGGCGTAGAAGCACCTAACTCTGATTGTAGGCCTTAAACAGATATTATTATTATTATTATTTACTGAAAAGTTATATCTCAATTCTGATTGGTTAATTGGAATGTTGTTCCAGGATCAACATGGATGTTGATCAAGGAACATGTTGTACTTGGTGAAATCACGCTCACCTATAAACAGAGGTGGAAAGAGTACAAAAATATTCTACTCAAGTAAAAGTACCATTACATTAATGAAATTTTACTTAAGTACAAGTAAAAGTACCAGTCTAAAAATCTACTCAAGTAAAAGTAAAAAGTAGCTCATTTAAAAATTTACTCAGAGTAAAAATTACTTAGTTATATTTTAACAGTGGAAGGGAGTCAAAATGGGACAGGCCAAGGGTGTCAAACTCAGTTCCTGGAGGGCCACAGTCCTGCACAGTTTAGATATAACCCTAATTAAACACACCTGATCCAGCTAATCTAATCATTTAGGTTTATTTGAAAACTACATGATATGTGTGCTGGAGCAGGGTTAGAACTAAACTCTGCAGGGCTACGGCCCTCCAGGAACTGAGCTTGACACCCCTGGGATAGGTCTATTAATCTCAAACCAGTTGTTTTAAATTAAAGGAATCAGTTATTTAGAATAATAAAACATTTGGGCTGTTACCAGGCAAATCAGTATCAACAAACTCATCTTTTAATGCAGAGGAAATGCAGAAGATTCATTGGAAGTGGCATTTAGATGTATTACACTGTTTATTGCAGGACAAGAATGCATTTAACCTGCAGTTACAAATGCATGAATAATGTTTTGATATACAAGACATAAAATGTTGAATACTCATTTGAAATGATAAGAAATTAATTATTTAAAAAAATCAAAAGATACTTTAAATGTGAAATTAAAATGGCCAGTATGTGTCAGCATGTCACTGTTAATAAGTGAGTCATTGCGATTGAACCGAATCATTTAAACGTTTGATTCATTCAGGAACGAAACACTGTCACGTTGCTCAGAGACGCAAAACTGTGCTTTGGTGGCTGTGTTTGGAATTATTTTCTGTTGTAGAAATAGAGCTAAAAAAAAGGCAATATGGTGTCTAAAACGCAAGTCTCTTAATTAACTTGTTTACTGAGCTGTTATATATATGTATGTATATATTCATGATGATTTTTTGAGGAAAAGATGGCATTCTTTGTGTGATTTTGATTTAATATATGAAATTATATAAATATGTTAATTTTCTGCCCCTATATCTTCAATTTTGTGATCATTCTAAATGGATTTTAGGAGACTGAATCACACAGTGAAAGAACGCACTATAAATGCGCGCGCACATCATTAAAACAAAAATAGCACACTCCTCACCACTGTCTTTTTGGCTAATTTGTGCAAAACCTCTTGCTAAAATGTCAAAGCTTCATTTTAACCACCAATGCAACGATGCAATTATTTAGCTTACCTCTACATTCTTGCGAAGGGTTGATGTCTTGTCGAGATTTTATAAGCTGCTAGTTTGGTCTTCCTAGGCAAGTACAGCTTACACTGCATAATAGAGCATACATATGGCCAGGGGTTCACTTCATTTCCTTCGAGTTCAACTTCAGAATATGACGGGGTTTCGTTTTCAGTGGTGTCTGCACCACTAACGCCTGTTTTGTCCGTCTGCATCTTTCTCGTGATTGTAGCGCCAGTTTGCCCTCCTTCCCATTATTTACTGCCGAAGTTTCCAGGGAGCGATTATTTATTTATTTTTTTTACTCAGTAATTAATGTGTTTTAAAATGTAGCGAAGTACAATACTTCAAACAAAATATACTTAAGTAAAAGTAAAATTACAGATTTAAAAAATTACTTTAAAAAGTATTAGTACACAAAAAAGCTACTCAATTACAGTAACGCGAGTAAATGTAATTCGTTACTTTCCACCTCTGCCTATAAAGCATATGGAAACACCGAAGATGCTTTAATATGTTATGTGTTTTAATAGACCGGTGATGACCACACAGAGTAGCATTATAACAGAACTTTCAAATCTATCTAGTATGATAAAACAACGCTGCTTTTTATCCCCACATATGCACGACCGGAAGGAGCAGAAGCGGTTGGCTGTGGCATAATAAAAGCTCCAATGCTTTCCAGCCGTGTGTTACTCTCGTTCAGCTGCCTTGTTTCGCTTCGAAGGCTTTCAGCCTCACCCTGCTTCATTCTACTATGTTAATAAATCATTAGCTCATCCATGAGTCCTGTTGGATTGCATCTGCTGTGGGGATGAAGACGTCAACTACCATGATTCCACACTCAGTCAAACTATGCTAACTGGGTTTTTTTTTGTGTTTATTTTGAATATGCGCCCTCTAGCTGCAAAAAAATAAAATAATTGTATTCATGGTTTGTTATTTTCAGTTAAAAAATCTATAAAAATTCTATAATTTAACTGAATACAAAAATCACTCAATCAATTAAACAACCCCAATCCCAAATAAATAAATCCATCTAAAACGTTTGTACAGTGTAGTATGTAGGCACTGATGAATGTGAGTGTGACATGTAGGCTAACTCTAAGACAACCCTAAGACTTGTTTTAAATGGCTACTGATGTCATCACAGATAGATGGAACCGATTACAAAATCCAAAAAGCAATACTTTTTCCAATATGTCACAACTGAGACCCCCTTATTTCTGATTGAAAACCAATCACAAAGACCTCTAATTTCACATTGTTGAAAGAAAAAAAAATCCCATCACAAGGATCCATCTTTCTCAGTACCCAAATCTAAAACTATTGTCTTTTGGGGAAACAATCCCAAAACAAGCCACCTCAGAGCTGAAACCCATCCCAGGAGAACATTCATCTTTAACTCGGTTTCAAGTCCAAATCTCTGTTTTGATTGCAGAATGTGACAATACATACTCTTCTTAAGAGATTTCCATCTCCCTCTCTTTCTCTTTCTGTCTTACGCTCCATGTTTACAGCCACTTGGAGGAATCATTGTGATTATCATCATCAGCAGAGATGCAAAGCCGTGTAGTGACAAGCAATCTGTCTCCTGAGCGGGCCCTCATATGAATCCTGCAGCCATGTTGACGGAACGTGCCGTGCCACCAGTGCAAGCGAGCCCACTAGAGGCGTAATAGCATTTCAAGTGTTTCTGCCACTCAAGCCGAATCCGCCCACTGAAGAACATTAACGTCAACAGCAAGCAGCTGCATGCATGCCAGACAAGCATGTAAATGCAGGAGAGAAACACTGCAGCAGTCGTAGCACCTGACTAACTAATCTTCAAATTAGAGAAGTGCTGGAAGCTACTGGTGTCTTGTTGTTAAAGCTTCACTTTGGGCAGCGCAGATTTTTGTTGACTCTAATCTGTCTATATTTAAAGTCAAGATAATTTTCATTTGCAACCCATTTAACTTTCATAATCTGATGTGTTTCTGAATGTTAAAAGATATTTAAAGAGAAATGTTGAGTTGATTTTATTCATCTGGATCATGAAAGTAGGCATTTCATACCAGAATCAAGCCATACGGAATGTACATTTGGTTAAACAAACAGTTTTTTTACTAAGATTGGTTAAGATGAGATAGTCTACATGGCTAGACCATCCAGCATCAATGGAAATGAAACATTTTATAATTTAAGATGATATAATTTGTTCAACATTATATTTTGATTCTATTTTCAACAGCATTCTGGTGATGAACACAATTTTTTTTTTTAAATGCCATTTCCAACTCATTCACTTTGTATCCTAAATACGTACAAATATTTATAATTTTTAATAATATCAATAATATATAATATAATCTGACAACATTTAAATATTTCAATAAAAAATAGGAATAAAAATAAAATTACTAATGAAAACAACTGATTATTAATTAACTGCATCTGTATGTTTTACAAGGCTATTGCTTAAGATTATGCAATAGCCCACATGGCCATTAAATGGCAGTTATTGAAAAGAAACATTCAGTCATTTCAGAGGAAGAACCAGTTATTTTTCGATTAAAGACATGTACAACTGCATTCTTTGGATAATCATGCACCAAATAATCATTTGCTATTAGACCCGAAATGTGCATTAACTGTAAATAGAGGAATTTTTTATTTCAAGATGACTTCAATAATGCATTTAACCTGGGCGTTAAAAGATAACAGCACGCATATTTCTATTAATGTGTCGTTTTCACATACTTTCATGTTTCATGCTTGTGATGTCAAGTCTAGTCTATATTTTTACATAGAGGGATACATGAGATTTGTGAAGCGAGCAGCTGTGTGCATTGTTCTGAACTTGGTGTGAGCCAGACTTTTGGAGGGTTAGATCCCTGGCTAGTGTAATTAGCTGCGAAGACTCTGAATGTCATGGAAACCAGCTGCTTTTGATCCGTGTGTCTCCTGCAGTATCTCTGCGCCATGGCCACGTTCTCAGCAGCCCTTGTTAGGGCTTAGAACTGTTAATCCAGCACTACAATCCTCTGCCATCCGGAGCCTGACGCCTGGATGAAAAATTTACACATTCTCACCTTGTTCTCTGAGCCTTTCCCCTTCTCTCTCTCTCTCTGTATCTTCGCCTCTTCTCTTTGTCTCTTGCTTTCCTTGTGATGATTATTTTAAAAGTGTGCAGAGATGGTTTTTGTGTTGCTTCGCCTGCTTAACCAGAACAAAGCGCTTGGAGAACTGGGAGAGAAGATCAGAGTTTTGCTTCAAAGTTCCCTTCACCTGGGTGAGAACCTGCAGAGGCACTATCACAGCCAGCAGTACTGTGGGTACAGCTTTTAATACACCAGCATCAAGACTCTGATATAGCCTAATTACTACATATTGATGCTGACATTATACTAGGCAACTACAGTAATTTGAGCATAGATATCATACCACACAGTTACTAGATCACTCTAAATAATTGCTACAGAAATATATGTAAAAAATAAATAAATAAAAAAAAATAAAAAAAAAAAATAAAAAAAACATTAATCATGCATAGATGCTCAGATACTGTACAGAACGACCTCAAAATCCACTGGTAACATCATCCTGCAAAAATGCTACAATACAAGATTGTTTGTACAACTATGTGGGCTCTTTTGGTCCATATATAACTCTTCAGAATTTTTTTTTTGCACAACTTAAATAAATTTGTCCACTAATAATGTCTAAACAAAAGACATTTTTTTTCCCTCAACTCATTCGCCTTGTTAAAGACAGTTCCATATTAGCTTTTCTTTTATCCTAAATCCACACAGTATTTATTATCTTCAGTAATGTCAATACTGTTTAAAAAAAAAGCTTTAAAAATTAAATGACAAAGTATATAATAATCGATACTGAAAAACATCTCAAGGTTACGTATGTAACGTCTCGGTTACGTACGTAACCCTCGTTCCCTGATGGAGGGAACAGAGACGTTATGTCGAACGACATATGGGGTCTCACTTGGGAGGCCAATCATCTCTGAATTTAAGAGAAAACGGCAATGAAAATTGGCTAGTGGATTAACACACCTGAGCCACTCCCCGTGCCAACGGGTATAAATAGGGCGACAGGTGCATCCACTCATTAGGTTTTACGCTGAGGAGCCGAGAACGTGTCCCGGCAATAGCGAATGGTTCAAGGTTGTGGCATGGGGACATAACGTCTCCGTTCCCTCCATCAGGGAACGAGGGTTATGTATGTAACCGAGACGTTCCCTATCTGTCGGTCACTACGAGTTATGTCGAACGACATATGGGGACCTATGGAAAACGCCACAACCTGAACATCGTCACAACCCTGTGGCGCTGCAATTGTCGACAAGCCCTGGCGTGCCACAAAAGCTACGCTTAAGGTCGAAACCTTCCCAAAGCCCCAGCGCAAATTCACTGACCTTGGTACCGAAGGGGCCAAAGGGTGAGTACATCGCTGCTGGAGAAGGCCACGCTGCTGTTCCGCCAAATAAAGTTAATGGAAGGGATTTCAACCTTCAGAGATAGATTGCTTCAAATCTTCCCTATTTGTTCTTTCAGCTGGCAAGACAATGGGGAAGCAAGCCTAGGAAAAGGTCGCTATGGAGACCACATCCTACCCGTAGGGAGGTGTCATGTGGATATACCAATATGGACTGACCCAGGGGGCAGTACTACATATGGAAGGGGTCTCTGAGGCAGGTCCTACCTTGGAGTAGGGATGGAACGGCTGCCAGAAGAGACTGACAGAACGGGTCTGTCTAGGGAAGACACGGGTTTGCCAAGAGGGAAACCTTACCATGGAAGAATACACATATGGGATTACCCGTAGGGAACCAAGCCATATGAACACCTAGCCCAGTACAGGGGCTGACCGGAACTCCGGGCATGCTAACGCCAGTACTGGGCCTGGCGACAGACTGCTCCGCCAAGTCTGACTGCCGAGGGTGCTGGAGGATGCTCGACCAGGGTACGCCAACCAGGGAACTCTACTGGGAGAAGAAAGGCGCTCACATCCCCGTGTTAGGGGGAATGGCGCAGCAAGCGTGACACCCAGCCAGCCCTTCCCGCCAATTACCTGTTACCCAATACACGGGAAAAAACTGGCTCCACACGGAGGTTGTAAAACTTCGCAAAGGTGTTAGGTGTCGCCCAGCCCGCAGCTCGACAGATGTCTGCCAGAGAGGCGCCATGCGCCAGTGCATAGGAGGAGGCCACACTCCGTGTGGAGTGGGCCCTCACCCCCAGGGGGCACGGCTCACCTTGGGAATGGTAAGCCAAGGCGATGGCATCCACTATCCAGTGGGCCAACCTCTGCTTAGAGACAGCCTTCCCCTTCTGCTGACCTCCAAAGCAGACCAGGAGCTGCTCAGAGCCTCTAAAGCTCTGGGTGCAGTCCACGTATATGTCTCGGAAGGGAGTGGTGGGAATCTTGGGCACGTATCCAGGCCGGGGTCTCAGGACAACGTGAGAGTAGGCCGGCCCGAACACAAGGCACTCTTCACTTACAAAAAATGCTTGGAGGTCCCCGACCCTCTTGATGGAAGTGAGCGCGATCAGGAGCACTGTCTTGAGAGACAGGAACTTAAGCTCGACTGAATCCAGCGGCTCAAAGGGACCCCTCTGAAGTCCCGCCAGGACAATAGAGAGGTCCCAGGAGGGAATCAGGGGTGTCCTAGGAGGATGTAACCTTCTGGCACCCCTCAGGAACCTAACGATCAGGTCATGCCTCCCCAGGGACCGGCCGTCCACTGCATCGTGATGGGCTGCAATGGCAGCCACATACACTTTCAGGGTGGAGGGTGACAGCCCACACTCCAACCTTTCTTGCAGGAAAGAAAGCACGACTCTGACCGGGCATCTCCGGGGGTCTTCTCGGTGAGAAGAACACCAATTCGTGAACAGACTCCACTTCAGAGCATAGGCCTGCCTTGTAGAAGGGGCTCTAGCCTGAGTGATAGTGTCTACCACCGCAGAATCAATCGGCAGCTGCACGGGACAGGGGCTGCGGGAGGAGTGAGAGGTCCGTGGGGCGTGGCCCGGCAGAGAAGCTCTCACTGTAACCCTCAGATCTCCCAGAGCGCCAGCCGGCGGTCCTCTGCTCGAGCCAGAGAAACCGGGACGGGTGGCGACAGAGGGGTCTGCTGCACTCCCCTTGAGGAGTGAGAGACGCGATCGCAGCGCTGCCATGTTCATACGCCCACAGTAGACGCATGAATCATCCACGAGCGCAGCCTCAGCGTGTTGGACGCCCAGACACTGCAGACAACGCTCGTGACCGTCCACCGAAGACAGGAAACGACTGCATCCAGAAGGACACGGACGAAACGGCATCTTGAAAAAGACGCGAATCGCACGTGATTTGCTCTTTTAGAAAACTGTCTCTTTTAGCCGAAGCGCCCAGGGGAATCACCGTCACAGGGACACCGCTGTACCGTGCTGTCACACCGACCAGGAACAGCTTCTTTAAAACAAAGATGACTGGCTTTGTAGTGACTGCTCTCATCGACTACTCGGCTCTGAAGCAATAATCTAATGAGTGGATGCACCTGTCGCCCTATTTATACCCGTTGGCACGGGGAGTGGCTCAGGTGTGTTAATCCACTAGCCAATTTTCATTGGCGTTTTCTCTTAAATTCAGAGATGATTGGCCTCCCAAGTGAGACCCCATATGTCGTTCGACATAACTCGTAGTGACCGACAGATTGGGAACCCTGGTTCCTTGAAGGAATGAGACGCTGCGTCAAGCGCTTTGGGGAACGTCCCTGATGAGACCGACTTTAAATATCGTGTGCAGTCTGTCCATCGGAAGGGCGTGATGTCACGGGCGGGGTGACTTAGCGACCAGGAAGCTATAAAAGCACGTGCCGTGCAGCTGGCTTCAGCTTCGAGTAGGGAAGCAAGCGCCGGCAGGGGTGCCGTGTGTATGGCTCTGCGACGCAGCATCTTGTTCCTTCAAGGAACCAGGGTTACATACGTAACCTTGAGACGTTCCTTTTCAGGAACTCGAGCTGCGTCAAGCGCTTTGGGGAATGATGTGCCCATGCTGCCAGACTTCCAAATCCCTGCCTAGTGTGTATCCGAAGAGCACAGCTAAGGCGAGAGAACAGAAGAGCCCGGAGTGGCTCGCATGTCAAGGTTGTAAAATCTGACAAATGTAGAGGGCGTGGACCACCCCGCAGCATTGCAGATGTCCAAGAGGGACACACCTGCTGAGAAGGCCTTAGAGGCCGTCATACCCCAAGTAGAGTGAGCCTTGGCTCCCAAAGGAAGGGGAAGACCAGAGGACTCATAGGAGACGTTGATAGCCTCGACTATCCAATGACTTAGGGTCTGCTTGGAGGCAGGAGAACCCTTTTTAGGAGGACCGTGGCAAACAAGCAATTGGTCGGATTTTCTCCACAGGGCAGCTCTGTGGACGTATGCGTCCAGTGATCGCACTGGACACATACAATTTAGCCTCTCCTGGTCTGGCTCCCGAAAGGGAGGAGGACAGAAGGCCTGCAGTACGATAGGTTGTGGTGTAACAGAGGGAACCTCCGGAACATAACCCGCTCGAGGGTATAAGAATGCTTTGGCCATACCAGGGACAAAGTCTAGATAAGTAGGGGCCACCAAAAGGGCCTGAAGATCTCCAACTCTCTTTAGTGAGGTGATTGCCAGTAACAGGGCAGTTTTAAGTGTCAGATGTCTATCTGAGATATCTTGTATTGGCTCGAATGGAGCTTTACAAAGAGCCTCTAAAACCACAACCAAATCCCAGGGGGGAACACGGGATCGTACTGGAGGTCTCAGCCTCAGTCTCAGCCTGTAACTAGGGGTGTCTACCCACTGACTGATCACTGAAAGGGACATGGAAAGCAGCTATGGCCGCCACATACACCTTTAAGGTGGAGTGGGATAACCCCGCAGAGAGCCTAGCTTGTAGAAACTCCAGAACTGTACCAACTGGGCAGTTAACAGGGTCAAGCTGGCGGTCTCTGCACCATGAAGTGAAGAGTTTCCACTTCAGGGCGTACAGTTTCCTCATAGCGGGAGCTCTGGATTGGAGGAGGGTCTCAACAACCTCAGTTGAGAGACCGGATTCTATGAGCTTTGCCCCCTCAGGGGCCACACCCACAGTTTCCACAGCTCCGGGCGAGGGTGAATTATTGTGCCCTGCGCCTGTGAGAGTAGGTCTGTCCTGATCGGTATCTCACACGGAAAGCCATCGAGGAGCGAGACTAGATCAGCGAACCATACTCGGCCCGGCCAGAACGGGGCTACTAATAACAGACGGACCCCGTCCCGGCGTACTCTCGCCAGAACTCCCGGGAGCAGAGCGATAGGGGGAAATGCGTACAGACAAAGCCTCGGCCAGGTTTGTACCATAGCGTCCAGTCCCAGAGGAGCTGGATGAACTAGAGAGAACCAGAGGGGACATTGTGATGTCTCCTGAGTCGCAAAGAGGTCCACCTGGGCTGTGCCAAACACTCTCCATATCTGTTTCACCACCTCGGGGTGAAGTTTCCATTCCCCGGGCCTCGGCCCCTGCCTCGACAGTATGTCTGCTCCCACATTCAATCTCCCAGGAATATACACTACTCTGAGCGAGAGGAATTTGCCCTGGGACCAAAGAAGGATCTGGTGTGCCAGCTTGTACAAGGGACGTGAACGCAGACCCCCCTGGTGATTGATATAAGAGACCACTGATGTGTTGTCGGTGAGCACCAACACATGGTGACCTCTCAGGTCTGGGAGGAAATGTTTCAATACTCAATAGACTGCTAGCATCTCTAGGCAATTGACTCATGACCGCACCCCAACCGGTGAGGGACGTGTCTGTCGCTAGCGTTACACGGCGACAAGAAGCTCCCAGCACCGGGCCCTGATTCAAGAACCAAGGTTTCTTCCACATGTCTAAGGCACGAAGGCATCGCCGCGTGACCTTGATATCTCGAAGTGGATTTCCCCTCGGGGAAAAGCCCTTGGACTTGAGCCACCACTGTAGGGGTCTCATGTACAGCAGGCCAAAAGGTATCACGTTGGACGCAGCTCCCATCAGACCTAACAATCTCTGGAATTGTTTGACAGTGAGTGACTGGCCCTCTTTGACTCTCTCGACTGATGTGAGGATCGACTCGATCCGAGCAGGAGACAGACGTGCCTGCATTGTGGTCGAATTCCACACTACGCCTAGATAGGTGGTTCTCTGAACTGGAGAGAGTACACTCTTCTTGGCGTTTAGTCTCAAACCCAGCTCCCCCATGTGTGCGAGAACGACATCTCGATGTCGAACCGCCTTCTGCTCTGATTGAGCTAGAATCAACCAATCATCGATATAATTTAGAATGCGGATGCCCTGCATACGGAGGGATACCAGAGCCGCATCTACACACGTCGTGAACGTGCGGGGTGAGAGTGCGAGGCCAAAGGGAAGTACTCGATATTGATAAGCTTTGCCCCCGAAAGCGAACCTCAGAAACTTCCTGTGTTGTGGAAGGATGGATATATGGAAGTTTGCGTCTTTGAGATCTATTGTGACAAACCAGTCCTCGGATCTGATTTGAACTACAACCTGCTTGACAGTGAGCATTTTGAACTTCAGTGGCATAACTGAGCGGTTCAGGTGACGTAAGTCTAAGATCAGACCCAACCCCCCATCCTTCTTTGGAACTATGAAATACCGGCTGTAAAACCCGGATTCCCTGTCTAGAGGAGGGACCACCTCGATGGCCTCCTTCCTTAATAGGGTATTCACTTCTTGTTCCATAACCAGAGCCTGCCGGGGGCCGACCACGGTCGGTGTAACCCCGGTGAACTTCGGCGGTGGATGACCGAACTGAATGCAATAGCCTTTTTCTATTGTACGCAGGACCCAATGAGATACATTTGGCAGTAGTTTCCACGCTGCTCAATAATCTACTAAGGGAATCAGTCTCTCGAGACTGACCTCTGGTGTAAGAGGCCCCCGAAGGGGCGGTGAGCATCCCAGCTCCGCTGCGCTCGCGGGCGGAAATAACTGGGAGCAGCGCTCGCTGGAGGCCGCTGCGCCCTGAAACTCTGGCAGGGTTGGCAGACCGAACTCCTGAGGGCACTGAGGTGAGGCGGGCACCGTATAATGAGGTGGACCGCACTTTACCCCAGTAGGGGCTACCCTCTGGATCCTGGAGTCGGGATCTTTTTGTCGAGGACTTCCGGGCCTCGATAACAGATCTTAAATCGGGCTTAGCTTTGGAAGGCCCCGACTCAGAGTGTCGCTGAGGCCCTCGATCCTGTCGTGGGGGAGCACGAGCGGCGACACTCTGTATGTGGCGTGGTCATCTCCCGCCCAGATGCACCACGAGAGCGACGAGGAAGGAAATCCTGGAACGCCGCCGCCTGCTTCCGTGCCTCCTGGAACCTGTCGACGACAGTATTGACCATGTCGCCAAACAGGCCAGAAGGCTGAAGCGGGGCGTCCAGGAGGCAGACCCTGTCTCGTTCTTTTATCTCTGACAGGGTCAGCCATAAATGCCTCTCCACGGTCACTAAGGCTGCCATAGACCACCCAATTGCGCAAGCGGTCTCTTTAGTGGCGCGGAGGGAGAGATCAGCGGTCTTCCTAAGCTCTTTCATATCTTCAGACTTGATCCCCTCTCCCTCATCGATATCTCCCAGCAGGTCAGCTTGATAAGCTTGTAGGACTGCCATGGTGTGAAGGCAAGCCCCAGCCTGACCTGCTGCCACATAACCTTTGCCCACTAGCGATGATGTAACTCTAAGAGGCTTGGTGGGCAATGTAGGAGCCTTTAGAGACGATGCCGATCCAGGCGACAGATAGCCTGCGAGCGTCTGTTCGACCCGTGGCATCGCTCTATAACCCCGCTCTCCCAGCCCCATCACGTTGCCATAATATAGTGAATCAGGGCCAAAGACGCGGGTCGAATACGGGTGATTCCACGATCTTGATATCTCATCGTGGAGATCGGGAAAATAAGGTAGGCTCCGACGTGGAGGTGGTTTGTTATTGGTACCTCCAAAAGCTCCTCATACTGGGGCGACAGGGGTGGCGAATCCCCAGCAACAGTCTCCACATCGACCTCCTCGGAGGAAGAGAGGTGAAGAGCTGATCCCTCACCCTGGGGGGAAGAAACCGATGAGCGTGCTTCCGAACCCAGGGTTTGGGCGCCGGATCTAGCAGATGAGGAAGGAGATAAGGACTGCCCCGTCTCCATTCCCTCTGACAGATCTACCTGCGAACCCCACGAGTGCAGCAGCCGTTCTGCCTCGGCAGAAGCGGGGCCAGCACCGCGGGGAACGCTGGTGAAGGCTCCCTCCTCGAAGAGAGCCCTCCGGGATCGAAGCGTCCGCATTGGCAATCGTTCACAATGCGGACAGTCAGCCCCCTCGAGAGCCGACTCAGCGTGCTTCGATCCCAGGCAAGCCACGCATAAACTGTGTGTATCCCCACTCGTGATGTGGGGAGGAACACACAATCTATAACGTGGCTTGGAATCGCCCTTAATATGTTTGGTCTTTTGCTTTACTTTAGGCATATTGAGCTGTTTTAGCGATCTTTTAATGGCTAAGAGACAGACAACAATAAATAGGACCAACGGGACAGACTTTTGACATGCACACACAGAGCGCTTGCTGACA
Organism: Carassius carassius; assembly: GCF_963082965.1. Classification (NCBI taxonomy): domain Eukaryota; kingdom Metazoa; phylum Chordata; class Actinopteri; order Cypriniformes; family Cyprinidae; genus Carassius; species Carassius carassius. The sequence goes on from NC_081771.1 coordinate 25,127,092, forward strand.
GACGCGAAGCTGAAGCCAGCTGCACGGCACGTGCATTTTATAGCTTCCTGGTTGCTACGTCACCCCGCCCGTGACGTCACGCCCTTCTGATGGACAGATTGCACACAATATTCAGAGTCGGTCTCGTCAGGGACTTTCCCCAAAGCGCTTGACGCAGCTCGAGTTCCTGAAAAGTGTATAAACCGAAGTATCCTAAACATAAGAATGCTTCATATTAAGCACTTTAAACAAAAGCATGGAGTTTAATGCAGGTTGTTATGTGCTTTGATAGACGTGCATTGGATGCATGTTTCCTCAGCGTATAACTACACATTTTTATACACTTTATGGTTGTTTGTATCTGTATAATATCTAAGTCACTTATTTATTTCTATTTTGCATGAAGGCTCATCCTGACAGAAAACAAGACTCCTTAAAATGTGCTTTTGTTTTTTATTTCTTTATCATGATTTTTCTTTTAATTGATTTTAAATTTCAACATTCAAATGGTAAACAATCAATGGAAATTTTAACCTTTTTTGCACATAACCATTTTTGCACATCATTATAAATTTACTATTTGTTTTCATTGCCTTCAAATTACACATTTGAAAGTCAACATTAGACAGGTTGTGAAAACATTTTTAGATTTTTAAATTTTAGATTTAGATTTTTTTTACTTGAATTTTTATTTTTTAAATAATGGATTAAATAGATTTTTTTTGTTATTAAAACTATCATTTTTAGACCATTTTAGTATGTCTGTTAATCAAATAATCAATCACCAGATTAATCAATCAAGATTAATCAATCATCAAAAAAAAAGAACTGCAGCCCTAGATGAAATAATGGCTTAATTATAAATAACACATAACAATAATATCACGTTCATCCATACTTAGTCTTAAACAGTGTTGTACTGCTAGTGTACTGTACTTTAACTCATTGGTAGTGAAGTACTGTACACTAACTTTTGATCATTTTACTAGGTTCAAAATTACTGGCTTTGATCGAAATGAGTACTATTTAAGGCTTATTCATAATTTTTTTAATAGTTGTCTTGCAAATACTGAAAAGGTTTATGATTACTTTCTTTTTAAATTATTGTTTGCCATACTTTAAGATATCATTTTTGTGCTTTTCATTGACAGACATTTAAAAGAGGACAGAAAACTGTTTGGCATGAGATCAGAACAAGATGCAGGATGCAACTGAACTTGCATCTCCCTCGTCCGCACCATGGCTGAATGCACCTGGAGCACACCGTTTACTGCTACAGTAGGCCATGTCTCTGACTGCAGGAATATTTATTGATAACATCATAGCGAAGAACTACCACAGCAACATAATTGCTAACATCAATCCACTTTTTTTCACAACAAAGCTTTCGGTCTGCTTTAAATTATCTCTAATGGAGGTCTACATTCCATTAGCCCATCACGCAAGGACTATTTCTTTCATTTTAAGTCTCTCTGGTCTACAATAAATACTCATCTTATTGTACCTGATGAGCCTATGGTCACAACACAGCAATTTACTTCTATGAATAATCTTAGCCTGACTGGATTGTGGCGTACTGCTAATATCTCATTCACAAGCTCATGTTCTCACCTCGAGTGCCGTCTTTGATGTGTGCAGGCTGGCTCTGCAAGCTGCATGTGTGTTAAAAGAAGAATCCAAGCTATATTAAATGATTGCCATCCTCCATATCATGCATTCAGAATCTCTAACTCTACAGTGAATGATTTGTACTTAGAGTAAAGAAGAATTGATCTTGATGGGCTTTCGATGTATTATTACTCCGCATCGGAATAATTTTGCCTTAGAAACAGAGAATCTTGAGAAGTTTCAGGCAAGGCAAAATGCTTTTGCTAATCTAGAAACACCACCTGCTAATCATCACTAATCTGTGTAATTAACACACAGTTAAGACCACCTCCGATGACTTAGACAGAAATGCAAACATTCATTATGCTTTTTTCGATCCTACATAATGAAGATCCTAAAAGCTATCAAACAAAGACACGAAAGTGGGATCCACTTGGAAGGTACAGCGCTATCTTTCATCCCTGCTTCCCTGTGTACTCAAACAAGCAGTCTGCAGCAAATTAAAAGCAGAGAGGCATCCGATGAGAGGAACTGTGTGTGTGTGTGTGTGTGTGTGTGCTCATGCAGACGTGTCTCGTGTGGCTACTGACGTTGTCATTCTCTTGAAGAAACCATTTCAACTCGACACATCAATAGAAAACTCTACAGAGCAGAGCGGAACAGCAATGCCTGATAAATCATTTCTGTGCAGAGGCAGTCGCTTGCACTCAAATGCACATCTGACCCCCGAAATCTGAGAGTATATTAGCTTTAGAACATTGTTGATACGTTTGTGCGAGGGCAATGCACTAATGAGCCATGCAGAAAGACAACGGCCACCCTTCAGAGAATTCTCTCTGTTTCTGGAGGGGTTTGATAGTCAGTTAATGATATATGAATGTAAATATATCAGCGTGATATGGTGCTTTTTTCCATATCAGAGAGAATGAGGCTTGTGGGGGCATGCGCGTAGCTAGACTGATAGGCAGATTCTGGGATCAGAACGGAGGGCAGCTTTTTGCACCGCCCACATCCATCTTCATGACTGCGCTGTTTTGAATTGAAGCATCTTCATTTTGCTTAAGCCCTGAATTGTCAAAAACATCAACTCTACAGAGACATCTGAGGCGTTTCAAGGCATCATGTCGTAAATGGTGTGAAGGAAGAGTGTATATTTCAACCTCAGTGCCAATAACATGTCTTGCATTAAAGAAAAAGCACATAATAAAAACCAGTACCATCCCAATTAGAGCTCATTGTATGTAAACAGAGGTTGTCTCAGCTAACTGAGAGGAGGCCCATACCGGGTCATTACCCGCTGCCCTTCAACTCCATGGGAAGTTGAATTTCCTCATCTCCAGTTTCCACTAATCATTGTCCTCCAGTGCCGAGGAACCTCCCAGCGTCATCAGCTGCCCTGTCCAAATGCAATCAGCAGTGAACACAGCAATCTTTTTCCCATTAAACAATCTTCCTTCCAGACAGGAGATAGGGCCGATTCCACGTCTTACTCCATCACAGGCCTCTGAGGACCGCCGTCCTATCGGCCTGCAGTAACGTTAGGAGGCTCTAGCTCACTGAGAGCCTCAAAGGGAAAAACAATGTCTACTTTGTTCTGACAGCGAGCTCTCAGCAGGGAAATGTTTAAAGGCTACTTAATTAGGGAGAAAGTGAGAGGTAAGGCTATCCTCAGATGTGAATACAGCACAAACAATGGGAATAAAAGGAGCTCGACTGATCGTTACCTGTTTAAATGCACTCTTAAACATCGATTTTTTTTTCTCTCTTAGGCCTTTATATTCATATGCACTTCCAAAAATATAGTCCAGGACAAAATAAGGTGTTCTAAATCTCCCAGTCAGAAGGCTACGACAAGTACTTTGAACTTTGATCACTTGCAGGTACTTGAATTTAATATTATTTTTTTATTTATTAAAATGTTTTGCCTTCTGCAGGCACAAAATATGTATTCTGGCAATAAATTTGTATGGCTTTCAATATTAAGCATATGGTATATATATATATATATATATATATATATATATATATATATATATATATATATATATATATATACATATATAAATGTACTAAATACTTGGTAGGGGCTCCTTTTGCTTTAATTACTGCCTCAATTCGGCGTGGCATGGAGTTGATCAGTTTTTGGCACTGCTGAAGTAGTATGGAAGCCCAGGTTTCTTTGACAGTGGTCTTCAGCTCATCTGCATTTTTTGGTCTCTTGTTTCTCATTTTTCTCTTGACAAGATTCAGATTCTCAGATTCTCTATGGTGTTCAGGTGTGGTGAGTTTGCTGGCCAGTCAAGCACACCATGGTAAAAAACCATGGTAATTAAACCAACTTTTGGTGCTTTTGGCATGTGACCAGGTGCCAAATCCTGCTGCAAAAATGAAATCAGCATCTTCAAAAGCTGGTCAGCTGAAGGAAGCATGAAGTGCTCCAAGATTTATAGATTAACAGGTGCAGTGACTTTGGTTTTCAAAAAACAAAATTGACCAACACCAGCAGATGACATTGCACCCCAAATCATCACAGAATGTGGAAACTTAACAACGGACTTCCAGCAACTTGGGATATGAGCTTCTCCACCCTTCCTCCAGACTCTAGGACCTTGTTTTCCAAATGAAATACAAATCTTGCTCTTATCTGAAAAGAGGACTTTGGACCACTGGGCAACAGTCCAGTTCTTCTTCTCTTTAGCACAGGTAAGATGCCTCTGATGTTGTCTGTGGTTCAGCAAATTCCTTGACACGTCTGTGTGGTGGCTCTTGATGCCTTGACCCCAGCCTTAGTCCATTCCTTGTTAAGTTCACTCAAATTCTTGAATAAATTTTGCTTGACAGTCCTCATAAGGCTGCGGTTCTCTCGGTTGGTTGTGCATATTTTTCTTCCACACTTTTTCCTTCCAATCAACTTTCTGCTAACATGCTTGGATACAGCACTCTGTGAACAGTCAGCTTCTTCAGCAATTAATGTTTGTGGCTTACTCTCCTTGTGAAGGGTGTCAGTGATTGTCTTCTGGACAACTGTCAGATCAGCAGTCCTCCCCGTGATTGTGTAGCCTAGTGAACCAAACTGAGAGACCATTTTGAAGGCTCAGGAAACCTTTGGAGGTGTTTTGAGTTGATTAGCTGATTGGCATGTCACCATATTCTTATTTGTTGTGAATTGGTGGGTGTTTGTTAAATGTGAGCCAAAATCATCACAATTAAAAGAACCAAAGACTTAAACTACTTCAGTCTGTGTGCATTGAATTTATTTAATATATGAGTTTCACAATTTGAGTTGAATTACTGAAAAAAAAAAAAAAAAAAACTTTTCCACAACATTCTAATTTATTGAGATGCACCTTTATGTATATATAGTGAAAACAACATTTTTGCTGCTTAATATTTTTGTGAGAACTTTGAAAGACTACCATTCAAAAGTTTATTTAAGATTTAGAAAAGGAAATTTAATTACAGTAAAAAAATAATAATAATGTGTATAATAATGTGTATAATAATATAATATGTAATATTATAAAATGTGTATAATAATAATAATACTTTTATTCAACAAGGACACATTAAATTATCCACAAAAAAAATTTAAAACTATTAATAATTGAGCACTAAATCAGCATATTAGAATGATTTCTGAAGAATCCTGTGAGACTGAAGACTGTAGTAATAGCTGCTGAAAATTCAGCTTTGACATCATAGGAATGAATTACATTTAAAAAAAAAAATTATTATTATTTATGTTTTATTGTAACAATATCTCACAATATTACTTTAGTTTAATCAAATAAATACAATAAGGGTACATTTTAGTTGTGATTTTGTCATGATACCATTTTCCTGCAGCTGCAGAGTATTTATTCACATTGCCTTTATGACTCAGGTGATTGGTTAAAAAATCATGTTCATAACTGAGTAAAGATCCATCTGGGAGGGGGTCATATGTCAGCCAGGGCACATGACATTAAGATAATAAGAATGCTAAACAGCAGGTTTTATAGACTTATCTGACTATATATGAATGAACAATCAGAAGATTACATTTATAACATTTATATCTAATAATTTTTCCACACCCTGACATGTACACACAGATAGATAAACACAAACAGTCTGTCCATGACTACGAAGAGGAGACACAAGGTTATAGCATTTCATTCTCCGAAGACTCATACATAAACACACCCTTAAGCTATGGATAACAACAACACACTAAGCTCTCCTTTCTCTCCCTCACTCTGTCTCTCAGCTTGGAAGAAAGTACCATTTAGCCCAAACCTTAGTGAAAGGTATAAATTCCCCTTGTGACAAACTGCCCCCTCCCATCTTCAGAACTGCTCAATTATTAATAGATAAACACAGAGCAAGGTGTTTCTTATGGGTTGTCGGCAGACATATTGCAGGCGGGGATCTCTCAAGCCCTGAGAACACAGACTGGAGCTGACAGTGTAAAGGCAGAGGAACGGTTTAAGGTCAAACACACTCACAGCTCCTGAGTGAGGGGGAGACAGGGGGAGAGCGGAGAAATGTCAGGAGAGGATGAGCAGGGAAGGGGAAAGAGAGACAGTGAGATGCTGTGTATTACTCATCATTTGCCTGAGTTGGATGTGGATGTTTGTGTGTGTGTGTGTGTGTGTGTGTTTGCTTGAGTTTGGGTATGACTGCATACAATACTGCTCGAATTTTGTGAAGGGAAGTTTGTTATGAATCCTGCTATGAAATACTGTATGCAATGAGCTTTAGTAACTCAGTCGAATAAGTTTTCAGTTTTCCCTCAAGTTCATTTAGTCAATGTTTCATGCACCAAAACTAATTATAAGTCAGTTTCCCCTTTTCACTCATGTGAACAATCTGTTTTATTATATAAAATATGCAAATTGAGTTACAAATATTACTTACATCACAAAACATAAGATTGTGGATTTGCTGTTGAATCCAAAATAGATGCCACCGCCCCATTCTCCAGAGACAGCCTCTTTGCAAAGCCTGGCTTGCATTGCAACACGTTCACAAAACAATCCACCCTGAAAAAGTGCCACGCTCAAAAGTTAAGGTCAGATTGACATCATCATGAACATCAGTTATTTATTTTATTTTTATTTTTATTTTTTTTTAAAGTCACTCTTTGATCATCTGGAAGGCTATGGGGATTGCACAGCCATAAAAAGTAATGTTTGGCAGACTTCCACCACATCTAGATGCCGACTGGAAAAATAGTAGGCCATTTATTCCTGTTGTTTAGGAAAAATAATAATTTCTCCTTATTACTTTACTGTGACCTGGCATGTTGCTGAATACAGAACAGGCAATAACATGCACACATTCTAATGTCACCATAATGTGCTCGAGGTTGTGATGTAATAGGACTTGTTGGTAGGGAGGAGGCTTTGTAAACAGGCCTTCCCTAGTAAATAATATATTTAAAATTAATTTATTTCATACTATGTATAGTTCAAATCCATTGACATATTTACTGACAGATAACTTGAGACTCACTGATATAAAAAATATAATTAAACTTTACTTGGCATATTACTTGTTCCAAATACACTTTTCTTAATGTTAAGTCTAAAATGTGTTTTAATGCAGAATATTTAAAGTGTACCTGAAATATACTTACAAATATACTTAGTTCCACTTTAGCACAATAAAATAGTCTAAGTATATCTTTAATTGTACTCCAGCACTCTTTTAATTGTACTCTTAAGCGTTTATTTACCTCTACAAAACACAGCACCAACACCAAAGCTATTTTTTAAGAAAATAAAATATTAATTAAAAAGTTATTTGGCAGTAGCATGTTTTTATTTGTATAATTATTTAAATTACACACACACACACACAGACATACAAAAAAAAAAAAAAAAAAAATATATATATATATATATATATATATAAAAAACACATGGTTCATGGTGCTCTTGGCTTAGTATGTACTGTTAGTATTTTGATACAGTATTTGGTCAGAATATTTCTTTACCTGCAGAACTACAAGGTCGTTGCTGGATATGTAGTTAATTGAGCTTAAAGACCTCGCGGGAAAATGAATAAGTGCTCTTGTAGCTTATTTTAAATGGATTGCAAATAACTATCCACTCCCCACAGAGATTTGCTGTGTTTTTTTGTTGTCTGTGGTCCAAAGTGTGTTGTATTACTGTGTTAGGTTAGTTTAGGTAAATAAAATGGACCAGTCCAAACGATTCAGTTGTTGATTGAACTAAACCGTGAACCAATTAAGATAGTTTTTTTTTTTTACCATTTGCAAATTCTTGAACAAGTTCTGACTCAAAGGAATGATTCACTATTAACGAATTGAGCATCACTATTTTTATTCTTACAACAAAATATTTTTTTCTCCAAAAAAATTAATAAATACATTCTTATAATTATTGTACATGTGCATTTGATGCTAAAATGCTACGCTTTTGGTTTCTCACTAAAGATAACCTGAGAAAGGTTAAGCCTTGAAAGCATAACATGTCTTAAAAGTGAGAGATTCTGTTTCAGAAAGATGAGGTTCAGAAAAATGATAAGGGTCCAGAGAGAGACAGCTGCGCTCCCATCACAAAAGCCACCACATCTTCTCATCAGAAAAGGTGTTCAGTGTCCAACAGGAACCTAAAGCCCCAGCACCATAATCCCCAGAAGACACACTCTTTTCTCAGAGTTGGCCACTATTCTAAGGTGATATGAGGTGAGTCTCCACAAGTGACTTAAATTACACTTGTATTATGTTAGTTCCCTCCTGTTTTGTGTGTTTTTACATGTTGACATTATTAGCAAACTACTTTTACTTGAATTGTTACATAAATTAATTTAAGTTGCAGTGCACAGAACAGGTTATAGACAATGAGTGAAAAGTTTGTGATGAAATGGAAACGGCAACAGATCATTTGTATTGTGTACACCCAAATGTGATGGATTATTTAAAATAAAAAGAAGGGTGAAAACCAGCGTAGCTGCACTTTTTAAATCTATAACATGCATTTACAAATAGATTTTTATTTCATACCAAAATTAATCACTCACATTTGACTCTTTAGTTTATGAATTATTCTTTATTTTTTATTTTTTACTGAACAAACGTTGACATTAGCTGTGACCATATATGCTTTAAAACATAAACTAAATGTTAATACTGGTCATACAACATGACTCAGTAAGTGATTTTATTTTATTTTTTTAATTAAAACTAAATTGAATTTTAAGATTAGTTAGTTATTAGACCAGGGCACAATTTTTTAGGAGAAATCCTTGGCCTGAGAAGAACATACAGTTTAACTTTATTATGTCTTTGTTATGGTGCCAGACATCATGTCTAGTGGTACAAGCTGTGGCCACAGCTGTATGAACCTGCCCTGTATGGAGCTTCAGTAACCAATCAGGGCATGATGTAACCCAAGCATTAAAATGACCGCGTGCAAATCACACAGACTAGCCATGAGGTAATGTCTAAACGCTCTCTCTGTCTCAGGCTCACTCTCTCTTTCCCTCCCTTGAATGTATCCTTTCAATAAAAATGTGGTGAAGAAAAAACATTAATGTTGAATAAAATAGATCAGCCTATACTCTCCCTGGTGCAAGCAGAGAGTAAGGGGCAGAAAAGACACAGATTCGCAGCTTCACTCAAAACCAGCCTCTGCTCATCTCTGGCTGTTCAGCTGACTCTTCCGCTAATTGCATCTACTCTAAATTTAGCCCATGCGACAAGGGATCCTTTTGATTGGGGGAGTACAAATCCTAAAAACATACCAGTCAGGAAACTCTAGCAGCCCCTCAGTGTGTTTCTTTTTTATTGCTATCTCTCATCCTTTTTGTTTCTCTCTCTCCATCTGCCTTCACCTGAGGATAAATGTACTATTTCACATGTCAGACTTGTCAATCAAAAGGAGTTGTGGGAAGTCATTTGGTGATGGTGGAGACTGTTCTCTCTAGAAGCAGTAATCGCTCTCTTTATGAGGTTGTTTATTAGCCTATCAGCATAGGTTGTACTCCACCTCCTGTCAGTCAAAGGCTGCATACCAGCACAAATCAGTCAGTTTTCAAGGAGTTCAGTATCCTCTGCAAAGCTCTCAAATTTGCCTGACCTCAAATATATATATTTTTTTTTCCCAAACAGAGTAAACCTTCTTCCTATTCATCCTACTTTTAAATGGCTTGGAAAACTGCTTAAACCATTTATTTCTTCTTGAACTTTTGTGACTTTATTAATTTAGTGTTGCATACTGTATGTACATGACAAGCTTTGACACGTAAATGTGTTTTGGAAAGTCTATACAGATTTTGGTGACTACAGTGGTGTTAGGTGTCAAATTGAACCCTATTGGCTTCTATACAGTCCATTCAAAATCAACACCATGAAAACAGTTAAGATACAGGTATAGAAAAAATAGAAAATTTTTATTGTAGCTTGTTGAAGTGTAAAATATGAAATACACGAGAACTTATGTGATCTTCTTTCTCTTATCTGTTTCAGTTTTACAGTCTAAACAAATCTGTGAAAGGATGTTTTTAGTTGTTTGTTTTTCTCAATTAGTAGTAGTGTTGATTTTTGAGTCAATTTGAGTACCCATAATTTCAGGAAGGTTAGTATTTCTGCTTTGCCATGTTATTAGGGTTCTAACACTGTCCTAGACACAACATGCCAATCAATAAAATCTTTTGTTGCCACAACAAGTGGTAGGACGTTTAGTTGATTTATTGATTTCTGTTTTAAAGTGTCATTCTGTGTAGCTCTATGTAGTTCCCATTGGTCCAAAATTGCACTTGTTTATATATCAACTTGAGGTAATGTATTGTAAATAAAAATGATGAAAACATTTTAAAAGTGAATAATACCTTATGGGTATTTCATAAAGTGTTTTTAAGAAAACTGAAATTAGATGTGGTGTTTTTCTGGATGGAACGTCGACTGTGATGTTCACCACATTTGCTGATCAGCAGGTTCAGTGTGGTTAGGATAAGGTTAGTAGTTGTAGGGGTGGGCTTTGGGGAGAGGAGCAAGCAATGTTGGTATTATTCCATACTTTTTTTGATATACTACAATACACTGAGTTGCAAAAAGTTTCTGCCACTATTTGGTAATTGCTCTTACCTAACCATTTCTTATTCTTTGGGCCTTTTGGAACCCCACTCCAAAACACCGGCCTGTAATTATCAGGTAAATGTGAACACCTTGATTAGCTTGTTTAGATTTGTTTAATTGGGGTTGGAGATCCCTGCTCAAGGCAAAGGTTCAGTTATATGTTTTTAGAATTTTTGTTTGTTTGTTTGTTTGAACAGGCATTATAATGGCTCCTCCTGGGGTTGAAGGCAGACTCTTTGCTTGCTCAGATGAGATATTTTTCTTGTGTACAACATTGTTCTTACTTTCAGTGGTATCTGTGTAGATGGTCAGATCCATTTTGATAAGGTAATTACAGACAGTAATTGTTAATGTAACTTTTACACAATGTTATGTTCTATCCAAAGATGTCAAGAATTCCATATTGTGGCTTTATGTCTTTTCATTGGTTATTGTGCCATATGATATGTTTTCAGTGATAACAGAGTTGTGGAGTTGTGGTCTTGTTGTGTGTGGTTAGGACATGGTGGGTGTGTTGTAATTTTACTATAAATAGAAATGGACATGGAAATTATATTTTTTATATAATTGGTTAAATGATCACTGTTAAGATTTCAATCTCAGACTGTCAGCACAGTACAAGAAGACTTTTGTGTGTCCAGCATTCAGCGCTCTGGAGGTTCACCCAACATCCCCCATTGCAGCTAAACACACTTCCACCATGTGCTTGCCTACAAATCAAGTCTTTATAAGTGACACTGTGTTGTGGGCTGGCTTTTATGGTAATTAATGCATTCTTAAATGGCTAAATATGGAATTTGAAAGGAGATTGATCATGTTGAGGAAAACCTCTATGCAAAGATACAAATCACACTAAAAGCATTTTGATTCAGTATTATTTCAATTATTAAAACATTTTAATAATTTTAGTCAACAATAACAACATTTAAATCTTTGGTTTTGAGTTATTATGTCAAATCATTAGTTAAAAATCTCTCAATAAAAAAATAATCAATTAGGGCTTTTCTTTAATTATATTCCAGTTTGTTTTCAGGACATCAGCCTGTTTTTTTTTCCAGTGCTAGTGGTGATGTTGGTATTTCTTTGTTGTTAGTGGTGATGGCAAATTGTAAAAGCTTGTCATGGATATTTTTACTCTCTTTTGGAATATTTTTTTTTAACTCTTTTTCTCACATGCTAACCATATCAATTTGATATCACATACGTGATGACCATTTCTAGAGTGAAAAAATGGCTTCTAAACACACATCCCCAAAGTCTCTCTTTCACACCCTGTCTGATTCATTCATTAAAAAATGAGTGTGAAAAGGAGAAAACAGAGGGAAAAAGAGAGAAAACATCAAACCTATGTGTGTCAACCTCACTACAGACCTCTGGGGGAATCACCTCTTCAGTGCCTTCAGAGGGACTCTGAGGACATCAAACACTCCAATCACCAACCAGATGAAAAAGTGCCCCGCTAATCACAAAACTTGTCATTTCTCACAAGTGTCAAAATCAGGGTCCTCTCTTGAAACAGCATGGAAATAACACTGCACTGATTTCCTAAGCGCAAAGAGGAGTGGAAAGCTGTTGCACTCTGTGATGTGTCATATCAAGTCTGACGCTATAATGTAAACAATGTTGGGCTCTAAGACTATATGCAGTGATTAATTTAAAGTCATAAGGGATAAAATTTAGTTTATTGCAAAGATGTTTGCTGTATTTATTTATAGAAAACAGCAATAGGACATGTTATGTTATCTTTTTTGGACACATTGTATGCATGATAAATTCTGTATGACGTGGTATTTATGTATTTTTATGTATTAAATGGAGTTTATATTTATGGAGCTTATATATATATATATATATATATATATATATATATATATATTTATTTATTGATATAAATATAATAAAATTCAGTATGATCAAAATTTAGATGATTTTCGGATATTTTTTTTTTTTTGTACCATTTAGAATAATTATTTTGTTTCATTTGTACGTAAATATATCTGCTGACTGACGACGAAACATTATTTTGCCCATATTTTGACATTTTCATTTTCAAAAAAGTTATCTGAAACATTAAAGGAGTCACTTTACTTCCATGGCTTTCTATCTATATAAAATCAGACTTGTAAATTGAATTACATGCAGACACCAAAATGGGACATCTCGTGTGTGTTGCAATATTTATGTTTAAATATTTATTTATATACAGATAATAAATATTATAATTTGCTTTGATTTGAGCCATGACAGAGTGAAAAAAGCATAAAAAAGTGTGCATCCTTTGGCTTGCATGATTTTACTAGGATGAGGATTCCCTCTGAATAAGCAAACTCACATTCTCTATTTATCTTTATTTTCATCCAAAGAGGAAGAAGAATTTCAGGTTTTCTTTGTATTGCCTATTAAGAAAGGAGGCATAGATAAGATGGAAAGAGAGAGAGAGAGAGAGAGAGAGAGCGAAAGTGCACTGCAGTAACCTTGCTGTTGGCTACAGACCACCCTGCCCTGACACTACCTCATCTAACGCACTGATGCACTGCCCTGCTTGACTCTCGCTGTGTGTGTGTCTGTATCTGTGTGTGTATATGTGCATCAGCTACACTTAACCTTCATTCCAACTAGGATCTGCAAAACAGATCACACACAATATACTTCAAAGCATACCCCAGGTTTCTTCTTTCTCTTGCATACACACACACACACACACGCTCCAGGACCCCTCCACTGGCACCCTACACAAGCGAATCACAATAATCCATCAGTGGAAGCCAGTGAAGTATGAAATATGAAGATTGAGGCCCAGCCTCCCTAAAATACACAAACATGTGTCTGATTATCCTCTGTGGTTGGCTACACAGACACGCCATGCTATACACATGACATCACTGCCTCATCAGGAACTCAGTGGAGGCAAGAGACTGTAAACAAAAGAAGCTGTAGACGTTGTGTCCATACACGAGCCAGGAAGCTTGCCAAACACTGTGTGAGACAACTGCTGCATTTTTGAGCCTTAAGGGAGGCAAAATGTGTGCCCCTCAAGAGAACGGGGGGAAAAAATTATTTGTTATCCTGGTATAACATTTTGCCAGAAGAGCTTGAAAAGGCTGAAATGAATATTTGTTCTGTTCAAGGAGATTACAAAAATAAATACATGTAAAAAATAGTTAATTATAGGTTTCAGCTTCTGAACCATATTCGATTTAGTGTCTCATGTTTAACTTCTGGGTCTTCACTATTTTCAGGCTTTAAAAGTTTCATTTATCCAATAATTCTGTCCAAAGTAGACAAGGTCTTCATGTGGCTTAGGATTCCAGTTATAAATAATGCATCGATGATGTTCCACCTTATAGTTGATGCTGTAGCCCATCCCTAAGTTAATAGCTGTCTGCTGTGCATCATATCAAATTGGCTACTATATATATATATATATATATATATATATATATATAATAATGCTTTTCAAATTACCTTTATGTATAAATGTTTCCACACTACTAATCTTAAACACTCAATCATAAAATTATGAATTGTTGCATGTTGAAGATTATGATAATCCAAACAAAGAGTGAAATTGCCCAGTATGCTGAAAATGATGCCATGACTGTTGTAGTTTTTGGAGGGTGGGGTATAATAATATAAATGATTTTCACAATAATTATCAAAAATAATTTCTTATTATTAAGCACCCCTTAAACACAATGCATAATTTCAGATGTGGTGGAAGTAATATAGTTTTCATTAATTCAGTAAACAAGTTTACTTTACAGTTACTAGTCAAATGATCATGTTAAGAATATATTCTAAAAGTAAACAACCTATCAGCCAAACATGACATTTTGGCTTATGGAATAATATTATAAAAATAAATAAATTCATATAATATAATATAAAGTTCCCCTCATTATGCCTTTAATTTATGCTTTTTTTCTCACACTTTATCAAATCATCACAGAGTTTACTCGTCTGCAAATCAGCCTCATTCATCCGCTGGATTGTGATGGATTGCTTCTTGTCATCTCCCAAGTTTTTGTTTTTCACAGAGAGAGGAAGTCCTTGGTGTAGCCTATGAGCACTTTGCATCATATTCTCCCTCTCGTTCATCAGAGATCCATAGCCGTGTGACACAGAGTCAAAGAAACTGGGATTTTCCTCTCTGTGTTACACAGAGGTATAATTTGGTAATTTGTGTGTCTTTATTGAGGAAATTAAAGGTCTTTCAGAGAGTGACATTAGAGATGTGAACTCCATTACAAATGATGCTCTTTCTGCTTTACTGTACATCACTCCACAGTGCTCTCTCTATGCCATCTTTTTGGTGACAGCTTGCTCTTTCTGTATCTCTCCCACCTCCCTTTTCTTTACACACGCGCACACACACACACACACACACACACACACACACACACACACACACACGCACACACGCACGCACGCACACACACACACACACACACACACACACACACACTTGTGCTTTAGAGGCCAGGGGTACAATCTACTGAGTGTATATGTTCCTAATCCATTTATACCCCATTCCACCTATCATTAGAAATGTTCATTTTTATTAGATGGATGGATGGATGGATGGATGGATAGATAGATAGATAGATAGATAGATAGATAGATAGATAGATAGATAGATAGATAGATAGATAGATAGATAGATAGATAGACAGATAGATAGATTGTCTAGTTTTAAGGTTACACTGTAAACTTAATTTTTCGAATTTGTTTCGAATTTAGAATTTTTTTCAGTGTAGATAATTTCTTTATTTTTTTACTGAATAATGAGACAAAGATGTTTTCTTTTTTTTTTTGAAATGACAAAATCAATCATGATTTAATCTTCAGTATCAAACAAAAGCCTACATTTCATGAGAGATAAATAATATAAGTTCTTCATGCCCAGCTGGAGTATAAGATGTTTGAAAGGCATAAAACAGCAGTACCTTAACAAGATGATGTTAACAGAATCCTGCTATTTTTACTCTTCCTTTTGGATATCACTACACCACTAATATGGTCCTCCCTAATGAAATAACACCTTCTGTCACACCTCACACATGCACTCAAACAGGACTCTGGATGGTTATTTTAGAATACGTGTATACATTTTTTTCAGGCCTGGTGTGAAATAATGTTCATCAAAAGTGACAAATACCTGATTTCTAAAGAGCTGCTTTAAGGCTGCAGAGTGAGGTATGGGAGGGAGGCGGCAGACCACTTTTCCTCAGTACCTGAGCACAGCACTTTGTTTTGACACCACAGAAGAGACGAGAGATATATCATGCACAAACACACACACATCACCCTAATGCTTAGTTTATTGCCACTGCCTTAGACTTCATGATATAATCACATTGCAGAGTTGCTGATATAATCTGTGATAAAGCTATTTGGATCAAAACACATTTGTCCATTTAGATCTGTTTTTATCTCCATTGTAAAAGAGACCTGAGTGGTACGTTTTGAACAGAAGACTATTACACTTCATCAGTTGCTCTTTCTTGTTCTTTTGGAATATTTGTTATTTTTTATTTAATTAAATAGTTTGAAAGGGTCTCAGCTCACAGCTCTCTCTCTCTCTCTCTCTCTCTCTCTCTCTCTCTCTCTCTCAGAGTTTCCATTTTCTGTCTCACCTCAAAGTGTTAGTTTCACATTAAATATAACAAGCAGGTATCCATTTTGAGGTTTGTCACTTTGGTGAAACAGCACCTTTAAGGTAGTTAATTAAAAAATAAAAAAATAAAATGAATAGTGTTTTGGATTCTGTTTAAATTTACACATCGAAGTATTGGAAATGAGATCTTGTAAAAGTTGCTTCTGATTTGGACACTTTTATTTATGACAAAAAATATCCTCATTCCTATTACATGCACTCCAAAGAAAAAATCGAATAAAAATCAAATTATACTGTGATTAATTTCCTATATTTGCTGCGTTAACCAATCAAACAGAACAAATGTTACTATGACTGAAATTTTCTTGCATCATAAAGTGGTTATATAATGTATTATTTCAAAATAAGGATTATAGTGTGTATGTATTAACACAGACAATATTGTAACATATTATTTAATAGAACTATTACACTTAGTGTTGTATAACCAGCACATCATTCGTATACTGATATGAATGTGCCTATGCCCACGTTTATATGAATGAATTATGAGACTGTCAGTGAAAAATGCATGATTTTACATCATTTTTGTTTGTTACTTGGATAATGTGACTCTTAGATAAACAGTTAACTAATATGATTTTGTAGCTGAATTTTGTGAATTGTGTATTCAACTAATAATACTACAACAACTAGAAAAGGCTTTGTCAGCATGCGCGTTTCCAATATACTATTTAAGTTACTGATTAGATGTAGATTTTTTTAAGATAAAATATAACTGGATGCTCCCTTAAGCACTGTTTATTTGTGGACAAATTTAAGCCAGACAAATAGCCTTTGTCAATAATTTCTTACAGGAGAACAATATAAATAAGGGTGGTAATCGTGCACAGGGGAAGGTAATCACATCTAATAAACAACCTAACGTTTTTGTTTTTATTACTGTATCATATAGATGTAGATTGTTTTTACATGTGATTTAATGTAAGTCAGCATGAAGTGAAAGTTGAGACCAACTTTACTATTGTGCCATACTTTACGATGTATTTCAAAGAGAAACAGCTTACCAAACAGTAAAATAATAAAATATAAAAATTATATATGCAACTCTTATCATTTTTTCTGAATCTATTATCTATTACTTGATTTAATACTTTATTTATTTTATTTTTGTGTTGTTGTTTATGTATTTTTATTTATTGTATTTTTTTTTATAACTTTTCACATTACAGATGATAAAAACAAGAACGTCCAAAGCCATTAAAACCTCCTTCAGAGATGAACACTAAGATTAAATAAGAAACCCCTAAGGCTTAAACATCCTAGAAGACAGCCCTATTTGCATGATGACTCTCTTCTTTGAAGCTGGAATCACCCAGCTAACAGTCAATATCATGACCTTCAATGTAACATCCACCTGCACATCATGGCACAAAAAGTAAGCTGTGGATTTGGCAGTCTTGTAGTCTTGAATCACTAGCACATATTTACAGTAGCATTAATTTAGATGCCAATAAAGCACTTTAAAGTTTGTTTAGAATAGATCAAAAGTGTCAAGACCTAAAGCTGCATTCAAACTGGCAGCAGTTAAATCACTGAAGTTCTCAGAGTCTTTGATCTGTTGGCTTTTTCAGTATTTTACTGCAGTATCCAATCGCATCAGTTGACGGATCACTTTCTACGTTCCCATTGGTTGTTACCACATTTGTTGCTCTTTTTCATATAGTTAACTGCAGCTCTCATACAAAAGGTATGATGTCTGGTCACTATGTCGTAGCAAATCACAGCCCCTCCTAACTCTAACCACTAACTGTAACACTACCACTAACAGTGGTCTCAAACTCAATTCCTGGAGGGCCACAGCTCTGCAGAGTTTAGCTCCAACCAGCTCCAAATCACACCTGCTTGGAAGTTTCTAGTAATCCTGAAGACCTTGATAAGCTGGATCAGGTGTGTTTGATTAGGTTTGGAGCAAAACTGTGCAGAGCTGTGGCCCTCCAGGAATTGAGTTTGAGACCAATGCGCTAAGAGCTAGTTATACAAATTAGCAGGAAACTCAAGCAACCATTAACATCACTATAACACGCGCAATACAATAAAACTAATTTGAGAAAAGCATCAAATTGAACTTAAAAGAGTCAAATGATTCCATATGAAGCAAAGCAACTAGAATAAGCAGAAGTTTAAACAAAGCAAAAGGAAACTAAAGACACAAACTAAAGCAATATCAGTTCACAGAACCATTCCACCATAGCGTCCAGTGTTGTCATATCTTTTAGGTGAGAAAGACCACCCACCATTGAATTTTACATTCAATAGCAAAATTCCATCCAGCAGCACTTTGCACAACAATAAAAGCTTGACATATAAGAATTACCTTACATGTTTCCCATATGGTCTGTCACATCATGCTGCTTCTGAGAGCTGTCAGATACGTGGCACTGCAAAAGAACACCTAAAACACAAGACACGACTCAATAAACACAGAATACCAGACATGGCAATAAACACAGGCAACAAAACATCACACTAATTACAGCATTTCAAAAACTACTTACCACACCAAACACATGTACACTGCACTGTTTCAATTGCACACCACTTATGGTACAATGACAAATTACATCCATATAGTACACCAAACACTTCTTATCAAGAGCAGGACCCTAGACACTGATGTGTTTGTGTGATTATCCCATCCCTGAAACTTGCTGGAGACTTCCTTCACTCTTGAAAATAAAGGTTATTTGACGTGATGTGACGTCAACAGTGGTTCCATGAAGAATTTTTAACTTTCTAAACTGACATAAACCCCTCAGTGTCTTTGTTTGCATGTTAATTCAAAGCATTCGCAGTGGTCATTGGAGAGACCTTGGTGTTTAATTCAGACCTCTGTTTATTGTGTAGGTCCAGCTGTCTGAGCATCATTAAGATTTAAACCAGATCTCGGTCAATATTAATGACAAACCAAAGTCTTAAATACTTTTCCTCTTTTAATTATCACATGTCTTTTAAAGATCAGATTCCTGCCTCTAAACTCTAGCCAGCCTTCCTGGCAGGCTCGTCTGTCACTGCAAATGTCATCACTGTATTCCTCCTCGGCTGACCGTGACAGGCCCCACTTTCAGCCTTTATCTCCCTCTCCATCCTTTCTTCCACCACAAAGATCCCTTCTTTTTTTCCATCGCTCACTGCTGTATCCGCTTTCTACACGTGGCAAATGATTGCCCGGGTAAAGGTATTTTCTGTTTCAATCTTGCATTTTCCCAAGGGGGAACAAAAGGGACAAGCTCAATGCAGCTGGTTTCACTGAGAAAATGGCACCGAATTGCCTCATTCCTCGGCAGATTAGCGAATGCATACAATCCTGCGATAAGTGCTATTGTGTGCCTCAATTTGGCCATTATACTTTGTCTTTTTCCATTTAGAGCAACCCTAACCAATTAAAATAATACAGCCTCCAATACCTGCTCCCAATTAAATCTGGGGCGGTATTACCTGCCTTGATGCTGCTGACCATGGATTCTTACCACTTAGCCGCATTCATTAGGCCTATTCATACTGAAGGGGCTGATGACAAGGATTCAAGGCTTACCCAGTCCTTCCCCCCTCCCCATTCACTCTCTCTCTCTCTCTCTCTCTCTCTCTCACTCGCGCACACACACACACACATACACACACATTTGCTCTCTCAGGCTGTCATTCACTCATAGTTCTCAGAGAGTTGGCTGTGGCAAAAACGTGGAGAGCATCAGATGGTGACACTCATTTTTTGGCCTTTTCTTTTCTCTCGCTCCCTCTCTCTCGGGTGGATATTTTCCCGCCTATTCCTGGTTTTGTTTCACAGGTAGCCAGGTTTTTTCCAGCTCATTGTGTTCTTTCTTAAAGCCTTCGCCCGTGCAGCTTGCTTGGCAGCGTCCAAAAGCCGCACCACACAATGCGAAGGCCTCTTCAGGCCACTGAGTCGATTGACAAATCCACAGTGTTAAAAGTCGACAAAAGCCAGGCGGGGAACTCTGTCAGCCGCACTTGGAGAAACTGTCAGTCTGATGGCCCTGCCATCTCAACCCAAACATGCTAGTCAGGTTCACAAAAGCCATTATTCATTCATATTCTTTTTATAGTTCTAATTTTAAAAACGGCCTGTGAAGTGACAAAAGTATCTCTTTTTTTTTTGTATTTTTCTTACATTACTGTCTATTAAAGTTGACAACTGCTACAGATAATTAAATTAGATTTAATTCAAGGCAAACTGCTTTAGTATAGTGCCTACAAAGACACGGCAGGATCGCTTTGCGTCCTATCTGAAAACCATATCAGTGGAGATCCTTTCTTGTGGTTGCTGCTGATGTTTGTTTCCTCTATTCAAGCAAAACCAGTTGCCCGTGACTGACTTCCATGGTTGCATTTAGAAAAACGGTCTTGATGTGAAATAACAGGGGGAATATGGACATTTCCTGTATGAGAAAGGATGCCCATGCTCTTCCAATCCCTCAATCCCCTCACCACCTCCCCCTTCTCCCCGCAACAACCCCTCTAACCACTCCACAGTTCAGATGAGAGATACAATAGAGAGTCTCTTTTATGAGAGAGAGGAAGGAGAGAGGGGAGATAAAGATAAAAAAGAGAGAGTAAGTAAACGCAGACCACATGTCTTTATTAGGAGAAATGCAGCTCTGGAATCTGAAAGCTGACTTTGAGCTTTATAGATTTACAGACTAAAGCATATATGAGAGATGACCATGGGCTGTGGGTAAAAGGGAGGTTTGTTTACATTGCCGTTTTCAAATTAATGCACATCCGAACAGGTCAGATCAGGAAATAGGTGGCTGGAGGGTTCAACAGTTCTTCAGCTAACAGCAGAGCTTTAACCCATCACCGCTAAGAGCTGCATCAGAAGCTTTGTCAAATCAAAATATGAAGCTTTATATAAGCTTGTTTACTTGCAATAACCTCTCCCTTTTTTCAGAGAATGAATTGTACATCTAATTCATCTAATTTAGTAATGAAATTGTACAACTATCTAATTCAGTTATACATTTTTAATACTTCAAGACAGTCCACGCAAAACCCAACAAGTTATGATAACTTATTTCAGTTGAGGAAACCAGTTTAGAAACATATTTGTGTAAAATAATATTTCCTTAAATACAATTAAACTTGGTTATTTTATATTACTAAAACTTTTAATAGGACTGTCTTATAGTTACATTTTACTAAAAGCACACATGTGCTAATACATCAAGAGATATCACTGTACCAGCTAGTGGCATTACAACTTTTAATCAAAGCAGTACAGAGATAACCCTAATAATATTTGGCTCTTCAGCAGAAAGGTAACTACCCAAAACTCAGACATAAGAGAAACCCATTAAAATCCAACATAACAACACTAAACACTAACAGATCTCCATTCATATTAGTCTTGTACAAAAACACATTTCATTTCATCATGCATTCTCCATACTGAGTCTGAAGCAAAGCATGCTTTAGTTCTGCTTAATGTAATCAGTAATATTTGAGTGAAATCAACTTTGCTTTTGTTTTGTTTGTTTTTTTATTTATGTGTTGCATGTTTCTGCACATTGGTCAGTTGGTCAGTCATGTTGGTGACACTGCATGGCTTTGATTTATTGGATATTTAACAAGCAGTGAAGCAACAAAAAATGTAACAGTTATACAGTAAAGAAAATTTTATAAGAAATAATAATAACATATTATGCCAAACTACTTACTATTGTTTTATTTTTTAAGAATGTCATTCTTTTAACAAGAATATACAAAACATCAGGACTGCTGTATCACCCTGATACAATTTTTTTAATTTTTGACCCTAAAAATTCAGAAATTATGAACATGCTAATCATAAAAAATTATAGCCTATATTAATGTCTTTGAAGTATTCAGTCATTTTTAATGTACTTTAATAGATATCACAAAAAATTACTGTCACATTATTGATTGCTATATAGAATATTTTTTTGCGGAATTTTTGATAATTCACATTAAAACATTACCCTTTTTGATGTTAGGTCTTACTGTCTTAGTCCGTA
The DNA here is from genome assembly GCF_963082965.1 of Carassius carassius. Taxonomy (NCBI): domain Eukaryota; kingdom Metazoa; phylum Chordata; class Actinopteri; order Cypriniformes; family Cyprinidae; genus Carassius; species Carassius carassius. The sequence goes on from NC_081771.1 coordinate 25,149,434, forward strand.
TTATTGTGCAGGTCATGCAGTTAGCATGGGTTGTTTTAGCATTAGCACAACCAGTGACATGAGCCTGATTTTAATTAATTTCACACATGCAGTGCAGGGCAGACCCTGCGACAACAGGACATGAGGCATCCCCTAATCATCATATGCCCTGTGACATCATCCACGGACCTGGCAACCCATAGAAAACAAGAGAAATGGAGGTAGTTTAGCATTGATACAAAGCCCCAATTTATCACCATAAGCAAATCCTAACCTGGGAGCATAGCCCCCAGCAGAATTAATTGGCTCACTCGCTGTCTGTGAAGTGTTTGGCCTTGTTTTAATAGGCAGGCTGCCCCAGAGACGCTCTCAAACGCTGCTTCTTCAAGCCACGTGATTGGCTGCTAGATCGCCATTGAAACTCTGATTCATGAACAAGGAAGTTTTTTACTTTAGGACCTTCTGCTAGCCATCTGTACCCCATCAGTCCCTCTAGTACAGCATAAAACAAGAATATTTTAGAGCAATTAGTAAAGTTTGTGCTAGTAATTAGTTCTAAACGCTATTTATTTTGTGTGCACCTGTAACTGTTTGCTTAGCATTTGAGTGTTTCTTCGGACACTTTTATGTTAATTTTTATTTATTTATATATGCTGTAACTATTTCTCAATCCCTCCCTTTTCTAGCTTGAACAGTTTTAAATGCTTTTTGAAACTTTGTATTGTCATTATAACTCAAACCTTTGTGAAATTGCTATTATGTTATTATTTCTCGTGTTTATTTATCCTTCAGTTGAATTGCTTGCTGAATTATTCATTTATAACTCACTTTGAATAAAAGTTTCTGCTAAGCGAATAAATGTAATATTAATACATTATATATATATATATATATATATATATAGTATTAAATGTAACATACATAAGCATTAGTACAGTACTCACATATTGAGTTTTATAACTCTCAAATTATGATAAAAAAAAGAAGAAAAAAAAAATGGTTAGTATAGCCTATTATCGGATAAAAGTTCTGAGAGAGTTCATTTTTTAAAGCTCCACATGGCTAAAAGTGCCTAAAGTTGAAGAAACATCTATTTATAGCTTATAAAGTTCTGTAAAAACATGACATTCATGCATTGTTTTTTTTTTTCAGTGCTTGAGGAAATGAGGCCAAAAGGACCATTATATCCACTACTTTCACAGGCTGTTTAACAGAGGAGATGTGGCTTTGTGCATGCATGCATGGGTGTTTGTGCGTGAAAGTGAGACAAAATGTAGAAGAAACAGTGTGTGTGTGTGTGTGTGTGTGTGTGTGTGTGTGTGTGTGTGTGTGTGTGTGTGTGTGTGTGTGTGTGTGTGTGTGTAGGAATGCTTAAACTTGGCTGACCAGTCATGGTAATCAAAGTGTGCTGTGTCGTTTTTAATGGAGTTCCTGGTCACAGCACTAGCTGTTTCCTGCCAGCTCACTCATCTGCATGCCATACTCCACCATCCACGGCCCAGTAGAACACAGCGGAACACTGTCTGCTCACGTGTGCCGCCACTGCCAGCGAGAGAGAGCAACGATTAACATCACTCTAGATGTTCTCCCCACTCACTCTAGTGTGACTAAGAAAGTGTGAGGACTCTGTCGGAAGAACTTTCTAGAGCATTAGCCGTAGCAGACCACAGGACAGGGTGGCGGAGTGAGGGAGGGCGAACGAGAGAGAGAGTGAGAGTAATAGAAACAGTGCAAGTGTAAAACAGTAGGGAGGCCTAGTCTTTACCTGGGCGTTGTGTTATTGAGTTGAGTCTATCTGCCGGTCCATCCACAGTGTCACCTTTCGGTCACTGCGGAGAGACAGAATGGTAAATGTGAGAGGACGTAAGAGATACCCGGCAGTGGCATGAGAGCTGCACTCCCAGGCTTTGTGTGCGTATTTCCACGGTGAAATGGATCCGTCTGCACTTAGCGAACGCAGCCTTTAATTCAGGAGGTATGAGGGGAGGAGGGAGCAACATCCAACACGGAGAAACATCTAACACACACACATATACATACACAAACACAGAGAATAGGGCAACAAGCCAGATTCACTAAGGTGACCAGATTTCAGAAATTAACTGGGGACAATTTTAATTAAACAAATTTGAAATTTCCAGGGTTCCAGGGTGGTAATTGCAGTTTTGTGCATTTTGACCACTTTAAATGGTGTTGTGATGGACTATGGTATATTGTCTTACAGTTTCACAAAACTACATTTTGCCATCAACTTGCGAACTGTAAAAGTTTGTCCATTGACAATGATGTCAACGCACATTCAAAACAATAACTGGGTACTAACAATTACAAAAACTGAATTGTGACCCTGGACCACAAAACCAGTGATAATTGGTCAGTTTTTTTTTTATTAGATTTATAAATAATCTGAAATCTGAATCAACAACCTTTCCATTGATGTCTGGTTTGTTAGAATAGGACAATATTTGGCCGAGACAATCTGGAATCTGATTGTGCCAAAAAAATCGAATTATTGAGAAAATCGCCTTTAAAGTTGTTCAAATTAAGTCCTTATAAAATCAAATTACTAATCAAAAAATAAGTTTTTATATATTTATGGTAGGAAATTTACAAAATATCTTCATGGAACATGATTGTTACTTAATATCCTAATGAGTTTTGAATTATTATTATTATTTTTTTTTTTTTATTATTAAGACCGGGATCACAAACAATTATATAATGCAGCAATATGTAATGCACATTTAATGCAATAATGTTTAAATTATTATTGCATGGATTTAATTAATGTATATATTATGTTTTGTCCGGTATTAATTTTGTGATCTTTCATGATTTGTGATTTTTCGTGATCAGTTTGCTTAATATCCATTCATATAAAATATAACTCTAACAATGACTATTACACTGACAGCCAATTAGAATCCACCCAATATTAAAGCATTTAAAGCAGCAGATGACATAATATCATTGAAATAAACAAAATGTAAACTAAATAGATATTGCTACAATTTTATTATTATTATTATTATTCCTGGATGTAAAAGGCTTTTATAACAGTGAAAATAAAAAAATGAAACTGTTGATAGATAGATAGATAGATAGATAGATAGATAGATAGATAGATAGATAGATAGATAGATAGATAGATAGATAGATAGATAGATAGATAGATAGATAGATAGATAGATAGATAGATAGATAGAACACTCTAACATTTATGGATGCTCAGGTTCTCTTAATGATCCTGTTTATGTGTGATTTGTAGTATATGCCATTTCTCACTTTTCTTTCTCGGTCCATTCCTCTTTTTTTGCCCTCTGTCACTCTTAAACTAACACTCGCATGCACAGACAGAAGGCCCAGCAGCTGAATGAGTGGGTTAAAGCTGTCACTTTTCTCACTGCCTACCTGAACAACCTGATGAGTCATATTGTATTCCGAACAACCAGCATTATACAAACTCACCTACAGACATGCATAAACATATATAGAGGGTGAGAGAGAAAGCGAGACAGATAGATGGAGAAGTGGGGGTGGAGTTAACAAAACAACAGAGAGAATCCCAGAGGGCAGGCAACAGGTGCAGGTGTCATGGAGTGGCAGGTCGAATAAGTAAAATGGTGACACACCGCCTATAATTTCAATATTCATGTGTTTAGTGGTAAATATGCAGTGCAGGTTCACAGATTACACAGTACCGTACATAAAGTTCTCAGACACACAATCAAACAGCCCATCTTATCACACCTCAGCTAGCACGCTCATTCACTGCACCGCTCGTTGCCTGTGCAAACTGTATGACATGCTACCCTAAAAACCAATGTGGATTTGTAAGATTTTCAATAAGTTTGCCTTGGATGTATCTAGGTTATGAGAAGACAGATGCATGTGAGAGTGTATATGTGTCTTCTCTCTCGCTCTTCTCTCTCTCTTTCGCTCTGTCTGCAATGGACTTTTCTTTAATCGTGCCTCCCCCTACTGGCTACACTATTTCTCTCCCTCATTCATCTTTCCTCATTCCCCCTTCCACCTTCAGTAACTCTACTATTGCTTGTCTTCTTTCTTTCATCCCATACTCCTTTTCTTTCCTACCAAATTCCTACTCTGCTTCCTACCTGCCTTCACGGCTGACTTTTCTCGGCGCAGCTACAGGAGCTACACAACCAGCTGCCCCTCTTTGATAAACATATCGACGTTCTATCTTTTTTTGTTCTGAAAATATATTTATTTTTCCCTTAATAAGATATAGCTCTTTTTATTTTATCTGAAAGTTTGAATCTGTTTGAAGTAAGGAATTTATGAAAAATAAGTCAATAAATTGCAACAAATGTGTCATTTATACACTAAATCACATATGTCTCATTAAGATGGTAAGGACCCTCCGCTGATACAACCATGAGCAATTCTAATAGAAAACTTGTTGCGCTTTTCTCCTTTTAAGGCCTGAAAGGAATATGCATCTAATTTTCTCAAACGCTCTTCTATATAATTTGAATAAATTACGCCTAGGATCGGAAATAAATGCTCCCTGACTTCCCCTCAAATCCTCTGATAGTTGTATCTTTAATTATTATTTAATTTAGCAGTTATGAGTGGTTTTCAGTTAAAGAGGATACTGCTGACAAATTCAATTAAATGAAAATAGAGAACTTAATGGTCCATGTTAATGATTCATTTCATACATAATATTATGTTTTTTTTTCCTTCTGTAAATTTCTAATCATGGCTCACTTTAATATTGGTTACAGGGGTCTAGACACAACCAAGGTGTGCACGCATCCACAAACACACTCACACGCCACATCGATTAACCCTGTGTGTCCCAGCGCCTGCTTTCGGAAAGAGTTTGTCATATATAATAACACATTTCTTGCTTAATGAAATAGGACCTAATGAAAAATGACACATCAGAGATGAAAGATCTGAAGTACAGCTACAGGAAAAGCCCAGGGCACGGTGTAAGTGGGCCGGTCAGGGGTGCCGGGTGCGGACCGCGGGACTCGGGTGCATTAGTGTTAAGAACACATGTGCGGGAGGAGGCCATGAAGGGTGATACTTAGTGGGCATAGGGAGAGCAGAGGGGGTCAGTGACAAGTGGCCCATGTTTGGTGTGTGTGTGTGCATGTGAAGTGGGGTGGAACAAGTGCCGCAGAGAGGTGCAGGGCGGTGTTTTTCCCATGGTCCGCTGCCCCTGCCCCCCAACACACACACACATACACACACATAGGCTTGTCAGACAGGCTCCAGCTCAGTTACAGACCCCAGGGCCAATGTGCTCTCAATGAACTGATACAGATGGAGAATTTTAGCACAATGGATGGATTACCACTGCCAGAATAGAGCTTCTCACTCCCTCAGACATGTACACACACACACACACACACACACACACATACACATACACACACACATTTGGGCATGCACATGTACACATACGCTACCAGTCAAAAGTTTGGAATAATCACAATTTTTACAAGATGTTTTTGCGATAAGTATCTTGTTTTCATCAAGACTGCATTTATATGATCGAAAATAAAGAAAGTAATAATGTGAAATACTATTGCATTTATTCCTGTGATGGAAAGGTTAACAAGCCAATACTTAAGTGTCATGTGATCCCTCAAAAATCATTCTAATGTTGATTTGGTGCTCAAAAAACATTTCTTATGATCAATGTTAAAAACAGTATTTGCCGCTTAAATTTTTTTGTTGAAACTGTGATACACTACTGTTCAAAATTTGGGGTAAGCACTTTTTTGAAGAAGGAAATTAATACTTTCATTCATCAAGGATGCATTAAATTCATCAAAAGTGACAGTAAAGTCATTTTATAATGTTAAAAATATTATATTTATCACAAAAGATATCTCTTTCAAATAGAATTTTCTGTTCATCAGATAATACTGAAAATAAGAATATTAAGCAGCAAAATCTGTTTTTACTATAGACAATAATTAGAACAATTTTAACTAATTGAGCACCAAATCAGCATATTAGAATGGTTTTTGTCATGTGACACTTGAGTAATGAATGGCAAAAATTTTGTTTTGCCATCGCAAGAATAAATTACATTTTAAAAATATATTAAAATAGAAAACAGTCTATTTAAATTTTAATACTGTATTTTTAGCACTGTATTTTATCATATATTATTTTATTTTATTTTATTGTATTATAATCAAATAAATGCATCCCTGTTAAGACATTAAAAACATTAAAAAAAAAAATTTTTAAATCTCAATTATTACAAACTTTTAACCAGTGGTGTTCATTAACACATCACACAAAAAGAGATCCCTCTGCCAACATGCCTTTTAATACTAATTGCACTTACACTTGTAATTACAGTTTCTCAAACCTTTGCTTTCATCCTTGAATATGCTTGTGTGTTAGTGTGTGTGTTTCAGTTCATATTTTTTCACTACCGTGTCTGTATGTTAGCAATGTGTGCCGAGTGTCCTTAACTGTCCAGCGTGTAAAGACTGCGGTGCATCTTTAATGGAGGATAGGCTTTATAAATCATGACCACAGGTCTGTTTAGACATTCACCAGCTTGGCCCACGCTCTCTCTCCAATGGAGGAGGGTAGATTAATGGCATAGGGCCTATTTAGCACCAGCCGCTGTAAAACATGACACTTTCTCCCCACATGATGCTCCAGCCTGGACCGTCAGCCAGCCAGCAAGCGGTCCCACCCCACCCAGGACAGATATCTCATCATAAACAGCCCAGCGAATGTCAAAAAGGCAAAATCCACAGTGACGAATGACGGGAGTTTTGGCAATAATAATAGTCAGGAATTTAATTAAATTAATTATTGGGAATAATATGTGGAGGACAAGCACACACTCACACACCTATAAGATGTTTTCTAGAGGATTGTGCAATATCCAAAAAAAAAAAAAAAAAAAAAAAAACCTTGTTGTTTTCGGTTTATGTGTTTTTTATATATTTTTATTATTGTTGTTGTTGTTGTTATTTAACTAGATTTCTCATTTATCAAAAGTAAATAAATAATTACAAAATTCAGTTGAAACCAAATGTTTTTTTTTAAAAAAAGAATAAAGTAATGAAAATTTTTATAAAACTGTTATAAATGAACAGAGGTGTAAAACTATAATCAAAAATGTTATATTTGTATCCAAACTTTGCTTTAAAAAAGTCATTATATATATATACATATATATATATTTCACTTTAAAATCAGCGCTGTCTCTTTAAAACCTGATGCACATGGAACTGACACATATCCGACACATATTTTCTCCCAACTCTTTATGGTCATTTAAGACTTAGAATTCATTTAAGACCAGGTTTACAAGGTAACTTAACCAAAACCGTGTATTTAGACATAATTGTGTGTGTTTTAATCCATCGAACCGTTACTGTGCACTGTCTGAAACAGCTCAGCGTATGCGTACAGTTGAACGCGCAGCCTTTCAAACTACCGTATTTTTTGGACTATAAGTCACACCTGAGTATAAGACGCATCAGTCCAAAAATACGTCATGATGAGATAAAAACCATATATAAGTCGCACTGGACTATAAGTCGCATTTATTTAGAACCAAGAGAAAACATTACCGTATACAGCCACGAGAGGGCGCTCTATGTCTTCAGTGTAGACTACAGGAGCACTGAGCAGCATAGAGCGCCCTCTCTCGGCTGTAGACGGTAATGTTTTCTCTTGGTTCATTTGTCTTAGTTCATTTCTCTTGGTTCATGTCAAATTAATTTTGATAAATAAGTTGCACCTGACTATAAGTCGCAGGACCAGCCAAACTATGAAAAAAGTGTGACTTATAGTCCGGAAAATCCGGTATATTTTACTGAGGTGTTTAGTCGGCGTAACCCCAGGTAGGCTATGTGTTGCCACATTCTCTGGTTTAAAGAATAAAGAAAGTTAAAATTTACCTTCCGAAATAAAGCAGCAACATTTTCTCAGGCAAAAGTTTTTAGAAACGTGTCTAGAGACAAGCTCACTGCTCCGACCTTATCAGTCCATTTGAATTCTATTATTTGATTTGCTCTTGTCGCTTATGACAGAACAGCTAATCACGATGATCTTGTCTTTGGAAAAGATTATTTTATTCATTTATGTCAGAAACAGCAAACTGGCTGTTGTTTTCACATCATTGCATTATTAGAATTTTGTTGTAATTCGTAAAAGTTGTATCCACCAACTGGTGACTGTTAAGTTAATTCTACCCCCCCCCCCCCACACACACACACATACACACACACACACACATATATATATATATATATATGTATGTCTGTGAGTGTGTGTGTGTGTGTGTGTGTGTGTTTGTTGAGATCCATCGTTCTTTGTGCTCATGACACCTGTTAATCAGACAGGACTGAATTCATTGACACCTGATGAGGAGAAGGAAGTTAACACTCAGGTGATCTCAGGTGAGGCAGGTAAATATCAGAATACCCTAGATCTCTCTGTGCTGGCTCTGCATACATTATTAGATCAGGATATTACAATCACAAAATAACTGCAAAACTTTGCACGTTTGCAAAGTGTGTAAACAGTTTTTCTTCATTCTCAGCTGGCGTTGGATCCTTTTAAATTCAATTGTTTATTTTTAGCACAAATGCGATTCGAAAAGAGCATATTTTATTATGATATTTGAGCAGAGTGAATATTTGTAAATTTTGCAAAAGCATGTTTTTTCAGCTCTTATCTGAACTAGTCAGTCTAATGAATTCTCATGTTTTTTTGCCTTTAAGATCAGGATGTGTTTTACTAAATAGCTTGATAAAAGTAGATAAAACCGAACTATTCTGACAAGTTAAATATATACAGCGCAGACTATAAACGACGCTGTAAACCCGGTTGTAAACTACATTATAGTCACAGATGAATTCAAAGAGAGATTTCTATACAGTAAATGAAAGGAGAGCGAGAGACGTGTAACCTTATGCCAGCCCCACAGTTAGCGACTACAAAGGGGAACACCACAGCTGCGAGAGAGTGTTTACTTGTTGAATCTTTTATCAGTTTTTTCCTGTTTTTATCTAGGCTGGCTCTCCCTGCTTGTGTGCGCTTATCTATGCAGCTGAAGCCGAGCTCAGAGTTAGCCTGCGTCCGCCTGATTACAGCTGTGATAGATGGAGTCAGGGATGACCTTACCTCCTCACTAAACACAAGGTTGGACATTTGTCTCCCTGCAGTATTTGCATGTTTTTCGCCTGTTTGAAGCTATTTGTCATGTTATTCACTTTGCCACTAGACATATAAGAGACGTTTGAGAGAGGAGAGGAGAAAGGCCACAATAAAAGCTGCATTGATAATAAAGCGAAAATTTTGTATTTATTCATACTATTCCATTTTCCAGGTCTGTAGAATAATTTCTTTAGTTGGTCCTTTGGATATTAGTGTCTTTATTATCTGGCTTTTAATTTCCATATAAAATATTTTCATTTTAGCTACAGTGTTATGACGGTGTTGTATCAGCTGTAAAAGAACTGTCTTTTTTATTTTCTCTTATAACTTTCATATGCCAGTTTAATATTTGTGTTATGATCTGTCAGAGGCATGGAATTATTATTTTTGAAAGCAACCACACATGGATCTCGCAATATCTCTGGACTGATTCTCTATAGCTGAATGTATGTCTGGGTTCGAGACTCTATCTACACATAATCCTGCAGCAGTGCTTAAATCTTATCCTGAGATTAGGATTAATCCTGAGTTTGGACCTAAACCTGTACCTAGGCGTAATCCTGGGTCTGAACCCTAGTTTTTTTTAGCTATTCTTCGAAGGCGGTTGGTGGGTAATAGAGAGTTGGTTCTGTGAGGTGGTTCAGAAGCATCACTGCAGAGCCACACAGCGTCTTTCCATTCACTTCATTCAGCTACAGTAATTAGCCCCTACTCATGAGACAGTTCAGCTGTAATCAACTAGCAGCAAGATCCGTCATCTCCTCCTAATCATTTTATTACCTCTGTAGAGTGGTCTAGACATCTCCCTCCTACAGCCCGCTGCAAACAGGTCAGTATATAACTTCCACTATATTCTGGGACATCAGCTGGAAAAAATGAGTGGTATGTCCATAGACACAGTATTCATAACTAGTGGAAAAAAATACCTGGAGACTTCTGCTGAAGATATTCTGTGCATATGATGGAAAACTTACTATGCCACAACAAAAGCAGCTGACACCATAGGATTTAGTGTGTCCAGATTGTATTCATACTACACTGATGAATGCTTACAGAACAGAGGTTTTTATTTATTTATTTTTTTATGGAATGCAGCACATATTACATACAGTAATTTGACAGTACAGCATGTGATTCAAAACACTGCTAGTGATTTTTATTATTGTTGATTTGGCTGACCAGGTTTTGTTAACGCACATGAATGTTCAAGCAAACATAATTACAAGTGAATTCCAGCATAGATGATACCCAATAGTTGCAAGGGAGGAGTTGATGTGAAACACGGCAGCAAGCAGATGAATGATTGTGAATGGTATTGTAATTTTATTTACATTTTCAGGCTGTATTTGTATAATATTAAGTCGCTGTACAAAGAAAAAGTGGTTACACTTTAATATAATCTTGTTGCAGTCTAAGTATACAATTAAACATAATATCATTGCATAACATTAATTGACAACATGTTCTTATAGGGTTGGCTTTAGGGTTCTGAAATAAAAATGTGGTGTTAAAATAATATTAACTAAGAAATAGGTAGAAATATTTTTTCTTGTGAAACATACTCTAATAATCTTTATTTTGATGTGTTTTCACAATCATTTTTTCTTTTTTTTTACACTGCAGTTACTTAAAATGATGAATAATTTACTGTAATTATATGGTAAAGTATTATATTAAGTACTACATTATGTAATGTACAACAGCCACTAAAATAAAGTGTCGTCAAAAGAGTTTATAAACCACAAATTTTACAACACTTTTAACTAGCATGCATATTAATAGCATATTGGCTGTTCATTAATACTTATAAAGCACATGTTTACGCATGGAATATATTTGAGATCTCTTAATCTCAGACATCATACTTAAATTTAACTGCTACCTTACTTACTATAAGTAAGCAATAAAATTAAGAGTTTATTGCAGAGAAATGTCAGTAGCACTTTATTTTAAGGTGCCCTTATTACACTTTACATGTACCCAGTTGTACAATATCAATTAATTATGCATAAATACATTCAAGTAACCCTAAGACAAACCCAAATCCTAACCCTAAATGTTTAGTAAGTACATGTAGTTAATTAATATTTCTCAGTACTTAAATGTATAATTACACTGTAACAAGGACACCTTCAAATAAAGTGTAACCAAAGTTGTAGTTAATAGTTAGTTAATACTCAGAATTGGACTTTAAAATAAAGTGTGAACATTATACCATACATGCATAATATAAATTAAAATTATGCAAAAAAATAAATGTAATAGATAATAAAAAGATTATGTATAATGTATTATTTTTCAAGATGAATGCATGATGTTGTTATAACAAATGCCCAAATAGGAGCTTCCCAGGTGCCCTTGACAGAAGCATTGATTACAGTACAAAAAAAGGAAGAAAGGATTTCTTGTTACGTGTGAAAACGAGAGGGACAGAAAGAGTGAGAAGGAACAGAGACGCACCAGACACTTCCAGGTCTCTAACGAGGTCGCTAATTAACTCTTACACTCCTGTTCGCTCGCTCTCATCAGAGGTGCACGTTGCTTTTTTGACAGGAGAAAATTGCAGGGCAATTAAATCATCTGAAGACGAACACTTCAGATGCTGAAATTAACAGCTAAATGTTACATTTATCTCTCAAAATGTGACGGAGGGGAATAAAATGGTGGCCATAGAATGTTGGCTGATTTTCCAATTCTGTGGAACAAAATGATTTATTATTGAATAATCCCGTACTTCAGAATTTCTTCTTTCTGTTCACATTTCCACTGCCGTTTTTGTCGAATCTCTAATTTTAATGAACGCAACGTGACTCCGCAATCCCAGCGGAGACAGTAACTTGTTTTCTGCGGCTGTTTGCCGTGTTGTGCTCCTGATTTCTCCTCTTTTGTGCCAAGCATTATTTGACAGGATGCCGTTTTTCCTCTCCTTTGAGCAGAATCCGAGTGATTCTTGCGCTTTATTTTCATAACCCTTTCCTCAATTAACCTCCCCTACTGCTCCCCACTGGCAGCTGGCTATGGGGGGACATGTGTGACTGAAACACAGGCTCAATCACGCCATTATTTGTCATCTGTCCTCAGAGAAAGGGAACGAAAAAGGAGTGTGAGAGGAGAGAACTCGCCTAATTTTTGGGTCTATTCTTAAAGCCCATTCCCCACCCATACCGTCCCAACTGCTGGGGGGCATGGAGTGTTAGCGGGGGCATGGAAGAGAGCTGACAGGCTTTTTTTTCGTGGGCCGAGGTGGGGCCGGTGGGTGTGCAGGGCTTTTTTGTGTGGCCGTCAGGAACAGCGGTGATGGCGTGAGTCTGGGGCCGCGGGGAGCCTTTGTGCTCACTCCATTCTCACTCCTCACACTGCTAACCCTCAATGCCTGGATTAGAGAATACTTTAGAGTTTTAATCTCTAATTCACGTCTCACACACACACATTTTCCTTTCCCTCACACACATAAACACGTACACCCACACACACACACACAAAATAATCACACCCATTGAGTCCCAGACAAAGTGTGAAGGGAAGGCGATGAATAGTGGACCAAGAGCGGAGTGAGGTTAGATGTAAATGCAGCCATGGTTAAATGCTGGAATACCATCCGTAAGACTCATTAGCGGCGGTGAGTGTGAGGTAACGTGCTCGGCCGGCCCCCTGAACAACCAGGCCCCTTTCTTTCCAGCAAACTCTCCATCCTTTCCTCACAATAATGAGAGAAAAAGGTCACGTTTTCACAAGAGGGGAAATGAAGGCAGTGTTCGCAGTTGCTTTACAGTCCTAGTTCACCAACTCCAATAAATGAGCATGTACAACAAGCCAAAGGGCCTTTTATTGCAAATTTAATTCATTTCTCTAGACAACTGTGAAATTTGTCATTGACATTAGTTATTACCCTGAGGCCAACGAAGAGATGATCTCAGTTAATAAATGATCCCTAACAAGAAGCGCTCCTCTCTCTCTCTCTCTCTCTCTCTCTCTGGTTTTCTCCCTTTCTCGCTCTTTCTGTTTTCTTTTTTCGCCTGCTGTGAGAAGCTCACTGCACAGAGACGCTACTGTCAGTTCTTCCAGATATTAAGTTCTGCACCCTTCCACACACAGACACACACACACACAGAGTGAGCATTGTGTGAAAAGTTTTAGTGGTCCTACAGCTGCTCCCTGTTACCCTGTTATCTCTGTTACCCAACAAAAAAAGCTGTGGTTACAGGTCAAACACACAGAGAGGATCTTTCTTTCTGTAATATTGTACACAGTCACACACACACACACACACATTTTTCTATCATGGTGGCGACTTGTATTGTTTTATATTGAGCTACTAATCCATCTAAATGATGCATGTAAATAAGAGTTTTGTTTATTTATATAGATTTTCTGTTGAGCTTAAATAGGTTAGAGCTTAGTCTGACATTACTATGAATTATTATGGGACATCAACTATAAGGCAGTAATCAATAAGAATGTGTTGGTGCAGACACACTTATCAAATTAAGCATGATATACAAATAAGAAACTATTTATTTTTATTACCAAAACCTTAAAACTTTTCTACAAACATGTTTGAATGCTAAAATAATCCCATCAGTTAAATTGGCCACATGCACCAAGGATCATATTAGTCCTGATTATTTGATCAGTTTGAATCAGACATAACCATATTGTGAGTTGTGACTTTAATCGTTTAGCAGAAGCTTTTATCCAAAGCGACTTACAAATAAGAACAATAGAAGAAATCAGACCAACGGGAGAACAACAACAGTATAAAAGTGCCATGACAAGTCTCAGTTAGTCTAGGGCAGTACATATAGCTATGTTGTTGTTGTTGTTGTTGTTTTTTTTTTTTATAGAATAGAAAAGAAAAGGTAAGTGCAATAGCCCTGTCCAAATATATTTTTTAATATACCTGGTTTAGCCCCATTTCTTTATTAAGTAACTCTGACGTCATCAATATAATGTCTTTTCTTAGCACTCCCACATATTGATCTAGCCCCCTCTTAGCACCGGTAGAGAAAAGATTATGTTGCCATGCCTGTGGAGGGCGCATAAGTTTGAACAAGTGAGTTTAGGTACATTGGTGCAGCGCCAGTGGTCGTCTTATATGCAAGCATTAGTACCTTGAATTTGATGCGTGCGGCTACTGGTAGCCAGTGTAACCTGATGAGGAGAGGAGTAACGTGAGCATTTTTTGGCTCATTGAAGACAAGTCTCGCTGCTGCATTCTGGATGAGTTGCAGAGGCTGGATAGAACATGCAGTAAGGCCAGCCAAGAGGGCATTACAATAGTCAAGTCTGGAGAGAATAAGAGCTTGGACATATTTACAGTATAAAGCACATATTCTGCATAACCATAGTCTACAGTCCTACACCTAAACTTAACAACTACCTTACTAACTATTAATAAGCAGCAAATTAGGAGTTTAAGGAGACAAATGTCATAGTTAATTGTTTGTTAATAGTGACTTATCCTTAAAATAAAGTGTGGTCAAAAGAATTTCAAAAAAGTATGGTTCAGGGAAAACTGGACATCAATTGGATATTTCCAATTTTGGCATTATCATGACTCCAGAATCACTATGTTATACAAGTTTCCATAAGTAAAATTAATAAAGTACAGAAGTTTGAAAAAGAGAAAAAATATCAGCCAGTTTTGTTATTGTCCCCCATTGCTTTTAGGAACATTTGGTTCCCACAATTAAGGCTGAACCTGACCCTACCCACACACACACACACACACACTAACACACACACGTGTTTACCATGCAGGGACACCACTGTCCCACTTTGCGAGTATCGCTGTACTGTTAATGATTCCATTAACCATTCATTTCTAGTGACAGTAATTCATAGTTTTATTCGTAATATTATATGTTGATTTGTTCTCCCACAGCATCAATACATCCAATATCAACCACTCCAAATGTTTGGTTTGAAAGTACGAAAAAAAAGTTACCTAATCTAAAATTATTATTTCTTGACAAATGGACTCCATTATCAACTGATTCATGAATATTTGTCCAGTCCAGCAATGACAAGCTACACTTTCTCATCTAGGGGAAATAGAATTGTTCAAATTGTGTTTGAGAGAAGGCTCACACACTGGAGGCAGCCCATAATGCAATACGCCAATTTTTTCCTATTTTTTTGCAGTTCCAATTTATTGAAGTAACAGAGCAGAAAATGCAGTGACAGCTGTAGCACTTTATTGCGAATTAGTACATACGTTCAGCAGAGGGGGACAGAGAAAAAGAGAGAGAGAGGGGACTCATTGTATTTCTGTAATTGCAACGGGCTCTGAAAATGGGCTAGCAATAGTACTGGAGCAATTACATATTGAAGACAGAAGATGACAGGATATACTTTGAACATCAGATCACATTTACAGTGGGATTTGACCCCCCTCCTCAGAACAGAGCTGAGAGGAGAGGTACTATGCCAATGACAGCCATACATGCTCATGACTTGGTGAGGCCGCTGGATGATTATAATTATTGTGTCTGACGTTTGACCCGGTATTGATGGTGTGGCTGCTGCATGTTTCTCCCTCTGTGTTTCAACCGCAGATGTGTTTAACAGGCTAACACCATTTCTCGCAAGAGGTCAGTGCAGGCAAACAGAGAAATGAACACTTGCCAAATGCTGATAAAAAACTTCCACAAATGCCTACACTCTAAATTGTCACTGTAACGCCTTTGTTAGGACAGTATGGGGGTGTCTGGTTTGGGTTATGTTCATACGGATGTATGGACATCTGCTGCTATCTCTAAAGGTAATAGCATTGGTCAAATGCTGGAGAAGGTAAAAAGATATTTTATTTTATTATTTTTTATATAAAATATTTTATTTGGTGATGGCAGTGAGGACAGGGTAGACTTATCAAGAGTGTCCATACTCATATGAAAAAACACATTATTAAGCAATAACACAGCCACTGTTCGCGCCCCTCCATCTCATTCGGAAGAGACAATCCATAGATTGTGCATTTTGATTTGCTACGCGGCCTTCCAAAATACACGTCCATGTCCTGTTGTTATTAGTTTGTCATGTTGCATGAATTGATAACATGACACAGCTTGTCTTCTGCTGCTCATCTCCTGCATTGTGATGTGGGGTCAACGGCATGAACGATGAGCAAATGCAGTGAATAGAAGAGATGTCATTCAGCCATTACAGTCATTTTCTATTTCTGTGAAAAAATGTATTAATAAATAATAATAATAACAATAATAATAATAAGGTAGAAAAAAACTCTTTTGGGCTTTACTTCAATATAGACCATCATTTCTTGCATATTCGTTTTTTTCTGGTAGGTTATGATTTAAGCCTCATTCTGAAGAAAATTAGGTGTGATTGTGTGTGAGTATTTGATAACAAGGTAGTAAATTATTGGTTTATAACAACAGCAGCAGTTTTACTGTTCTTTATTATAGGAAGCTGAAACTGAAACAATTTACAGAGATGTAAGATAGCACTGTACGCACTGAGGTTTTGATGTATTCATCATGACTGTGGCTTTTCTCTTTGAATACGTGTTTTTTACTGCACCATAAAAAGGATTTGATCAGAACACTTATCACCTTTCACAGAGAAGAGACTGTCAATAATCCTGAAACCGCCTAAGCTCAGTCTGAAACTGCACCTATAGTGAGCACATTAAAGAGTAACAAAGCCCTCCTGTCAAGACATAATACTTGTGTCCAACAGATCATCTCTTATTGACAGACAGGGAAATACAGCTGGATTTTGTGTGTGCGTGTTTAAGAAATGGAGAGCCAGAAACAAAAAAAAACAAAAAAAACAAAAAAAAAGGGAGAGAGCTCAGTTAATTTGCATGGCTCGTTTAGCTGGTGCACTTAATCATGGATTTTCTGCGGCGCAAGTGCAGTGTCTTTTTTCTCAAATGCCTGAGCTCCAGCAGGGCGAGTGCAGAAATCCTCTTAGTGCAAACCCACCTTTTCCATACTCTCACACTAATGTGTGTGTGTGTGTGTGTGTGTGTGTGTGTGTGTGTGTGTGTGTGTGTGAAAGAGAGAGAGAGAGTATACAAATGTATACAATGTCTCTAAAAGTACCTGGAACTGGCATGTCCATAGTAATTGTGAAATGACTTCATACATCAATTAAAGAAATAAATATAAAATTAGCTTTGGGTATGTCATAATTTGAAAAAACATAAGTAACACTCAGAATTAGTGTTTTGATTGGACGAACATTTCTTGGTCCTACGCCTTCCACAGAATATATAAATACATTTAGACCACGTAACTTAATGATTGCTATAGGGATGTGAAGATACTTTCAACCTGCATCACAATTTTTTTTTTTCTGAAGACCTAACAAGCACCTAGAACAAATTCAACTGGTCAAACATTAAGTAATATTGTAAAATGTTATTGCAATTTAAAGTAATTGTTTTCTATTTGGATATATTTTAAAATGTAATTTATTCCCAAGCTTATTTTTCAGCAGCCACTACTCCAGTATTGAGTGCCACAAGTATTTGTACTTCGTTACTTGACACCTCTGTTATTAATAAATGTTTACTTAAGTAGAAATTTGGGGTATCTATACTTTACTTGAGTAATTATTTTTCAGCCGACTTTTTACTTCTACTCCTTACATTTTCACGCAAGTATCTGTATATTCTACTCCTTACATTTTAAAAATAGCTTCGTTACGGCTATTTCATTTCGGCTTGTTTTCATTCCGGCTTGTCATCATTCAAAAAAAAAAAAAAAAAAACCTATCCAGATAAATTGCGCCATCCGGATGGAGTGAATTTGATTGTGGTTGGATGAGAAGTATAAACATATACCATTTCGACACCCTATTGGTTTGTACGTGATCCATCGCACCTGCACATGACACAAATCACATTTAAATATACTTAATTTAATCATACGTACTTTATACATACACTACTGTGCAAAAGTCTTAGGCACGTTAGTATTTTCACCCAAAAGAATGGTGTTCGGCCAGTTATTTATATATTTTGCTGTAGTGTGTCAGTATAAAATATCAGTTTACATTTCCAAACATTCATTTTGCTGTGGTCAGACTGCTTGTGCATTCAAAATCGCACTAGATTATTATAAAAATGTATGGCAAACTGAAATTTCCTACTGACACACTACAGCAAAAGATATAAATAACTGGCTTAAAACCCTTTTTTGGGGTGAAAATACTAATGTGCCTAAGACTTTTGCATAGTACTGTACTTTACAAACGACATTGTTGCTACTTTAAAGTGATTAAAGACAGTGACAAACAGCACTCATCTTAACTAAATATCAGAGTGAGTGACAGAGATATAGTAGAAACATTATGTGTGGTTTTGTATTAAATAATGACCCACATTGTGAAATACATTTATTAGCCTTAGAGTAAGGGAAGCACAACTTGGGAAATGAGAGCATCCAAGGTGAAAGCTATGGATTTATTTTAAATATTTGTAATGTTCTTTAATGTTATCCATAGTTTTTTTATGGTTCTTTTTTTTTAAGTCTCGGTTCAGGCACCGTTTAGGCGCCGGTACCATTTTAAAAGTATCGAAAAGGCACTGGACCCTACTTATTGTTTCTCACTGGCTCATTTACCAAATGGGGGCTTTCTCTTCATCCGCCACAAATTAAGCTACTTTAGGTAGTTCGGTAGCGAGACGTTTTGATAAATTATCGTTTGCGATTTTAAGCTTTTGTTCTTAATGGAATTTTTTTTTTCTTACATTACTTTTACTTTTATACTGTAAGTAGTTTCTTAAACCAGCACTTTTACACTTTTACTTGAGTAAAAAGCTTGAGTTGATACTTCAACTTCTACAAAAGTCTTTTTAAACCCTAGTATCTATACTTCTACTTGAGTAATGAATGCCAATACTTTTGACACCACTGATTAATAATAATAATTAACAATAATAATAACAACCATCAATAATAATTTATAACAATTTCAGAAGGATTATGTGATAGTGAAGACTAGAGTAATAGCTGCTGAAAATTCAACTTTGTCATCACATAAATACAAAACATTTTTAAATATGTTTAAATAGAAAACTGTAGCAATATGTCACACATTTTACTGTTCATACTGCGTCTTTGATCAAATAAATACAGCCATGGTGATGCTAAGAAAAACATTCCAAAATTTTGACTGGTAATAAGTTGTAACAATTATATTGATTAAATTGATTTAAGAAGAAGAAGAAGCAGAATAATTTTTATTTATTCTAAAACAGCTTAAAGTTTTCTTTTTGGGTTAGAGTTTAAAGTAATTACACTTAGCTATATGAAACAACAGAAATCTTTTATGTGTCCTCGTTTAAAATAGCTTGTAAACATGTGCGTGTGTATATGTGTGTACTTTGCATTTAGAGCCACCTGTCTATTGGGACTGACCTTCCCCACTACATAGCAGCCTCATTAATACAGGTTTAATTAAACTGAGCCCGTCCGGGCGTCTCCCGCTGCCTGCATTGCCCCGCAAGGGAGCTCACACAGTCAGCCCTCCATTACACACTAACAGGACCAGATACACACACACATCCACACATACTCCACTTGTGTAACACAATACGACTGTTAAAATTAGAAGATGGGAAAACTCATGCTGGAGTCCAGTTCATTTCCTAAACATTACAGTGCAGAAACGTTCCTTTCCCAGATCAGACCAAACAGGTTTCCACGTGTGCCGCAGAAGTCGATTGAGTGTCAGGCCAGTAATGGAACGTGCCTTCAGTGGCCATATCTAATCAGCTATATCTAATTAACAAATTACAGTGATGTATGTGGTCTGCAAATTATGTGACTAATAAAGTATAGTGTATTTAACATGTTTAAAGTGTGTCTTCGTGTGCCTCCTCTGTCTCCTTGATTAATGTAAATGTAATTAAGCACCATGCTAATTAAGCCGTAAATAATGACAAGGTGCGTATTTATGCAAAGATAAAGGTACACTTAGATAAAGTGATACTTAGATGTATCTTCAGCATCTTTTCAACAATTGAACCTATGATTTCAACCAGTAAAACGGCTGTAAAATGCGAGTGACTTGTTTCTTCATCATCATATGTTGATGTCATTCACATGAGAGTCTTTGAATCACCTGCATCATCTTTTCTAAAATGAGAAATGTGTTAAATGATGCAAACAACAGCACTTGACAGAGTGCATTTGAGGAAATTCACAAGGTGACGCAAATACTGCTTTCATAAAAAAAAAATAATAAAAAAAAAAACCTGCTAAAACATAATAAGCTAAACATCAAATATACTGACTTAAACAGGAGGTGTCTGTTTGAGTTTATCAACTCCATGAACATTGTCTCTGTACTGTTACACAGATACAAGCGTGATGAAAGCTGTTAGGTAAATTCCAATGGTCACATTTCAACTGCAAAGCTTGACATTTATAATGTTGCCTGTCATCTGTCACATCTCTTGTTTCTAAGCAGAGAAATGTGCACATTAAATAGATTCCAGCTTGTTCAGTCAATTCAGCATCCACACTTGTCAGTTGCTTACCTCCTCTCTCTCTCTCTCTCTTTCTCTCTCTCTCCCTCTCCTAATATGTGAATAACACGTATGTTTCTCTGATTAATGACACCTGGACTGTAGCTGACAGTGCACATGTGGCAGTGACAGATGTAGGTATCCATTGCCATAGTGATGGCATAAACACAGCCCTTAGCTGAAACTGCAGCCACAACACGTTTATCAACAGCATGAGATGGGGGGAAATCTGTAACTGTATACGTCCATTCAATGCTACAGTATAGGACCACCCTAAAGACAAGAAAAAGATATCTAAGAAAGGAGAGTCCATAGGGTCTAATCTGAAATACAAGAATTTGATCATATGGAATACACTAAATGTTTAGTTGTGCTACATGTTTTGTGACAGATATACTGATGCACATATTTCCCTCCAAATTGATGTGCAATTTAATTCATTTTTGAATAAAATAGTTTTGAGTTGCTTGCAAGTAGAAGTGCATTAATGAAGATGTGAAGTGTTTCATTCGTACTGTACTGCATAGATTATTAAAATGTATAGTTTACATAATATTAGAATAATATAGATTATTATTACAAAATAAATATATATATATATATATATATATATATATATAATAAAATAATAAGCATTACTATTGTTATAGCACACTGCTGTTCAAAAAGTGTGGTCAGTAAGTTTTTTTTTTTTTCGCTCAAACATTATGCATTCAATTGTTCATATTATTGACAGTAGACTTTTACATTGTTACAGTTTTTAAATAAATGCTGTTCATTTGAAATTTCTATTCACCAATGAATTCTGAGAGAAATAATTTGCACAAAAATAATAAGCAGCATTTTATTCCTGTATTTTGTATTTAATTTTATTTGCATGGTGAGACTTTTTTCAAAAACATAAAAAAAAAAAAAACTCACTGGGGAAGTACCTTTTCAAAAGATAAACTTTGTAGCTTTTAGGTACTAATATGTACACTTTAGGTACTAATATGTAACTTTAAGGTACCAATATGGACTCTTTAAAAAGGTAACACCCCAGTGACAAATTTGTACCTTTTTTCTGAGATTGTACAACCCCAAACGTTTGAACAATAACATATAAGATTTAAGATGTAAGATTTAAAATATTACTTGAATTAAAAAAAAAAAAAAAAAACAATATAATTATATACTGTTGTGACGATCGCGACCAGTGAAACACAGGGAGAGAGAGAGATCCAATAGCAGGTATTTATTGATATAGGGTAATCCAAATCGTTGTCAAACACAGCCAAGGTCAAAACCAAAAAGGCAGTCCAAAACAAATAAACAAAGGAAAGGGACAGGAAAGGGAACTCGGAAAACGAGGGGTCTCGGAGGGCGAGAAGACAATGAGGAATCTCGGAGGACAAGAAGACTGGAAATACGAAAGGTAAGGACTCCATACAGATAACATGGAAAGACAGGTATTTATAGGGAGGCTAATGACAATTAGGTGAATGCACTTGGTGCAATTAGCAGGAGTGCAATTACTGTGATGACAGGACAAGAGTAGTGGAATACTAGTGCCTATGATGAAGTGCCTAAGGGGAAGTGAGCCCACTAGTGGACACCCAGGGAAAAAGAGACTAGACAGCGTGACATTACCCCTCCTCCACGGAGCAGCTGCCAGATGCTCCACCCGAACCCAAGGGAAGACCAAAAACACAAAGAGACCAGGAGGGAGGTGGAGCGGCGGAGGACCAGGGGGAGGGACGGAGGGCCAGGTAAAATGGGGAAAACAAAGACAAGAGGACCAGGTAAAAATGGGGAAACAGAGACAAGATGACCAGGTAAAATGGGGAAACAGAGACAAGACTACCAGGTAAAATGGGGAAACAAAGACAAGACAACCAGGTAAAATGGGAAAACAGAGACAAGACTACCAGGTAAAATGGGGAAACAAAGATAAGACGACCAGGTAAACCCAGGGAAACAGAGACAAGAGAAGTACAACACAAAACAAGGAGTCAAGGAGGGAGGTGGACCGGCGGAGGATCAAGGGGAGGGATGGAGGGCCAGGTCCAAGAGGGAAACAGACAGAAAGACACAGACTAGAAACCCAGGAGGGAGGTGGACCGGCGGAGGATTGTGGGGGGGGGGGGGGCGGAGGGCCAGGTCCAAAGGTGGAAAACAGGCAGAGGAGAAAAACAAACCAAAAACACAAGTCCAGGAAGGACATAGCGTGGCGCCCACCAGGGCGGAGCAGAAGACCACCACATCCGTGCGGGCAGAACAGCAGCCCCCCAGGGCAGAGCAGAAGACCACCACAACCGTGTGGTCAGGACGGGAACCCCCCAGGACGGAGCAGAAGATCACCATGTCCGTGTGGTCGAGGCCGGAGCCCCCCAGGGCGGAGCAGAAGACCATCATGTCCGTGTGGTCGGGACGGGAACCCCCCAGGGCGGAGCAGAAGACCACCATGTCCGTGTGGTCGAGGCCGGAGCCCCCCAGGGCGGAGCAGAAGACCACCACAACCGTGTGGTCAGGACGGAAGCCCCCCAGGGCGGAGCAGAAGACCACCACAACCGTGTGGTCGGGACGGAAGCCCCCCAGGGCAGGGGAGCAGAAGACCACCACGTCCGTGTGGTCAAAACCGAAGCACACCAGGGCGGCGCCGCAGACCACCACAGTGGGGTCAGACTGGCAGAAGAGCAAGTTGGGTAGGACAAGTCTGAAACAAAGAACATGAACATGTTAAGGGTAGCCTCCGTGGCCACAACAGGAACAGTCGGGCGCTCAGAGAGTTCGACTGAGACATGACGAGCCTCTGGAAGTTCCGCAGAGGCGAAGAGAGACTCTGGTAGTTCAGCAGAGACGTGGAACAGTTCTGGTAGTTCATCAGAGACGTGGAACAGTTCTGGTAGTTCATCAGAGACGTGGAGAGGCTCTGGTAGTTCCACAGAGAAGTGACGAGACTCTGGTAATCCCATGGTGTTTATACTGGGTTCCAGAAGATCTGTGCTGACTTGACTCTGCTCATGAAGATTATTGGTGACTTGCATTTGTTCATGAAGATCATTGGTGACTCGTATTTGTTCATGAAGATCAATGGTGACTTGCCTTTGTTCATGAAGATCAATGGTGACTTGCCTTTGTTCATGAAGATCACTGGTGACTTGAATTCTCCCATGAAGGGAACTCTGGAAGGTCAACGGTAACTAGTCCAGACTCTGGAGGGTCAACGGTGACTAGCCCTGACTCTGGAAGGTCAATGGTGACTAGTTCTGACTCTGGAAGGTCAACGGTGACTAACCCTGACTCTGGAGGGTCAATGGTAAGTAGTCCTGACTCAGGAAGGTCAACGGTGACTAGCCCTGATTCTGGAAGGTCGACGGTGACTAACCCTGACTCTGGAAGGTCAAAGGTGACTAACCCTGACTCTGGAAGGTCGACGGTGACTAACCCTGACTCTGGAGGGTCCATGAGCACCTGACTCGACTCTGGAGGGTCAACTGGCACCTGACTCAACTCTGGAAAGTCAACTGACACCTGACTCGACTCTGGAAGGTCAACAGGAACTAGCCCTGACTCTGGAAGGTCAACGATGACTGACCCTGACTCTGGAAGGTCGACGGTGACTAACCCTGACTCTGGAGGGTCCATGAGCACCTGACTCGACTCTGGAGGGTCAACGAGCACCTGACTCAACTCTGGAGGGTCAACTGGAACCTGACTCGACTCTGGAGGGTCAACTGGAACCTGACTCAACTCAGGAAGGTCAACTGGAACCTGACTCGACTCTGGAGGATCAACAAGAATATGACTCGAATCTGGTGGGTCAACTGGAATCTGACTTAACTGTGCAGGGTCAACCGGAACCTGACTCAACTCTGGAGGGTCAACGGAAACCTGACTCCACTCTGGAGGGTCAACGGGAACCTGACTCAACTCTGGAGGGTCAACGGGAACATGACTCGACTCTGGAGGGTCAACGGGAACCTGACTCGACTCAGGAAAGCCTACTGTAGCTGCCATCCTCTGCAGTGGCTCCGGGATGGCGGCCGCCTTGTGCAGTGGCGCTGGGTTGGTGGCCATCTTGTACTGTGGTACTGGCTCAGCAGATGTGATGTGAACAGTCTCTGGATCGGCAGACATGACGTGAACACTCCTGGGAATCTCTAGGATTTTGGACAGCATGGAGAAATAATCCAAAAATGTCTCAGCGGCCATTCTGGGCGTTGGCGCTGGACTGGTGGCCGTCTTGCATCGTGGCACGGGGCTGGCAATCACTCCTTGCTGCAGCGCTGGGGTGGCGTCCATCTTGCCTCGTGATACTCAGTTGTTGGCCATCTTGTGCTGTGGCGCTGGGCTGGCGGCCATCTTGCATCGTGGCGCTAGGCTTGTGACCACCTTGTGCTGAGGTGCTGGGCTGGTGGCCATCTTGTGCCATGGCGCTGGACTTGCGGCCATCCTGGGCAGCGGCGCTGAGCCGTCGGCCATTCTGCGCAACGGCGGCTCCGATCCGTTCCACACGAGACCAGGGTCGAAGGGGGGCCATGGTGGAGAGCGATGCCGAACCTCCTCTCTACCACTAACTCCCTTGCGACCTCCCCTAGTCCCACGGAAAACCACCAGGCGGGTTCCCTCAAAACCATTCCTCTCCCGCTCGGTGGCTGGGGAGGAAACATGAACAGACATACCGCTGGATCTCAGGGATGGAGTCCTTCTGTGACGATCGCGACCAGTGAAACCCAGGGAGAGAGAGAGATCCAATAGCAGGTATTTATTGATATAGGGTAATCCAAATCGTTGTCAAACACAGCCAAGGTCAAAACCAAAAAGGCAGTCCAAAACAAATAAACAAAGGAAAGGGACAGGAAAGGGAACTCGGAAAACGAGGGGTCTCGGAGGGCGAGAAGACAATGAGGAATCTCGGAGGACGAGAAGACTGGAAACACGAAAGGTAAGGACTCCATACAGACAACATGGAAAGACAGGTATTTATAGGGAGGCTAATGACAATTAAGTTAATTTACCTGGTGCAATTAGCAGGAGTGCAATTACTGTGATGACAGGACAAGACTAGTGGAATACTAGTGCCTATGGTGAAGTGCCTAAGGGGAAGTGAGCCCCCTAGTGGACACCCAGGGAAACAGAGACTAGACAGCGTGACAACTGTAACCCTAACATGAATGCCAACTAATACTGCAATTTAAAACCTTGGTAATATTGCATATCACTCATTCTACTGTGCCATTAATATAAAAAAAATTACTATAAAAGTCAGAACTTGCAGGTCTCATAGTGTCAGACTACCAAGTTTTAGTTGACTTATGGGTGAAAAGCAGACTTAGTGCACACAGATAAATGTGTAGTGCTCTGAATTAACCAATAACCCATTTGCTAAAAAATTGCTAGTAAAAAATCCACAGCCTTCCTTATTTAAGACTACAGTATAAATGAGTGCAAAATAAATTGTTACCTCAATAAAACCCCTGGCTGAAACCAATAATTGTTTGAATAATCAGTAACTGATACAAAGATACAAACTTTGTTTAAAGGCCACAATTGAGAAGCTCACGATGGTCTCAATAAGCCTTTAGTTTCAGTGACAGTGACATAACATACAGCCAAGTATGGTGATCCATACTCAGAATTCGTGCTCTGCATTTAACCCATCCATAGTGCACACACACAGCAGTGAACACACACACCATGAACACACACCCAGAGCAGTGGGCAGCCATTTATGCTGCAGTGCCCAGGGAGCAGTTGGGGGTTCGGTGCTTTGCTCAAGGGCACCTAAGTTGTGGTATTGCCGGCCCAAGACTCAAACCAACAACCTTAGGGTTAGGAGTTAAACTCTCTAACCACTAGGCCACAACTTCCCTTTCTGGATGATCATTGCATGTGATTTAACCTGCAACCTTAAAGTATCCCAGATCTTTAACTATTAGGCTTTAATCATGCCAGTGCATACAGTGAAAAGTAGATGCATGAAATACCCAATGTCTAATTTTCAACAGATACTGATTTTCATCTGAATTGGAATTAGTCATCTTGACTTTATTCCACCAGGCCTTTTCACAAAATTACACAAAGACTAGTCTTTCATTAAACCAGCAATTTAGAAAGCCACGTATGTAATGTCATGCATACAATGAAAAAAATTTCACACAGAAATTGCAACACAATTTTGTATCTTTGCAATTCATATTTTATATTTTGGTAAATTGTTGGCTAATTTGTATGAATCCGTATGACGTCATTTGTATGTGTTACGCCCCACTGACAGTTATGTTTTAGTGGTGAAACTTCATGCCTACTTTTTTGAAGGTAAAAAAACAAATGGTACAAATTTGAATGAAATCACCACCTTGTAAAATAGTTATGTTTTCCTGAGATCAGTTTGGAAATTGCTAGTAAATTAAACAACTAATTAAAAAGAAATGGTAACACATTAAATTTATTTATTTATTTATTTATTTATAGTTTTTTTGTTGTTGTTTTTGTTGTTTTGTAGTGCCATGCTTTGTCGAAATAGCCTGCATGGTCTGCTGACTGGTTAAAAGTGGCATGTGATCACATTTGAAATAACGTAAATGTATGTTTTAAACAATGCACTTGTGTAAGACCGTTAAGAGGCCCACTTTGCCTCTGTTCCGGGGGCAATTCAATAAATCCAAAGCTGTTATTCAATTAAATATTTACTACTGGAATTCAATTAAGTAATAATGATGGATTCAGAGGGGGACTGAAGCATGCTCCCTTCACTTACACTGCCGTCCAGTGACATTTTCAATTTAATAACTGTCGTTCTCTTTTTTTTCAACCTTTTTTTTTCATATACGCCACTCTACAAATTATTTATTTGGTCAGAGTGGCAGCCTGGCAGTGATCAGCACACCAATCAGCTGTCTCCACTCACTGTAAACAGAGCTAGTGTTGCAACAGCACAGCAATTAATAGTTCTATACGAAAAAGTAAAATAAGTCATATTAAATGGAAACTAGCAAGATCTTGAAGTAGGGGCAGGGGGCAATGATTATCTTGAAAAATTTTCTTCCTCTTGTTTTCCAACATGTTAGCCAGCATTTTCATTCTTTATAAAAGTATCTATCAGACTGGATGTTGAAGTGATGAAGAGACTGCTGCGAGTATGACTGGACAGGAATGCCAATAGACTCATTACTTGGCACGGCACATTGTAACTGGAAATTGCTTTTTTCAGGTTTTGTTTGCTCTGGCAATTACAATAAACTTTCTGCTTGACACGTTGTTTGCACAGATGTAGAGCATTAATAAACATGAGCGCTAATCTGAATTATTGAACTGCTCCCCATAATTCCAACAATGGATTTCCTGGCTCCGACAGACGTATGAATGAGCGAAGGGAGATGGCCTGACTCTCCAGGATCGAACTGAGGTACAGGGCCTTATCACATGTGAAATCCTTTTAGCGGATGCACAGGCATGGAACATGGCCCCCCTCAGGTATTTCCCAAGTTTCAGAGCCTTCACTGCACTCTTTCCACTACCACAAACATACACATTCTGAGACACACACACCAAAATACTCACACGCTCTACCACTCGCAAACTCACTCAAGAGAGTGACATTTGTTCTCCAGCTGCCTGTCAAAAGAGGAGAGCACTGTTTCTAAGTTAACAAGGTAAAGGTTACGGAGCAGGTGAATTTAAGAAAGCAAGAAAGCTCCACTTCCAGAGCACTTTTTATGAACACCCAACATGTTCCTAACTGACAGAAATGACAGTTCTGGAACTTGATGACTGATGTTTTGACCACCGGTGAGAATCACTGAACAGGGTGGCTTATAATCTCATTACTGCACTTTTTCAGATTTAAATTTGATACTCTGTTTGCTCCAAACAGTCCAGACTCAGAGTTTATTCTATTGAAGTTTGACTTTAGTATGTTGCTAAGCTAATTCAGTACCCTAGTTCTACTAATCTTTAAATTAAATTAGCAAGGTTGGGTGGAAATTATTAATACTTTTGATAGATGTTGAATTAAGTTGGCTGATCATAAGTATTTCAATAATAATTATTGATTTTCATGTATTGACCAAAGCAATACGTAAAAAAAAAGAAAAACCTTGGAATTGGTATAAACTTGAATTGGAAAACAATGAACAATGAAAACTCATTCAAACATAAAAAGTTAAAACAATATTGACAAATCTAAATGCAACAATTATTATGTTCATGTTAGATCCTGTTCTATAATCGTTGTTGATGAATGGTAAACAAAAATGGCAGATTGATCATTTTTAGGCCTAGTAAGTGTTAGGAGGGAAATCAGGTCTGAGAACCATACTCGGCCCGGTCAGAATGGGGCTACCAGCAAAAGATGGACCCTGTACAAGCCCACTCTCTCCAGATCTTCCGGGAGCAGAGCAATCGGGGTAAAGTGTACAGACAAAGCCTCGGCCACATCTGTACCATAGCATCCAGCCTCAGTGGAGCTGGATGAGTCAGAAAGAACCAGAGAGGACAAAAAGTCTCTTGAGTCACAAACAGATCCACCTGAGCCTGGCCAAAAACGCCCCCATATCTCCTTCATCACATTGGGGAGAAGCATCCATTCCCTGGGCCTCTGCCTCTGCCTCAATAGGATGTCTGCTCCCATATTGAGATGCCCAGGAATGTGCACTGCTCTCAGTGAGAGGAATTTGCCCTGGGACCACACAAAGATCTGGTACAGAAGCTTGTACAAATGGTGTGAACATAGACCTCCTTGATGGTTGATATAAGAGACCATTGATGTGTTGTCGAACGTGTTTCAGTGCTCGAAACATGGCCAGCATCTCCAGACAATTGATATGCCACATCAAATGGTGACCACTATACAGACTGTGGGCAGGGTGACCACTCATGACTGCTCCCCAACTGTTGAGAGATGCATCAGTCACTAGAGTAACAAGGTGACAGTGAACTCCCAACACGGGCCCTGAGACAAGAACCAAGATTTCCTCCACATGACTAAGGCACGTAGGCACGCGGGTTTGTCCTTGGGGAGTACCCCTTGGTTTTGAGCCACCACTGTAGGGGTCTCATGTACAGAAGACCAAGAGGTATCATATTGGATGCAGCTGCCATCAGACCCAGCAGTCTCTGAAACTGTTTGACAGTGAGTGACTGGCCTTCTTTCACTCTCTTGACCGCAGTGAGGATCGACTCAATCTTAGCAGGGGACAAACATGCCGGCATCTTGGCCAAATCCCACACCACACCCAAGTAAGTGATCCTCTGTAATGGAGAAAGCACACGTCTCTTGGCATTTTGTGATAACCCCAACTCTTTCATGTGAGCAAGGATGACATCTCGATGCCGGAACGATGAGTATGTAGATGCCCTGGAGGCATCCATATACTTGTGAAAGGGCGGGGTGTGAGTGCAAGGCTAAAAGGAAGAACCTGATATTGGTTAGCTTTGCCCCCAAATGTGAACCTCAGGAACTTCCTGTTATGAGGAAGGATGGAGATGTGGAAGTATGTGTCTTTTAGATTGATCGTGACAAACCAGTCCTGATCTGAGACATGATTTGTTTGAGTGTGAGCATCCTGAACTTCAGTCACATGACTGAGCGGTTCAACTGACACAGATCTAAAATGGGATACAACCCTCCATCCTTCTTCTGTAGGGCTCTCTTTCGTGTGGAAGGACCACCTCGATTGGGTCCTTCTTCAAGAGAGTGATAACTTCTTGTTACCTTCTAGTTAACTTCTAGTACCAGAGTCTGCTCTGGACCCACCAGAGTGGAAGTAACACCATTGAATCGAGGCGGAGGAGAACCAAACTGGATTCTGTAGCCTCTCTCTACACTATGCAGGACTTATTAAGACACATTTGGCAGTAGTTTCCATGCTACTAAGGGAATAAGAATCTCGAGACTGATCTCTGGTGTCATCAGATTAGTTAGCTTGGTGCCCTGAAGTGGTGCACTGGCAGGGCATGGCCAAACTAGCTGCTCTTGAAACCTCAGTGGAGTTTGCCAGCTTCTTAGCACAGCTACGTTTCCAGGCGTTAACTGAGAGAAGTGCTTGTTGGAGACAGCTGCACCCTGGATCACCAGTCAGGACTTTTTGGCCAACGATTTCTTAGCCTGAAGTATGGTTGTGGAGGTGTGCTCCTGCCCAGCAGGACCCAGAGCTGATATGCGGCAAGGGGGGAACTGCTGAAACACCGCCACCTGTTTACAAGCCTCCTGGTACCTGTCGACAACGGAGTTGACGGTGTGGCCGAACAGGCCAGAAGGTGCAAGCGGGGCATCGAGGAAGAAGATCCTGTCTTTCTCCTTCATGTCAGACTGAGTAAACCACAAATGCCCAATGCAAGGGCAGTCTCCTTGGTGGTGCAGAGAGTGAAATCAGTGATTATTCTTAACTCTGTGATGTTACCAGAGTTAAGCTCCTTGCCTTCATCTAGCTCCTTAAGCAGGTATGCCTGATACACCTGTAACACAGACATTGTGTGCAGACAATGTGTGCCTGACCTGCTGCCACGTACCCTTTGCCCACCAGTGCTTAAGTTGTAAGCAGCGGCTTGGAGGGCAGTGCCGGAGAATTTAAGGACGACTCCGCGCCTGAGGACAGATAGATAGCTTGTCAACCTGGGGCATTGCCCTATAGCCCCGCTGTCTCAACCCCGCCACTTTCCTGTAATAATCTGAATCAGGGATGAAGAGACAGGCCGAGAAAGGACGACAGACCAATGTCGAACCAGAGGGACGAGGGAACCTGGTGAGAGCTGGTGGACTGACAGGCCACAGTGGAGAGGAGGGAGCTAGGAACCACGGTGGAGTCACTGGGTTGAAAGGCCGTGGTAGAGACCAGGACTCAGAGGCTGAAGGTAGAGACAAGGGATCCTCCAGCCATGATGCCAATGGAGAGTGGCAGACCTGCGGTGAATCCAGTCCACAGATGGTGGGCTAAGGGTGAGCTGAGGGGCTGCCAGGACACAGCAGTGTATATATACAGTTCAGGATAGCTAGAGAGCTCAGATGAATGCAGAAGCAGAACAGGCATGTCTGCATCTATATCCAGATTAATAAGATTCTTATTAATGTCCATAGAACGCTGCTCACCCTCAGCCATGATGCAGTGGGCGGAGCTTCCCCCAGCGCTCTCGCTATTCATAGCATTCTCCACCGTGGCGAGCTCTGTTGCAGGCTCTCGCACCTCTCGCGATCTTCGGCTCTGTCGCTCTCCATAGCGATAGCTCGTCGGTCGCGGTAGGCTCTGGCTCTTTCATCAGCGGTGTGCTCTGGTTTAGGCTCTGTGCAATGGGGAGATGGTGGGCTGGCATTTTATTCAGGGAAAGGGTTCTGTCCAACTGTCATGTGACCCACATTGTGACACTAATCTGAAAGGCACTAAATAATATCCTCTCTTAGTAGCAAGAATAGCCACAATATTGCATGTCTAATGACATGAGTTCAGCACAGAAATCTCACTCACACTTTTTCCACTATTCCAGTCACTCTTTCCTGTTCTTCTGTTGTAGTAATTGTAAGAGCCTGTTCAAGAGTCACAATGCCTAACAGTAATCAAAGTTCTGACAAAAGGGTTCTTTCATTTTTGGCCTGGTTTTGTGTATATTATTATATGTTTCCATTTCACCAGCATGTCTTAAAGTCGAGAAGCGCCGTGCCGTAATTTCGCATTGAATAAGATACCACTGATCAAAGTCACCAGGAGTCTGTTTGATACCTTAGAATAGCCAGCCCTCCCTCTGTTATGCCTTTTGAACATCTTAGGCCTCTTAAGAAGAGAGAATGAGAGAGCAGGAGAGAGGGAGAAAAAAAACAATCTTCTCCTGCATTCCTCTTGATATTCCCTCTGCTACTCACACTGTAAGCTGTATTCTCAGTCTTCCCAATATTTTGATGTGTCATGAAATTATGGCGGTCAATCAATTAACATTTTAAATGAATGTATATCACAACAAAATCATATGTCAACATTTCCTGAGAGATAAACACAGTCAGAAATTACCTTATTGTGGCATTAAAAAGATGTGCAATTTGTTTGCACTTTTATTTTATTTTATTTTATTATTGGTTTCCTATACCAGTGTGAAATGCATGAGTTTGTTTTTTCAATAAGGCTTTTTTTTGTCTTAATGCTTGAGCACACATTTTTGTAAACATCAATTTTAATAAATAAAATTTAAATTGCTGTGGTTTTCTAAGACAAGTTGTTTGTACAGTATTAGCTGCTGGGACAGTCTAAATTACTGTAATGATAGGAAAATGTAGGGGAAATACAGTTGCCACTTTATTTGTTTTACTTTTTCTTTTTTTTTTTGATAATTATATAATTTCAGATGAATACATTCAACTGACAACCCTATTTTTTGTAATTCTGTGAGAATCTTTGATTGATTGATTTATAGATTGACCGATTCATTCGTTCATTCATCCATTTACATTTAGACATTTAACAGATGCTTTTATCCAGGACAATGGGAGTAATCAAAATAAACAAACGTCAAACAAAAATCATTTGTTCATTCTTTCATTCATTCGTTCATTTTTTCATTAATTCAGCTACCCATATGTACAGAATTCTGTATTTGTACCACAGGGAAGGAGGCATCTGTAGAAGACTTGAAAATTATTAATTGCTAGTCATTTTGCGGATGTAAAACTAATTGTAATATAGGGTAATTCTGGTCCATTCCATCATATTTGAGTCCATACATTAGTAAAATGACTCTGGGAATGATTTGTTCTTGGTCATTAGGGTGCAGTTGGTGTTGCGTCTCAGTATTGTGAAAGTGTTTGGTCATGTACTGATTTTCCCCTCAGTGTGCTTGTTAACCTACACTGTCCTTTAGCCACTCTTAATTTGCTAGCACAACCTTTTCTAAACACAAATCAAGCAAGTGTCCACATGCTGTTTTAATGACTGTCATTATTATTATTACTTACCATTAATTACAAGCAAAACTCTGTAACTTATAACAAAAATAATGTTGTGATCAACATTACAAGTCAAAGCGGGTAGCGGATAGTGCAGTGGCACTGATATAAACTTCATTTATAATTTAATCATTACATGGCATGTATACTTATATAGCTCTCCAACATTAAGCATCACCAATCAAAAATGGACAGAGAAATTGTATTGCATCATGACTCCGCTTTTGTATTCGCTAATGTTGAGTAATATTGATAAGACTGTAATCTAGCCATTAGTCTGGATTAGCCTCAACAGTCCTGAATGACCTCTTTTAGAGTATATTGTCTGTGCGATCATGGGTAGAGAGCATTATTATGGCTCTCTTTATTGAATCAGACTCTGGATTCAGTTTGTCAACAGTAGCTGTGTTTACTCTAGTGCAGGCAGCACTGGCTCATTACTCTTGTACGGATTTTTCTTCCTTTTTTGTTCACTGTGTAACTTAATACGTACATTAGAAGTTATTTGTCTGCACCTGGCTCAGTCATTGCTTCACCAAGTGACTCTGAAAGATTCTCATTACAGTAATGAGAGACTTTCTGCTGATACACAAAACATGTCAAAACAGGCAAACAGAATATTATACAACTAAAGCAACAGTAAACAGAATGTCCATATTTTCATGCAAATAATGGTTTCACCTTTTTCTAGAACAATTATGTCACAATTACTCAGTAACTGACAGAGATGCAGTGTATAGTTAAATGTTTTCATTATTATTTTCTCGCAGTAATGTAGGTAATCTATAATTCATCTTGATATGGTGAAAGATTAATGGCAGGAGTAGTTTTAGATGGACTGAGTTCAGTGGGTGACGCTGTGAATTTCTCTGCACAATAGCTAACTATTCCATCTCATTTCCATATTCTTCACCAGCTGATCTCTTATAGACCAACAGCTGATATGCAGAATCATTTCACTCATTGATGAAAGCATTAGAGACACAGATCCCATGTTTTTGTAGTGAAGTTTTAGATATGAAATTAGAAAGTCCCAGTATTATGGAAGCCCATTTCCACCATAAAATAAAATTATTTCTCACAATTTTAGAATTAAATTTAGAATTTCAATAAACACTAGAAATTCCGAGAGAGAGAGAAAAAAATCTGAATTGTGAATTCTGTTAAACTCACGATTCAGAATTGTGAGATAAAAGGTTGCAAAAGTTAGATTGGTCATTATTATGATAAAAGTTAGTTTTTTGTTTATTTTTTTTTCCTTTAATGTTCGATAAATCTAACTATAATTATGGCTACAAATCAAGATTTGGTCTCAAACGATGTCGCCTCTATCCCATTTGTTAAATTTGCAGCCCTGCCAGAAACAACCCTTTTTATCATTTCCAACATAGTTAATAAGAGGTGAAATCTTCATAAATCTTCATAAATGTCCTATTGTTTGTATAATGTGTTTCACAAGAAAATGGCCAATCCCACGAATCATGCTTTAAGCTCTGGTTAATCCCACATTTTTATAACAGGGTTGCAAATATCACAAACCTCATATAAAATTAATAGAAAACAAAACAGCTCATATAATATTTATATAATACTCCTGGTTTTCTGAAGGTCAAGCACCTCCTTTCATTGACAGTTTGTTCAATAAAGGGAAAAAAAAGGATGTTTGGCCCTATTTGGTACCTTGCTCGTGGAAGTCCCGAATCAATTGCTGATAAAAATAAATAAATATTTGTTAAAAAAAAAATCACTGTTCAACCACTTCCAAAAAAAAGGGAGATTTCCCCAATGAGCAGCATAGAATCTGAAGACACAGCACATAAGTCATCAGGGAGGAGGTAATTTATTTTCCAAGCGTTTAATATGTCACAGCCCAATGCTTACATGTGTGTCTGTGGTGTGCGAGCTGCTTGGCACAGGCCGCTGTCGTAGCCGGCTGCCTCCTCCACCGATACCTGTGGTGTTCTTCATGGTTCAGGGGCTCCTAATTTAAATAGGAAGTTGCACATATTTCACAGAAACACTGGGAGCTGAGGAGCGGGTTGAGGTAGGGGGTGCTTTAACACAGGATGGGGCAGATGATGTACTATACTACTGCATGATGTGTGGATGATCCCTCCGAACGTGCCGGAGAGGGTCACGGATCAGAGCGGGCAGAGGTGTAGCAAGGCTACAATTGGCAAAACATGCTGGTAGCCGGCAGGAGCATGCCTGCTTGGAGTGCTCAGCGAAGCACCGGGAAATATCATGGTAATTCACTCACCATTGCACCAAACAAGTTCTTCCTCCAGTTATACTTGATTCACAGTGTTACACTGCAACCAATAATATGCAGGATTTAAACATGACACAACCTTCAAAATAAATAAAATAATAATCGGAAATGAATGAATGTAGTACCATCCCTTTTTACCACACTGTTCTAGAAAAATATAAACATACTTGTCCCGTAGTAAATTTTTTTTTTATTGTTTTACTGACCAGAATAAATATGGGATACATTCACATTTCCACAATAAATGGTTAAAGACACTGTTGTACCTAGTTCATCAATATTCATTTTTAAATGTTGCAACTGTCACGATCGGTGTTACAGAAAACACAGGAGAAGGAACCAATCGCAGGTAAGTCATTTATTAAAGGGTAATCCAAAAGGGGAAAACAGTCCAGGCAGGGTCAAAACCAGAATATCCAAATCCAAACATAAACAAGACACAAAGACAAGGCAAGGCAAGATGACGGACATGAATAAACTTTCAACATTAAACAAGGACTCCGTAACACAGACTCAGACAGACCGGGTATAAATAGACAGAAGGATAATGAGGGAACAGGAGACAGGTGGGGAACAATCAATTACTAACAAGGAGGAAGGTGACCAAATAAGGGAACAGGAAGTGATAAGGTGACAGACACCGTGAGAAAGGGGAACATCTAGTGGAAACCCAGGGACACAACCCAGACACTGTGACAGTACCCCCCCTCTACGGAGCGGCTCCCAGACGCTCCACGACAGACACAAAACAGAGACCAGGAGGGAGGCGGACAGGTGGAGGCTCAGGGGGAGGGACGGAGGGCCAGAAAAAAAATCATGGGGAACAGATACCAGAATTGTAGACACAAAACAGAGAGACCAGGAGGGAGGAGGACCGGAGGAGGTTCAGGGGGAGGGACGGAGGGCCAGGCTCACAGAGAGGAACAGGGACAGGAGTGAACACAAAAACAAAAAACAACATGAAGACCCTTCAGGGCGGGGCAGAAGACCACCACGTCCGTGTGGTGGAGACTGGAGTCCCCCAGGGCGGAGCAGAGGACCACCACAACCGTGTGGTCAGGCCGGAAGCCTCCCAGGGCGGAGCAGAAGACCACCACAGCCGTGTGGTCAGGACGGAAGCCCCCCAGGGCGGAGCAGAAGACCACCACAACCGTGTGGTCAGGACGGAAGCCCCCCAGGGCGGAGCAGAAGACCACCACAACCGTGTGGTCAGTACGGAAGCCCCCCAGGGCGGAGCAGAAGACCACCACGTCCTTGTGGACGAAGCCAGAGTCCTCCAGGGCGGAGCGGAAGACCCCCACAACCGTGTGGTCAGGGCGGAAGGCCCCCAGGGCGGAGCAGAAGACCACCACAGCCATGTGGTCAGGACCAGAGCCTCCCAAGGCGGAGCAGACCTCCGTGCGGCTGGATCAACGGGACAACGAAACTCTGGTAATCCCCTGGTGTCCTTACTGGACTCCAGAAGATTGGTGCTGGCCTGACACTGCTCATGAAGATCACTGGTGACTTGCATTTGCTCATGAAGATCAATGGTGACTTGCCTTTGTTCATGAAGATCAGAGGTGACTTGCCTTTGTTCATGAAGATCAGAGGTGACTTGCCTTTGTTCATGAAGATCAGAGGTGACTTGACTCAGTCCTTGAAGATCAGAGGTGACTTGACTCAGTCCTTGAAGATCACCGGTGACTTGACTCAGTCCTTGAAGATCACCGGTGACTTGACTTGACTCTGAAAGGTCAACGGTGACCAGCCTAGTCTCTGGAGGATCCGCGGTGACCAGCCTAGTCTCTGGAGGATCCGCGGTGACCAGCCCTGACTCTGGAGGATCCGCGGTGACCAGCCCTCTTCATTGCCCTCTTGGCGGAGAGCGATCAACCGAAGGTACTTGGTTCGCCGCTCCGCCATCTTGGCTGGGGAACGGAAAAATGACATACCGCTGGTTCCTACTTTGACGGAGTCCTTCTGTCACGATCGGTGTTACAGAAAACACAGGAGAAGGAACCAATCGCAGGTAAGTCATTTATTAAAGGGTAATCCAAAAGGGGAAAACAGTCCAGGCAGGGTCAAAACCAGAATATCCAAATCCAAACATAAACAAGACACAAAGACAAGGCAAGGCAAGATGACGGACATGAATAAACTTTCAACATTAAACAAGGACTCCGTAACACAGACTCAGACAGACCGGGTATAAATAGACAGAAGGATAATGAGGGAACAGGAGACAGGTGGGGAACAATCAATTACTAACAAGGAGGAAGGTGACCAAATAAGGGAACAGGAAGTGATAAGGTGACAGACACCGTGAGAAAGGGGAACATCTAGTGGAAACCCAGGGACACAACCCAGACACTGTGACAGTACCAGAATATCCAAATCCAAACATAAACAAGACACAAAGACAAGGCAAGGCAAGATGACGGACATGAATAAACTTTCAACATTAAACAAGGACTCCGTAACACAGACTCAGACAGACCGGGTATAAATAGACAGAAGGATAATGAGGGAACAGGAGACAGGTGGGGAACAATCAATTACTAACAAGGAGGAAGGTGACCAAATAAGGGAACAGGAAGTGATAAGGTGACAGACACCGTGAGAAAGGGGAACATCTAGTGGAAACCCAGGGACACAACCCAGACACTGTGACAGCAACTAGATGGGTGTACTGTTTCTTCCTCTACAGTCAAAAATCTGGGTGTTATATTAGAAAGCAACTTGTCATTTGAAAACCATATTTCCCATGTTACAAAAACTGCATTCTTCCATCTTAGAAACATTGCCAAGCTATGAAACATGTTACCTGTTTCTGATGCAGAAAAGCTAGTTCATGCATTCATGACCTCTAGACTGGACTATTGTAACGCACTTCTAGGTAGTTGTCCTGCATCCTCAATAAACAAGTTACAGGTAGTCCAAAATGCAGTAGCCAGAGTCCTTACCAGGTCAAGAAAATATGATTATATTACCCCAATTTAACAGTCTCTGCACTGGCTACCTATTAAGTTCTGTATCAGTTACAAATTATCATTACTTACCTAAAACGCCCTAAATGGTTTAGCTCTTGTGTACCTAACTAGCCTTATACCACGTTACAATCCATCACGCTCCCTAAGGTCACAAAACGCTGGACTTTTGGTAGCACCTAGGATAGCAAAGTCCACTAAAGGAGGTAGAGCTTTTTCACATTTGGCTCCCAAACTCTGGAATAGCCTTCCTGATAATGTTCGGGGTTCAGACACACTCTCTCTGTTTAAATCTAGATTAAAACCGCATCTCTTTTGCCAAGCATTCGAATAATGCATCTCTTAAATTGTGACTGCAGTTGCATCTGAACAAATGCACATTCTTATTCTTTAGCTTAGTTTAAACGAATTAATTTTACTTTGTTGGAACAGCAGCTATGCTAATGATGTCTCTATTTGTTTCTCTGTTTTGCCATGGAATTTACCCGTGGTAACTAGGATATACACAAGCTCCAGTCTGGACCCAGAACACCTGAGAAGAGATGATGCTGACCCCTCAGAGGACCCCAGATGATGCTAACCCTGAATCAACAAACAGAACTAACAAATATTATACAAGTGTGATTGCATCATATAATAATTGCTGTTAATAATGTTCATCATCTGGCTGACTACGTCTTGTATTGATTTTTCTGAAAATCCTGTCATATGCACGCACAAAATGTTATTTTCTGTAAAGTTGCTTTGTAATGATTTGTATCGTAAAAAGCGCTATACAAGTAAACATGAATTTAATTGAATTGAAAATGTACTAATTTAACCATAGCACTAAAAAAATTGCTTCAAAACAAATTTCACTCAAATATTGTTAATACATTTTTATAAATAATTACTAATGGCAAGCAACACATTGAATTGAATGTGAAACTCTGAAGTAGAAGGACTGGAATAGTATTTTCTTGTAAATTGTACTCCAGTAATATATATATATATATATATATATATATATATATATATATATATATATATATATATATATTAATATATATTTAAGTGAAATGTTCCCTTCACATTTTATCTTCTCATTGTTTCAAAAATCCTCATTATTTCAAATATGAATTAATGTGAATTTATGCTCAATCATTTTTACAGTGGTCAGTGTTTGCCCGATTATCTCAGTGAACTTGGAAGCTAGCATTTCCCCCCTAAAATATTAATTTGAAGAAGGCAAATCATGAATCAGAACAGGCATAGTTTGTTTTTATTAAATGATCTAAACACCATAAAAGATAAGACAAAGTAAAAAATACTCAAAAAAAAAAAAAAAAAAAATATATATATATATATATATATATATATATATATATATTTCTCAAATATATTTGCAGGGATGCAGGCTGTGCGTTCCACATTGTCCACACAAATAAAGGATCCCGATGTGAATGTGCATACAGTTCAAACTTGCATGAGAAGGGAAATATTCAGTGTTACAACTGTACTCGGTCTACACATGGTTAAAATGGGATCAAAGCCTCTATCACATTATAGAGATATCAAATAGAAGCCTCAAACTAAACTGTAATTTCATCATCAGCCCCCTCTATTATGAGCTAATATTGCACTTTCAAGTTTAGCCGTTTCATTTGAAGCAACTGCACCTAAAATCATTTAAAGGTCCTTTAATCTGGGCCAAAATAGAACAGTAACCCAATCAATAGATTGCACCTTGCCTCATGTGGCACAGATAATCTATTCAGAGCTATATCTCACTGGGCTCTCTGCTCAGACAAATATTTATCTGAGCTCAGAATCAGCATCATCTCTTATACTGAACACGCACACACATTTATACAAGTAAACCAACTAGGCCGGACCAAGCTAGCAATGACCTCTGACACTTGACCTGTTGTCTGATGGCCCATCGATTATGTCTGGGTTTTACTGGGTAATTGCTTCATTGTAACTACAATTACTACATTGTAATTACATTACATTTTATTTAGCCCTTAATATGGTTTTTTTTTGTGGAATGATGCTTTTACTTTTACCTTTTTTTGTGTGCCATTTTATTGTCCAACTGTTACAAATATATTTATATATATATATTTGTTGTAGTATTATACTGTATTACTCACACTGAAGAAGCAATACTAAGTCTGACAGAAAAGTAATCAGGCATGTTTCTGCCTTACCCTCAAGGACCCCTATAGTGGGACTAAGAATTTTCCATTAGGCACAGGGGGCTTGGTTCCCGTTGCTATGTTTCCGGGCTCATTGACTGCGTAACCATGGGGAAATGAGAGACAAAGACTTGCGTCTTCTGGCGGGAGTTGTCATGGGAAACTCTGGGTTCAGGTCAATGATTAGCAGATTTGAAATCAACTTTGTAAACTGGAAATTGGATGAAGGAACCTGTTAAGTATGCGGCATTATTTTTTATGATTTAGTTATTCATTTTATGCATGGTTAAAATTGAATGGCATTATTTTATTGAATGCTGGGTGCATTTTTGGTATATCGGTGTACACTTCATGTACACGTACAGAGATAAAGAAAGATTTTAATAATCTTTCATCTCTCTGGTACCACTGCAACATGAAATAACACTGGTGTGAAAACAGAACTTCCAGACATAGAATTAGAAAAGATTACGTTCTGTTGAATCTCTTAACTTGACATGAAGATGCGAAACCTTTTTGCTGCGGTATTAAAACTGAAACAGCGGTTCTTTGATGTTGGCCACTGATGCTGTTGTGAAAGACTTCAAAACCTTAGCGTAAATTGAGTTTGTTGTGTATACAAGCACCTGCCAGATTTAATATTGAATGGATGATCCAAAATGGATTTTTGATCCCAGTAAGATGAGGAAAGATGTCTGAAACAACAAATAAAGGGAGGGGGGATATCTATAGCCCGCCAAAGCTGAGATTTCTGCTCCCAGGTGAAGAATATATCTCTTCTCGTTCTTCTGTGTTTCCATGTAAAGAAAAACCTATAGGTCTGACCTTCTTACTACTTTGCCTCTGGCTATTCACAGATTACATGTTTTTTTGTGTCTCATCCTTAGGGGGTGATCCGAATCAAACCGGCATAAATATTTCAGTGCATTTTTCCTTCTCCTCTGGACCTCTTCTTAATACACTTGCTGTGTTTGACAAGAAAATATGTGTCTGTTTACATTAGCGGTTAAATTGTCCCCTTTATATTAAAATGTATGAACAATATTATTATTAGTGTAATGGTGATATAATCAGAATCAGAATGAGCTTGATTGCCAGGCATGTTTACACATAAGTGGAATTTGTTTTCGTGATAGAAGCTCCACAGTACAACAGAATGACAGCGACAGAACAAAAAAAAAAAAAAAGAATAAAAGAATAATATGCTAAAAATACAAATAAGTAGGTAAGGGATGACAATATACAAATTGACAATTGTATGGCAGGTATATTACAAAAAGCAGTTATGTATGTACAGGTATATTATGTGCAAAATTTAAGTGTACACTAAGTATGTGTGTTAGATAAACAAGTGTATGTGTGTATAAATAGTGTTGTGTGTTCCAGTTATTATCAAGTGTTCATTAGATGGATTGCTTGAGGGAAAAAACTGTTCCTGTGTCTGGTCGTTCTGGTACTCAGTGCTTTGTAGCGTTGACCAGATGGCAACAGTTCAAAGAAGGAGTGTGCTGGATGTAAGGGGTCCAGAGTGATTTTACTCTGGATAAGTACAGTTCTTGAATAGATTAATTAATAAAAATATGGTATCCACTTATTATAATAATTTTTAAAAATGTTATCGTTATCATTATTTAAGTACTTAGTATAAGATCTGTGACATAGCTGTGTTTATATATATATATATATATATATATTTTTTTTTATGTGAGGCACAGATAAAATTTAATCCAAATGAAATAAAATACAGAAAGTCTTTGGAGATGTATGGACATCTGGTTGCCATCTCAGAGTAACTGGAACTACGCCAAGGGTACTCAAAAATTAAAATGACTTCATTATGTGGTGAAATCACACTGAATATAACTCTTGAGTCTGCATAGCTAAGTATAAGCATCCCTCAATGTAACAGCAGTTTGGATTCCTCAAAATTCCCGAAGGCAAAGGTCACTCACAGGAAACCACAAGATACTTTAAACAATTAAAATACATTTATCCTGTGGTTGTTGTACTGATGTTATGAGAAAAAATCTGAACCAATTCCAGTGTTTATTTATATAAGCAACACATATTATTGGACATTAATTAAATGGCCACTTAGCGGAGATGAAACAGTACTCAAAAACTCTCTCGTGTGTGTCAAAATGGACAGTCCATTAGACAAATAGTATTAAAACGACTGAAGAGCTGCATGTGTTGATGAGAGGCCTGACGAAGAGCCATACTGTACCGTCACTATCAGAAGCTTGACAAACACATTATGAAAATAAACTCTTGGACTCAATCCATTTTGTCAATTCGGCTGTTGAAACAGTTCACACAAACAAATGCTCAGATTAAAGTGAGGTCATGCAGGTGTCCGTTCAACTAGCTACCAGATCCTGGATAGTCAAAATTTCTAATTTTGGACAATTGTATTGGATTAAAAAGAGTCGATGTGGATCATATTATCCAACAATAATCAGTCTCCCAATGGTTAACTGCACAGCAAAATCTTTTTTTGGTAAGACGTCTGATTATCTTCTGATGTGTAACATTGAAAGCATAGTCATTTATTAAATTACATTATATACCTTTTGGAAATACTAAAACAGATATAATACTAGGCTGCATATAATATAAGGCTGCATATGGAAAAATATATACTTACAGTACTTGAAACCATGAGGCAGAAGTTATAGCTCTTTCTTGTTTAAAAATATTGTTGTTTCTCATTATGTGCTGTTCCAAGTACACCTGACAATACAAATTGGCCATATAAAATATTGTCTTATATTTAAGTACAGTGACTGTAATTGCAAACCTGACTGAGATATTGACAGGAAAACAGACTACTGGGAATAAATGGGCCAGTGAGTTGTTTTTCAGCGACTGCAAACAGGGTTACCATCGGCAGCTCGCAATAGAAAGTAGATACAAACAGTCTGCTCTGAACAGGCTACATGAAGATTGAAATCTCCTTTAATCAACTGCTGTAGCTGAAATTGTCAGCTACAGCTGGGCTAAAGCAGGAGAGAGCTGGACAAATAAAGAAGCTCAATGAAATCAGAGGCTCTGTCAGTACACATTGCCACAATTCTGGTTGGATTTACATAATTATCAAGCTTAGTCGGGACATAAGAAA
Organism: Carassius carassius; assembly: GCF_963082965.1. Lineage (NCBI taxonomy): Eukaryota > Metazoa > Chordata > Actinopteri > Cypriniformes > Cyprinidae > Carassius > Carassius carassius. The sequence goes on from NC_081771.1 coordinate 25,193,542, forward strand.
CAATATAGGAAGATTTACTTTTAAAGGTACCAGCTAATAAAGAATATCCCTCCTGAGGTCTGAAAGAAAACTTGACTATTGCACCCAAGCCCTGTAATTTTTCTGACACATCAACACCTGAATGTGGTGTAATTTTTCATGAGCGGGAACCGAGAGTTTGTTTCCTGATGACCTACAGCTGCAATCAGTTCAGTCAAACACTTTGCCTTTATTAGGAGTCCAAAGATGTCCTGAAAACAACCCTGAATGATGTGTTTAGAGGGCAATTAATGGCACCTGACTGTTTCAGTGAGGGACAAGCAATTCCTGCCGCAATCCATCTGAAGTAATTATGCCATGGGGCTGAAAGAGCCATTTCTTCTCTCCCCACCCCTCGTGCAGACAGAGAAGGCTGCCGTGATGGAGCAGGGTAGGACAAAGCCAACCGTCCTCTCCAAATGATCCACTACCGTGTTTAACAGCCGCTTTTCTACTTTGTTATATTAATGAAGTTCTCCACTTGGCATCCTCCACCTGTGCTCTCGAAGAGCTTCCTGAAGAGAATTAGAGAAAATGGCACAGATAAAAAAAAAAGAATAATGTTGTGATACATTTTTCTTTCCAAAATATTTGGTGTCAGCTATTCATCAGGAGAAGCCAGTAAATCATGGATGTACGAGTGAAGATCGAAAGCAATTACCATTAGGGCAGTGGTGGTGCGCACAGGCTCCCTGTGCCCTGTGTCTGAATCTCAATGCTCTTCAGAGTGTGTGTGTGTGCACTTTAAGTGTGCGATCAATATGGCCAAGCGGTTAGCGTCCAAGAACTCCCTTCAAGTGCTTTCGTACAGCTCAGCCCTAGACCCTTCCTCCACCAAAAAATGTCAATTCATTTCAGCGTCGACTATTCTGCAGGAAAAATTGTTCTCGTGAAACATTATTGACATACTTTAACCCACATTTCCAGCATCCAAGGCGAGAAAAGTCAATTCTCATTTGGAGACAGCGGTGATGCTTTTCCCCATGGACTGTCCATGTGGCAGGATTACGGAGGTCGACGGTTGGGGTTATAGGGTCGGAGGTCACAAGGTTACTCCTGGCCCAAGGTCAAGGTGACAGTGGGATATCAGACCGGCCCTCATCTGCTTCAGTAGCCTTGTAGTCAATCAATACCATTAAAAAGTCTGACTGATCTATTGGTTTGCCCCTCCTCTTACTCTGTGTCTCTCTTTCTATGTTCACTTGAAATCATTAATTTCTCCTCTTGTATTCTTCTGACTATGTAACAGGTCTCATCTAGATAGAGCCTGGGTGCAGATGGACAGCCCCGGCAAGATCGGTCCTGTATTGTTTGAACAATGTTTTATTAAGCCTCTGCTCTCTTTAATATTTACATTGGTGCATTTGAGGGTCTGAGGCAGCATGAAGCAATTACACACATGACCAAGCCGATAGCCACAGAAATAGTGAAGGCCTTTATCATTGCAGCAAAAAGAATATTAGCAATTCTCTGGCACTGCCACAGATGTAGTTTGCATTTCAATTAAACAGGAGGAAAATACTGGTCTTTTCATCAAAGTCTATGTCAATCGTTACAGCAGCATAAAGCATGAAGGGCAAGTTGGGTCTCAGTGTATTGTGGGGGCATACAGAATTAAACAAGCAGGGAAACACAAAAACCTACACCAGTGTCCTTCATCTTCAGTTGTGTGGTACACATTAAGTACGGCTTCATCTGAGGCCTCACCTGCACTGTAGAATCACGTCTTTTCAGTGTCCTTAATGTGACATTCGATAACATAACATTATAATTACTAGTAAATTACATTATGTTAAGATGTAACTGTTTATATGCATGTTATAATCTTAAATATTTAACATTAGTATTTTAACAATATATTTTTGGTATTATTTTTGTACAGAACAATGTATTACAAAATCACTGCTTTGTTTATTGGATGCCAGTTTGACGTCTTTAATCAGTGAGGTTCAAGCTTTAAGGGTCAGTGGAGATATGAAAACTGTAGTTACCCATTGAGATCATGTGACTGATCATAGCACTGACAAAACATTAAAGGGTTAGTTCACCCAGATAGCAAAATTATGTAATTAATAACTTACCCTCATGTTGTTTCAAACCCGTAAGACCTCCGTTTATCTTTGGAACAAAGTTTAAGATATTTTAGATTTAGTCCGAGAGCTCTCAGTCCCTCCATTGAAGCTGTGTGTACGGTATACTGTCCATGTCCAGAAAGGTAAGAAAAACCTCATCAAAGTAGTCCATGTGACATCAGAGGGTCAATTAGAATTTTTTGAAGCATCGAAAATACATTTTGGTCCAGAAAAAGCAAAAACAATGACTTTATTCAGCATTGTCTTCTCTTCCGTGTCTGTTGTGTGAGAGAGTTCAAAACAAAGCAGTCTGGATATCTCTAATACGCATTAATCCACAAATGACTTTTTTAATGTGGCTGACACTCCCTCTGAGTTCAAACAAACCAATATCCCGGAGTAATGCATGCACTCAAACAGTACACTGACTGAACTGCTGTGAAGAGAGAACTGAAGATGAACACCGAGCCGAGCCAGATAAGAAGAATCGAGGAGCTGATGATACTGTGCATGTGTGATTCAGCGTGAAGCAGACTGACACAGAGAGCGCCTGCACCGAACTGATTCTTGTGGTGATTGATTCTGAACTGATTCTGTGCTAGTGTTATGAGTGCGGGTAAACCGAAGGTTTGAATCAAGGGCAATCATCGCAAATGACGCCATTACGTCGAGCGCAAAAGAACCGGTGAACCGTTTTCTTCAACCGGTTTATTGAATCGAACTGTCCTGAAAGAACTACTGGTGATCCGAAAACCGATGCAACCGGTTCTTGACTCGTGAACGAGTCAGTCTTTTGTTCGTTATCTGGCTCGGCTCGGTGTTCATCTTCAGTTCTCTCTTCACAGCAGTTCAGTCAGTGTACTGTTTGAGTGCATGCATTACTCCGGGATATTGGTTTGTTTGAACTCAGAGGGAGTGTCAGCCACATTAAAAAAGTTAACAGCTTAAGTCATTTGTGGATTAATGCGTATTAGAGATGCGAACCGTTTAAAACAATTCAGTTGGAGTTGGTGAACTGAATGATTAGTTCGCGAACCGGATATCCAAACTGCTTTGTTTTGAACTCTCTCACACAACAGACACGGAAGAGAAGACAATGCTGAATAAAGACGTCGTTTTTGCTATTTTTGGACCAAAATGTATTTTCGATGCTTCAAAAAATTCTAATTGTCCCTCTGATGTCACATGGACTACTTTGATGAGGTTTTTCTTACCTTTCTGGACATGGACAGTATACCGTACACACAGTTTCAGTGGAGAGACTGAGAGCTCTCGGACTAAATCTAAAATATCTTAAACTGTGTTCCAAAAATAAACGGAGGTCTTACGGGTTTGGAACAACATGAGGGTAAGTTATTAATTACATAATTTTGCTATCTGGGTGAACTAACCCTTTAGTATAATGAAGCATGCCACGTTTGTTAAGTATTGTCGCGTGAACAATAGGAAGCAGAAGCTGTGCTTCATGGGCATCAAAAGTGAAAAGAGGTTATGCTTTGATGATATTGTTACAGTGTAATTACTCAGATAATTTCCTCTTTGAATATAACATCTTTACCAACTGAATTGAAATTCATTGTCTGCAAAAGTCATGCCAACACTTATGTTGTAGGGTTGTTTCTGAATTCGAATAGAATTTTAATGAATTACAGTAAATACAAATATATACTTTGTATTTAAATTTTTTATTTTTAACTATAAATGCCAAATCAAGACGAAATTAGAAATTGAAGTCTGTATGTATAGTGTGTAAAGTGAAAGCATCATAGCTATATCTTAAATTTAGATGTAATTTTGTGGCTGTCTTGCAGGTGGCTGCACAAGTCTACCTCACGCTACAATTACTCCAGAGCACTCATAGATCTAAGATGATTTTCAAGTGCCACTTATGTTACGATGCTTTTGGGAAATAGCCTGTTATTCTAAGATGATCCGTACGATCATATCTACGATTTATTTTGGCTTACAGTGCTTATGCGAAAATGCGGCCCAGAAGGTTTTGTTGGTTAAATAAGTGCTGAGCGACCTGGATTGATACTTCAGCTTCAAAAAGAATTATGTGTCCATAACACATGACACATTTCCCAACAGAGAGTTAAATATTTAGCTTCCTTCTCTCCAGGACTTCAGGGAATGTTGAGGGTTGAGTGTGTGTTGCTCTGATAATCAAATTGCAGTGCTCCTCCAAAACACATTACGGAAAGTAATTGCATGAGTTATAGGTAGAAGTTAGTTTCTCCTGTGTGCTGACAGTGCTGCAAGCGTGGACTGGAATCGGCCCGTGACGACAGATACGAGGTTGGTTGTGTGATAAAGTGTGAATGTTTGTGTGTGCGTGTGTTGTGAATTTGTTTGACAGTGATTTTGAGACAGCAAGACATGGCTCTGAGGGATGTGACACCCTGTGTGACCCGTCATTTATCAGACAATAAACAGCAGATCATGTGACTACAACCCTTGCATTCCTATTGGCTTCTTAAGAAATTAGTATGCAGGTGACAGTGCGTGGCCTCAGCCCCCCATGTTCACTCCATGGAGCCTCCATCACAATGAATTATCGGCCTTAGCGGTGATCAATTCAAGCAGGCCACTTCCTTAGCACTGGACAGGGGGCAAGAGTCTCGAAGAGTGGGTGGAAAGTTAAAAATTTTAGAGTAGCACATTTTCTTCAAAAGCATCACGAAAATTGATGGATACAAAGAGAGAGCGAGACGGAGACGGAATGGGTGAGAGGGTGGGGAGAGACACCAGATGTGCTCCGTTTCGGAGCGACTCATTGGATGGCGACAGCCAAGCGTGGCGTGTAGCCTGAGGTGCTAACAGTAAATATTACAATATCACAAGATTCTGCCTGCAAACACCATTTTGTGGTCTCTGAGTCAATTCCCTTTTCCCCCCTGGTGTTGAGCGCTGATGGAACTAAAAGAAAATATATACACCATCCCCATATTTCAAATGTAAAATGCACAGAGACTTTCTTTGCTGCACATTAGAGTCAACTTAAGTCATGATGGAACTGAGAGTAAATCAACAAGCCACCATAAGGACAGAGATAGCACTTTTAAGGCTTTCTGAGGAATAATGGCAGTGCCGGGATTCATGGGATTGCATTTGGCTTCCTGTGGCGTCAGAGCTTTTTTTTGTCATTTGGCAAAGAGCAGTGATGTCGTCCCACCATGGGTGCCTGGCAGATGGGCTTCTGTGTAGAGAAATGAGCTGGGAGCAACCTCTATCACTTCTGCTCTCTCTCTGACTTTTTCTCTCTCTCTGTCTATTTGGCTCTCTCCCTGAGCCCCCTCCCTTTTTCATGTCCTGGGGCTGCTGTATCTCTTCTCTGAGCTGTGACAGTGGGAACTCTGTGGGAGGTGAGTTGGTCGAGCCAACCCTAGATGCAGGAGCCCATCTCAGGCTTGTGCTACCGGAAAATCTGCCTCTTCACGCTCTGCCGAGTACACACACTCGCTCTGATGAGAAAGCGCCACGACTGAATCTTCTGGTGGAAAAACATATACCTTGTGGTGCTGGCTAGAACTCGCCCAGAGGTCCTTTCACAGCAGTGTGTGGGTTCAGTCTCCAGTCTAGCTATAGGTGCGGCGCACAACCCTCGCGGCCTTTCAGTTAAGCGTGTCTTTCTCAATTCTCTCCCAAATATCCACTGTAAGTCTCATGTCATGCATGCGCACACCACCTCGGCCTTACAGCATCTGTACCAGATTTCCACACGGATGCTATAACCAGAAAATCCATATACTTATATTGTTGTTATTTGGACAACCCCATCACAAGTTTGTGGATTATAGAGCACAGTTACTAGAGTTGTAATGATTTAAAGCCAATGTAATGTAACACTGTGGCCATAAAGGTCTAATTTTTCAGTCCTTTGGCAACTCCAGCAGATTTCGAATGATTTCCGAGTACAAACAGTTACCATCCACTATTTCACCATAAAGTTGGAATTGATTAGTACCATTCATAGGATTGTCACCATGTCAAGTAATTAAAGGCTTGTAAATCTGTTCCAAAATGTTATGTATTGTATCTCTATACAAATAGAACCAGATGTGTGTTTGTGTGTTTAAAACCCTATTTTAAATGCCATTCTATTACTTTTATATTTAGGGAAGAGTTGATGCAATACTCAGTATTGGTCCAATGTGGATGTTTTCGTTGTTGTTGTTGTTGTTTGAATCAAGTATTGGTCAGCGTTTTGAAGACATTCAGTAACTTTATATGGGGAACAGAGTATTAGGTTGTTAAAATGACAGCATTCCAGTAGGTTGTTAAAATGAAGTTCACGGAAACTCTTACCTCCAATGCTGCTGTCAAATGACATTCTCCATTCTGTACATGTACATTCGCGTTACATAAAGGTCTGTGGTTTTGAACTTTTAAAGGACTGTAGTTTATTTGCATGGTGTAATATGTTGTGTATTTGTTTTCTCCTTATTTATAATAGAGCAGTGTGTAGTTAGCAAATTAATGAGGTTGAGATCATTTAAATCGATCAAGAAAAAATATAGTTCTGGTATCGGATTGCATTGGTATCAGAAGATACTCAAGGGTGCGGTATCAGTAACAGACCATACCTAAGCCATCCCTATTTATAGTTTCAATATAGAAAATATGCCTTGTTTATATATATATTCATGACTATGAAAATTGTAGAGTCACACTGAAGGCATCAAGGGCTATTTGACCAAGAAGGAGAGTGATGGGGTGCTGCGTCAGATGACCTGGCCTCCACAATCACCGGACCTGAACCCAATCGAGATGGTTTAGGGGTGAGCTGGACTGCACACAAAAGGCAAAAGGGCCAACAAGTGCTAAGCATCTCTCGGGGAATTCCTTCAAGACTGTTGGAAGACCATTTCAGGTGACTACCTCTTGAAGCTCATCAAGAGAATGCCAAGAGTGTGCAAAGCAGTAATCAAAGCAAAAGGTGGCTACTTTGAAGAACCTAGAATATGACATATTTTCAGTTGTTTCACACTTTTTTGTTATGTATATAATTCCATATATAATTCCACATGTGTTAATTCATAGTTTTGATGCCTTCAGTGTGAATCTACAATTTTCATAGTCATGAAAATAAAGAAACTCTTTGAATGAGAAGGTGTGTCCAAACTTTTGGTCTGTACTATACATATATAAAAATATAAATATAAAAATAAAAAACAAATAAAAATAAAAAAATAAATATATATATATATATAATTTAAATTTAAATTATTATAGCTATTATGTCAAATCTGTTAAAATAGAAATACAAATATTATTATATTCAGCTAAATTAATTATTCATTTGAAGTCATTATTAATTGTTCCTTTCTAAGCAAGCTATTTGACACACAGTTGAAGTAGCTCTCCAGCAGTTTCAATAAATCATATATTCAATAAGTATTTGTAACCTCACAAATGTAGCTTGGAGTGTTCAGTCTTGACAGTCATGTAGTCACTATAAATCAAGACTTCTCAACGACACACTCATAGTCACACTCTTCACAACAACAGCACAGTTACCTCAAGAGTACTTTGTAGAAAAGAGAGTGTCTCAAAGGTTTAATGCTGAGCCTTTGCACACACACAATTTTAGACCTCCTTCTCTCATTTTTTCTCATACTCAATTTCCCCCAAAAAATCTTTTGTGATGCAGTTTTCTTTTAAGCACCTCACTTGCTCTTTTTTCATTCTTTTAATATGTATTTTTGTGATAGATGAAGGAAAGAGTTTACAGGCACAATTTGTTTCAAAGTCAAACATGTCCTCCAAACCCCAGTCGAGCCCCCAAAATTTTTCCTGGTCCTTTCTTAATTGATGATTCATGATGTTTTAATGCGATCAGTGTCCAAAGCAATCGTGAAGAACTGGTTGGAGAAGGAGGGTCTTTGGAGATGAGACGCCCAGGGTCATGAGGTCAAGCTGTTAAAGTTTCATTTCAGGAAATAAGACCGGAGTCAGCAGTCTCTCTTCAGCAGTGTCAGGCGACTATGGCAGCTTATCAAATTCCCACGCCCTCTGCTTTAAATTACAAATCACTCCCACTGCAAAAACCTTCTTTATTACTCGACAAAGTGCTTATGCTTCAATACAAATAATGGTTTGATTACTTTGTTGTAAATTAATCTAATAAATCAAATTCCTGTTGACTTTTTGCACATAGATCAAAATGAGTCTAAGTCAAATTTAGGAGCCATACTTTGAATGTTATACTCCATTCATCGATATATCTTGGGTAGCCTATTATTAAATATTTAGCACTTAGCTTGTGCATTTTATGCATACATACACATACACGATTTCCTGACTTACTGGGCTTTGACAAAGACAAGGACAAAACATGCATTGCTATGCAGATCCTGACTCTCATACCCATGACATGGGACTCATTATTCAACATGCAAGCACTTTCTGACTCCAGTATCTAATCTAGTGTCTTACACATATTCATGAGCAGCAATACAATGCTGTAAGCATTTACACTAACATATGGTCATTTAGGTGTCATTACATGCTGGTTACATTACAAAAGTTAATACAGCCAGTAGGCAATCAGGTTAGTCTTCATTTACCCAATTTGAGTACAATTCCACTAACAATGTTTGTTTGTAAAGGAATGTTTGAAATTCATACACCTGGACTTATTGTGTGTGTGTGTGTGTGTGTGTGTGTGTGTGTGTGTGTGTGTGTGTGTGTGTGTGTGTGTGTGTGTGTGTGTGTGTGTGTGTGTGTGTGTGTGTGTGTGTGCGTGTGTTTGTTTGTGTGTCTGTGCGTGATGGATATACAGTATGTACCTTAACAGGCTCCATATCCCCCCAGAGGGAAAACTCTTTTTATAATGCTTCTATATATGAGCACACACTCCCTCTCACTCTCTTTTTCTGTCTCTCCTCTCTAAAAATGCCCTGGGAGATCCTATCAGGCCCACAATGGTGCGACAGCACTGAGGTGTGAAAAAGTAGCCAAAGCAGAACAATTGTGCTGCGATTAAGCCTCGGTTACAGTTCATTCCCGCCTCTCTGCCTCTATCTGGAAAATTCAATAGAGTAACCTTAAGAATTTAATTGATGCTGCCAACAGGATTACAAAGCCGGGGCTCGATGGAGGCCAGGGACAGCTGATTAGCAACAGGGTAATTGTTAATTGATTGATGTATCCCCTTACCTCTCTCCATGGGCCTTTTATAAAGTGTTTTGTTTGCAGCTGGGCGGCTTAGTACAGCTGGACAGCACATTACCATACATCTTCCTTTCCCTGCTTCTCCAGACCCTGAGAGAGCAGGGCAGGACAAAAGACAGCAGTGAGACAGGAGTGGAGGTCGGTCGTGAGGGCTGTCCAGTGCCCCAAGACTCAACAAACAAAGGCAACTGACAATCTACTGCCACAGGGTTACTAGCACCTTCCCTCTTCACTGAAGTCCTACTTCCGTGGAAGGTAATTCATTTAACCAGTGTTTTTCAGTATCCATTACCTTTTGAATTTGCTGAACATTCTGATTCAGATATCTGGTGAGCTTGGATGCAACCATTCCTATATGTCCCATTTTCATCTCATTTGACCCATTCTTCCTCTCCCATTAGCATTCTAATTTTAAGTCTCAGTAGCATGTTCATTGGGATTACATGCTAGGATTACATGAATTACATGCTAATTCGGGAGCCTGCACCAAATTGTACAGTGAGGGATCTATTTTATAACCTCAGGCTTGTTATTGGAATTTATGTTAAGTTAACTTTTACAGTACACTGGCTTCTGATAGAACAGACACTGTAAAACCCCATCTGAGTCATGAAAGAGAAATTTCTATGTTGTTGTATGTGTTTTCTTACTCGATTTAATGGGATGTAGCCAAGCTTAGGTAAATTACCCCCAGTTCAGTATATCTCATCCTAGCTAGTCTTGTCCTGTCAGGTCTAACCCACCCCAACATAGCAATATTTATTCCTGAAAGTTCTCCTAAGAACCCTCAGTGCCAGCTGTGCCTCAAGGGGATCAATAGATGCTTAATAAAGAAGAATTTATTCTGGCTTCCTGCTGGAGTTATTGCATTCAGGCTTGATTAAAGAAGATGTTGCCAGAGAAGCAGTTTTCCAAATGAAAGGCTTGAAAACTTTAGAACCTCCTTGGGAATTTATTTTATTTTATTTTTCAAACTGGTCACTTAAGTTTGTTAGTGCGGATTTTTCCTTTTCAATTAAAGTGATGAGTAAAGCTAGATAAATAGACCTATCTTCTGTTTTTATCTGTTAAACTTTGTAAACCTGTTTACAGTGAAACAAAACATGTCAGTGTTGGGCTAAAGATAGCCCTCTTGTAACGCCAAGAATGCCCTAATTTTACAGCTACATTAATAAAACGCAACCTGTACTGTACGGTCATGGGGGACATGTTTTCAGTGGTGCTCTAATTGAAACAGTGGCCGCAGACAGCTTGTTTCTGCACTTACTTGCAATGAACCATATCTGATTCATCATTAAGTAATTATAAATGCTAATGCAAATAAAGCACCTTTCAAATGGAGCACCCCTTATGAGAAAATTAATCACAGGAGTATTGGTGACAGAGCTGCCATTGAGAGGAACCATCACTAGTCCTTACATGCTGATATGAAAGAGGAGACAGATATTAATGATCTCTGGAGGATACCATCATACAGGGATTTTTATAAAAATAAGGGTCTCTCTTTCTTGTCCTTACTCTCTTTCAACCCCCAATCCACTCTTATGCTTTCCAGTTCACCCCCCTCCCTCTCTTCTCATCTGCACTTTTCGCTTTTTATTTCATTAATAAGTGAGTGGATGAACTGCAGAGAAGTCTCTCTTCTAAAGAACAAGCAAAAGCATTTTGTAGCAATTACAGAAAGATGAAGATTTAAATATTAGAAGCTGATGGCCCATTAAAGGGTAATTGACCCCCCTCCCAACCTTCCACCACTTTCTCCTTCTGCTGTTGAACAATTCATACTAAAATCTAAAGCAGAAACCCAAAAGAACAGAGAAAATTATTAGCAATTATGACAACGTAATGACTAGAATAGTCAAAGTTTTTTCCAAATGATCTTGCTGCATATCATTTAGCCACGTGACAATATAGTCTAGCAATACAATGACAAAACTCTCACACAAGAAAAAATGATTAAAATTGCCAAATTTACAATAACATTAGATATTTGTTGTTCTAGTAATTTTCATAACAATGTATGTTTTTAGAAAATATAGGTCGAGTACAGAAGAAAAACCTATAGTTTAGAAGTCAGGCTAGTTAAGCTAATATTAAAAACACCCATTAACCCATTATATTTATGTTTATGGATTTATCTGGCACTGTGTCAAATGTGTGAAATGCCCTATGAAATATGTAACAGAGGGTCTTTGGAAAAATGTGCCTCTACCTACATTTTTGCTAACCTCATCAAAAAAATTTACCTATACGAGGGCGTTCCCTCCGAGGAGGCAAAGGAAGCAGTGTCTCCTCAAAAAATTGGATGAAAAAAATGTATTGCTATTACAATCATAAATTGCAACTATCACTAAATATAGCATTAAAAAGTATAAAAGAGAAAATTATGGCATTATTGAGTAATTATAAGGTAAGTAAACAACTCTCCCGCTTAGATATCACTTCTTTGTGTCACGTCAAAATAAAACATGAAATGATCTGAAAACGTGATGACGGAGTCAGTTTTTAGTGAGCCCCTAGTGTGATGAAATGGAAGATATATTTTCATGTCTGTAGCAGTGTTTACAGAGCTTTATGATGATGACCCAAAAATAAGTTGACTATTAAAAAGAACAGCTGAACATCAGTTCACAAATAAAAAATATTCATAACATTTTACAAAAAGGTGTCGTTTAATGTGTTAACTAACATGTAAAAACAATGAACATTTACTACAGTTTGTTTACATTAGTTAATACAAATACTGTTGTTAAGCCTTAGTTCATGTTAGATCACAGTGCATAAACTAATGTTAACAAACACAACTTTGTTGTTATTTATTTTAATAGTGCGTTAGTAAATGTTGAAATTAATATTAACCAAGATTAACCAAAAACTGTACTCAAGTAAATGTAAAAGTACTTATAGAAATATTTACTCAAGTAAAACTAAAAGTACTAGTCTGAATAGTTGAGTAAGAGTAAAAAAAGTATCGTCTAAAAAAAAAAAAAAGTAGTTAGTTCTTATTTACTTTGGATCATGTATATCTATAGTCTATATATATATATATATATATATATGCCTTTACTCCAGTCTTCAGTGTCACATAATCCTTCAGAAATCATTCCAGTATGTAGCTTTTTATTCATCGAAGAATCCTAAACAAAGTCTCAAAGGTTCCAAAAAATATTAAGCAGCAAAACTGTTTCCAGCACTGGTAATAAATCAATATATTAGAATGATTTCTGAAGGATCATATGACTCTGAAAACTGGACTAACAGCTGATGAAAATTCTGATTTGCATCACTGAATTAAATTATAAATATAAATTAAATATATTTGAATGTATAAAAATTATATATTATATGTATAAAAATATGCATTAAATGTATAAATAACCTTTGACAAGGAGAAGAGGCTAAGTTACTGAACATCTCAACATAACGAACCAAATCTTCTTCTGTCTGTTCTGCAAAATGTAAACACATGTTTATTGTTGCAAGCGTTAATATTGTAGAAATATCAGTATTAATTGTGTTTAGGTGAAGGCATTCCTCCTGGAACAGAGCTAACAGAGCGGGGTTGGAGGGTATTCATTTCATACTCTGTGACATCCTATTTAAAATAACAATTATACATTGTATTTAATGTATAAGTTACACGTACCTGTACAACAAACTGGTAATATCATAATGGTATCATAGCCTATCTATATCAGTTGAGCCATAGACAGCACACGCTGTGCTTATATAAAAAAGATCTTCATTGCTAGCAAACAATAGCCTTTGCAGATTTGATTTCAATTCAGTGCAGAACCAAAGCCACGTCTTCAACGCTCTTGATGTTCTTAAACTTTCTGTTACATCTCTGAGTGAACCGCTTCAGATGGATCAGCATGCGCGGCAGGGAACTGAATGAATCATTCAAACTGATTCGCGAACCAATTCACTGCTTGAATTGACTCAAAAGAATGAATCATTTGCGAATGGGCATCGCTTATTGCCAAGAGAAAAGCAGATGGCTGTCACAGTGTCTGGGTTGTGTTCCCTGGGGTTCCACTAGGTGTCCTCAGTTCCCACGGTGTTTATCATATTATCATTCCTGTCTCCTTATTTGGTCACCTTCCTCCTTGTTTAGTTAATTGATTGTTCCCCACCTGTCTCCTGTTTCCCCATTATCCTTTTGTGTATATAACCCGGTCTGTCTTAGTATGTGTCACGGAGTCGTTGTTTAATTCATGTCCGTCATCTTGTCGTGCTCTTGCCTTGTGTCCTTGTTTGTTTATGTTTATGTTTATGTTTGGTTTGGTTTGGTTTGGTTTTGTTTGGTATCGACCTCTGCCTGGACTGTTTACCCTTTTGGATTGCCCTTAATAAAAGACTTACTCGCAATTGGTTCTATCTCCGTGCCTCATTGGATCCCTGCCGTGACAGAACGACTCCGTCCTTCTAGGAACCAGCGGTATGTCGTCTTTCCGTTCCCCAGCCAAGATGGCGGAGCGGCGAGCCAAGTATCTTCGGTTGATCGCCCTCCGCCAAGAGGGAAATGAAGTGGGTGCCCTGGCTCAGGTGTTCTGGTCCCTGGCCGAGGGCATGGGCTACAATGATGCGGCCCTCAAGGACTATTTCAATGGCGGGCTGGATGATCCAGTGTCTCAGGAGGAGATGGCGCAGTTAGAGACACTGGAATTCTGGGAATTCGTGCGCTACCTGCAGCATCGGCTTCGGTGGGATGCCCCAGCCACTTCTGTCTCTTCCGGCGGGGTGGTCGTCAGCCCAGCACCACTGCCCAGGATGGCTACCAACCAAGCGCCACAACCCAAGATGGCCGCCAGTCCAGCACCACTGCCCAGGATGGCTACCAGCCAAGCGCCACAGCACAAGATGGCCGCTAACCCAGCGCCAATGCCCAAATTGGCCACCGTTCCAGCGCCACAACCCAAGATGGCCGCCAGTCCAGCACCACTGCCCAGGATGGCTACCAGCCAAGCGCCACCATCCAAGATGGCCGCCAGTCCAGCATCACTGCCCAGGATGGCTACCAGCCAAGCGCCACAGCACAAGATGGCCGCTAACCCAGCGCCAATGCCCAAATTGGCCACCGTTCCAGCGCCACAACCCAAGATGGCCGCCAACCCAGCGCCAATGCCCAAATTGGCCACCAGTCCAGCGCCACAGTACAAGATGGCCGCCAGCCCAGCGCCAATGCCCACTTTGGCCAACGGTTCAGTGCCACAGCCCAAGATGGCCGTCAGCCTAGAGCCACAGCACAAGATGTCCGCTAACCCAGCGCCAATGCCCAAATTGGCCACCGGTCCAGCGCCACAGTACAAGATGGCCACCAGTCCAGCACCACAACCCCAGATGGCCGCCAGCCCAGCACTACAGTACAAGATGGCCGCCTGTCCAGAGTCATGGCCCAAGATGGCTGCTTGCCCATTGCCGCTGCACAGGATGAGAGTCTCAGCTGACCCTCCAGAGTCGAGTCAGGTGCCCGTGGACCCTCCAGAGTCGAGTCAGGTGCCCGTGGACCCTCCGGAGTCGAGTCAGGTGCCCGTGGACCCTCCGGAGTCGAGTCAGGTGCCCGTGGACCCTCCGGAGTCGAGTCAGGTGCCCGTGGACCCTCCGGAGTCGAGTCAGGTGCCCGTGGACCCTCCGGAGTCGAGTCAGGTGCCAGTGGACCCTCCGGAGTCGAGTCAGGTGCCAGTGGACCCTCCGGAGTCGAGTCAGGTGCCAGTGGACCCTCCGGAGTCGAGTCAGGTGCCAGTGGACCCTCCGGAGTCGAGTCAGGTGCCAGTGGACCCTCCGGAGTCGAGTCAGGTGCCAGTCACCGCTGATCCTCCAGAGTCAGGGCTAGTCACCGCTGATCCTCCAGAGTCGAGTCAGGTGCCAGGGAACTCTCCAGAGTTAGGGCTTATTACCGATGACCCTCCAGAGTCAGGGCTAGTCACCGATGACCCTCCAGAGTCAGGGCTAGTCACCGATGACCCTCCAGAGTCAGGGCTAGTCACCGATGACCCTCCAGAGTCAGGGCTAGTCACCGATGACCCTCCAGAGTCAGGGCTAGTCACCGATGACCCTCCAGAGCCAGGGCTAGCCACCGATGACCCTCCAGAGTCAGGGCTAGTCACCGATGACCCTCCAGAGTCAGGGCTAGTCACCGATGACCTTCCAGTGTCAGGGCTAGTCATTGAAGTCACCTCTGATCTTCAAGGACTGAGTCAAGTCACCTATGATCTTCATGAACAAAGGCAAGTCACCTCTGATCTTCATGAACAAAGGCAAGTCACCTCTGATCTTCATGAACAAAGGCAAGTCACCATTGATCTTCATGAGCAAATGCAAGTCACCAATAATCTTCATGAGCAGTGTCAGGCCAGCACCGATCTTCTGGAGTCCAGTAGAGACACCATGGAATTACCTCGTCCTCCCGTTGATCCGGCCGCACGGAAGTGGTGGGCTTCTGATCCGCCCTGGGAAACTCTGGCCTCGACCACAAGGTTGTGGTGGTCTTCTGCTCCGCCCTGGGGGGCTTCCGCTCTGACCACACGGACATGGTGGTCTTCCGCTCCGCCCTGGGGGGCGCTTGCCCTGACTACACGGTTGTGGTGGTCTTCCGCTCCGCCCTGGAGGGCTCTGGCCTTGACCACAAGGGTGTGGTGGTCTTCTGCTCCGCCCTGGGGGGCTTCATGTTGTTTTTTCCTTTGGTTTTTGTGTTAATGTCTGTCCCTGTTCCTTTCTGTTAGTCTGGCCCTCCGTCCCTCCCCCTGAACCTCCTCCTGTCCTCCTCCCTCCTGGTCTTTCTGTGTTGTGTTTACATTCTGGTGCCTGTTCCCCATGTTTTTCTTTTCTGGCCCTCCGTCCCTCCCCCTGAGCCTCCACCTATCCACCTCCCTCCTGGTCTCTGTTTTGTGTCTGTCTTGGAGCGTCTGGGAGCCGCTCCGTAGAAGGGGGGTACTGTCACAGTGTCTGGGTTGTGTTCCCTGGGGTTCCACTAGGTGTCCTCAGTTCCCACGGTGTTTATCATATTATCACTTCCTGTCTCCTTATTTGGTCACCTTCCTCCTTGTTTAGTTAATTGATTGTTCCCCACCTGTCTCCTGTTTCCCCATTATCCTTTTGTGTATATAACCCGGTCTGTCTTAGTATGTGTCACGGAGTCGTTGTTTAATTCATGTCCGTCATCTTGTCGTGCTCTTGCCTTGTGTCCTTGTTTGTTCATGTTTGGTTTGGTTTTGTTTGGTATCGACCTCTGCCTGGACTGTTTACCCTTTTGGATTGCCCTTAATAAAAGACTTACTCGCAATTGGTTCTATCTCCGTGCCTCATTGGATCCCTGCCGTGACAATGGCGCGTTTGGAATAAACTGAAGCATTTATGACTTGAATTGCATTCAAATAAACTAACTAGAGGAGTGTCACCCACAATAACGAAGTAAAGGACAGATTTTTCCCCAAACATTTACTTAAGTAAGAGTTAAGTACCCATCTTTAAATATACTCCAAAAGTATTAGTTGTAACTCGTTACTACCCACCTCTGCTAATGTTAACTAATGTAACCTTATTGTAATGACTGCCTCATTTTAAAACACCACAGAACGCCACTGACCTATACATACAATTCAGTACTTTCCAGCTAAAAGAACCACGACTGCCAATAAAACAAACAACTTTTATTCCTTTTCACACAAACTATCATTATGATCATAGTGCTTTTTTGTTTATTTGTTTAGTTTAGTTTTGTGAACTAATACATTTTGACATTTGCATTTCAGCCCATACTTTTCCAACGTAGTTAAACTTGCTCAGTGGCTGACCTGGTACCTCACTGTGCTCGGGTCCCGTGACACACGTCACAATAAACATATGGCATGGTTGCTTCAGCAAATGCATATTTATCTCACATTTGCTTTTTTAATCAATATCAGTTTGGTTTAGAGTAGGGTTTATTGTAGGTGTTACTTTTTAGCTTTCTCACCAGAACGCAACCAACATAAAACGTTGCCATCGTTTTACATTGATTCATCTGTTTTGGATAAAACTAAACATGATATGAGTGCCAATTACTGGACATTTTCTGCTTAAAATAGTCACAAAATATTCAGGAAGCAATGTAATATAAGTTAGCAAAAATGTTACCAAAGGGATGTTTTTTTTCAATGGGCATGCATTGGAATTGTGATTTAAATGTACTACATTCAGCATGTTCAGATGCAGAACATACAAATTCCAGTTATTTAGTGTTGCTTTATGTTTTAGTATGTTTGCAGAATATAGATTTACTCAAAATTAATGAAAACAGATATTTTAAGTAACTGCCCTATTGCTAATCAATATCTGTTTGTAGTAATGTGTGAATATGTTTGTACTTGTATATGTTCAATGTGTGGTGAACACGTCTAATTAAGGTGACAGAAACAAACATGCACACAAAAACGTGTACACACAGACATATACTTAAGGCTGCATCGATCACACTGCATAATAACTCTTCTTATCAAGCCTAGAGCTATACCCCCCCCCCCACTCTCTCTCTCTCTCTCTCTCTCTCTCTCTCTCTCCCTCTTTTTTTCACAGCATTGTCAAAATGGTTCAACCGGTAGGACTGATCTGCCGTCCACTGGAGATCAGGATCTCTGTCTAGTCTGAAGCGTAGTTAGTAAGGCAGAGAAGGACTCACATACACATTTATTTATGCATTCTTGTGGGGACTTTGCATTGACTTCTGATGTTTTATATGAATGTTTTGCTCCTCTAACCTGTTAATGTGAGAAAGTGGGTGTGTAAGAACTACAAAAGCTACTCTTTCACAATAATTTTTCCTGCAGTTTTCACAATTAGATTTTTCTTTACATTTCAGTCACAAATGTTCACACCACATTGCACCTGACTACAATATATGTAACTTTTATGTTTCATCTTTGGAGTTCTACATAATTATCATGTTTTATAAGTATTAGAAGTATTTCAGTTTATATATTCACCACCAGTCATTTTCCTTACTAATGGTCTAGGTGGTATTGCATTTCCTATTCACTTTCATCAGGTGAGGATGTAGGGTATGGGTAGATTGGATTTGTTTGTTCTGAAAAACTGAACATTATAAATACCACTTTTTAGAAACACCTGTTTTCGTTACTTTCATTAAAATATGTACACAATTAAGATATAGCCTAAAAATACAGCCCTTAGAGCTCCAAAATATGAAACTCATTTAAGATGTGCAACGTTTTTGCCCTCTGTGTTTATTTAGCATTGTGGAGGGGTTACTCATTAGTTGGGCTATCGTATGAAAGGGAGATGGATTTGGCAGTGAAGAACAAACCCCTGCTGCTCCGGAAACATCGTTTGCTGGACACATCAATTTGTTCCTCTACAGAGAGCTGGGAGCAATTGGCAATGTTCCAGCTCTCTTCTCCCCCTCTCTCCCCCTTTCTCTCTCTCATCTACATATCTTTGTTATCAGGTTGGTTTTTGTGCGAGTGTTCGGTGGGGTTATCGTACCATCTGGACTGAGGCTCCTCGCCGCCTTCCGCAAATTAAAACCCAACCTGTAAAATCAGCAAAAGAAACAATAAACACCTTTAATCTCACACTCCCTTCACCTGCTTTTCAAAAGGAAAAGAAAGGCCTTTTATTAATTAGACTGGCATCAAGCGGCCGTACATAAAACAATGCTGCTCTCTTTTTATTCTCCTCTCCCATATAATGACTTTAGGACTGATGGAAAGGCCTCTTTGAAGATGACATTCAAATCCTGACATTTGAATTATTTTGTGTGTATCAGAGAGTCAGGCTTTTGTCAGGCCTGTCGTGGTGGTGTGTGCACGCAATGGCAGGCTATCTCTTTGTAAACCACTGCTGACTGGGATTGTTTATACACCTGGGGGACTTGGGATTGTTTTGTTTTTCTAAGCATTCATATCAAGAGAATTTTATGACATGGTAAACTTTAACAACTGCTATTTTGGGAAAACAACAACAAAATATATTGTTCATTTGGGACAATTCAACTTAAAAGCTTTAGTCATGATGTATATTCCTTCATTTTTGAAGTCTAGACAAGGAATAAGTGCTAAACTGTGTCTCCACATCAAATTCGGCCTCAAAATTGGTTAACCTTCAGGAGTCAAAATATACTTATTCTCTGTAAAATATGCATCAGGAAGATTTATTGTCTATCGGTAAGTGACTTGCAATGCTCAACACAAGCCACCTTTCTACGATTTTTTTTTCCTTTTTTGCCTGTCAAAGTTATGATCTAAAATCAAAATAATCCATCATGTTGTCATGTAAAGAATTATGAAATGCTCTTAGGGAGAGTGTATTCTTCACATAGGGGTAAACCGACGTTTAACAAAGGCATTTTAAAGTCAGCATTAACTAGACTGCAAGGTCTGCAGAAAAGCAGAGGAAGGTAAAAATAAAATGAAAAAAATAGTAAAGCAAGGCAAAAACACATGGTCAAAAAAATGTTTATAGACCTAGACCACTGGCAAAATTTAGGTTTAAAACATGCTTGGGCAATTAGTTTGTTTCCTTTTTGTATATTTATTTAATATCCAGGGGAGTTATAAATAATAAATAAATAATGATTAATTGTCAGAAATTTCTCATTGACATTTTAGAACAAGTATACGCTAATAAAGTACTTACAAATCATTAATAACTATTAGTTAGTTATTTTATAGTTCAAAAACTATAGTTAATACATTAATAGACTATATACAAATAGCGATTCATTCATTGTCAATTTAAGTGACACAATTATTATTGTTTAATTAGCTTGTAATAAATGAATTGTTCATTGGTAATAAGGAGTGAATAGTTCTCGCTTTAGGGGTTACACTTTATTTTGATGTCCTTGTTATAGTGTAATTATACATATAAGCACTGAGTTATATTAATTAACTCTCTCTCTCTCTCTCTCTATAAATATATATATATATATATATATATATATATATATATATATATATATATATATATATATATTTATTTATAGACCTCACAGGGAAGTGGAATCAGCATGCGCTAAGTGCAGCATCTTGTAGGTTTCACCCAAGCTTTCAGAAGGAGCTTGGGCCCATACTGTGCCGAGGATACTCTGGTGTATCCACCTGAATTTAAACTCTGGAGAGGAAAAGAGCGGGAACCCTGCTAGGCTCTGTAACCTGAGGGTGGTTTCAGAACATGGTCAGTGAACATGGTCAAATTTGAATGATTTTTCATCTTGACCTATTTTTGTAGACTAACTACTATGTATTATGTTAAAACTTCCTGTATCTTGCAATATTGTTGGGAAAACTGATCCTAAAGTCACTCAGAACTGTTTATGATGTCTTCATCAATTTTAACATAAATTATATTTGAGATAAAACCAACATCCAGAGGCATTATCATGCTAAGATGTTCCTAGCAGATTGAGTGAAAGAAAAATATGCAGTTTAGTGCTTGCTTTGGGTGTAAGGAACAGGGAAGGGGTCAAAGGTCAAGACTTTTGCTATTAACTTCCTTGGTGACAGTTTCATAGTGATGTAAGCCTCCTCCTATTGCTCTTTTGTCATGGCAACTGAACTCAATCGAACTGAAATTCCATTAACAGAGTAGAGTTGGCAGAGAGCCAATTATTTGAAAGCAGACTGACCTGACCGCCACTCTGGTCAACACTTTCAACAATTTATGTGAAAAATAATGCTGGCAGACAGTGAGTTGTTTGTTTGTTTGTACTCTCTGGACTAATGTCCTTCAAAGAAACGGTCAGCTGTCATTGTGGTATCACAGAAGACATATGGTATCCATCCTCAAGGTGCATCTAAACAGAGCAGAAACTGGAAGATGATGCAAAGGATTCATTGTATTACATGTACCTGATAAATTACATTTTATAACAAATGTATAATAATTGCTATAAAATTACATAAATAAATTACTATTTAGGTCTATCTATCTATCTATCTATCTATCTATCTATCTATCTATCTATCTATCTATCTATCTATCATCTTAACTTAGAACGAGAAAGACTAGATCATAATATTAGATTTAATACAGGTAATCTGAGTGAATCTTATATCAACCTTCTTTATGTCAAATAAGAACACACCTCAAAGTAATATTCAAATCCCTTTAATATTCATTTTATGGGATAGATAAAGTTCATATGGTATTAATTATTTTAGCTGTCAGTAATAAAATGTAAATTATTTTGTCTCAAATATCTTGATCAGTCTTCGTACTGCAAAATATCTAAAGTTAATTAAAGATTAACTGCTTCAGTTCAGTTTTATTAGTAACTATTGACATGATTCCCTGAGACCCCACAGCTATGATGAAATCTTGTTAATAGTGGGGTGTTTTTGTTTTTTTCTTCTTACATTGAGTGTGTGCAAATTGCAAGGGACTCCATCATGGAATACTCAGAGATGGAAAAATAAATAATAATGACCTATAATAAATAATAATAATCTCCCACCATACATTTAACCACCACATCTCTGATTAAATGTTTTGCCCTTTATTAAGAAAAGTGAGCATGGCTATGGTAAAAAGTGGCTGTTTCAAACTGTGACAATGGCAGTCAATGAATACATATATTATTCTCTGTATCCCTCTTTATCCATGTATTATCCTCTAGTATTATATTATCAAAATTATTGTATTTTAGTTGCCAGAACAGTTCAGTTATGATGATTAATATAAAAAATATGTAATATACAATAATATAAAACTGCAGTGTTAAATAGCAATGTGTCATTACTTTACTGGTTTGAGCCAAAACAATGCAATCAGAATAAATTATCTGTGTATTTATTTTACCTGTAATTACATCAGCAGCAAAATAAGGTGATGCAGACGTACATGTTTAAATAAATCTCATCTTGTCACAGAACATTTTTGTTTTCATAGGAGTGTCCTTTACCATATTTTATTCAGCAGGCTTGTGGAGGAAAAGCTTGCTTTATTTGAAGTTCTAAAGCCCAAACTACAGCTTTTAGGCATGTTTTTCTTTCTAAAAATGCCAAAACCTAATTTGAAATTTACTTCTCCCCAATGGAATAAATGGGTAACTTCGGTAACTGGGATTTGTTTTCCCTCATGCTAAACCACACCCCCAGGATATTGTATCTATTGTTGACATCACATGACTTTATTAAACAATCAAACAAAAGAAAATAGAGACATTTCCTCGTGAAATCTACATATCTGATGTGGTTAGATTATGTGCTGTGCAGGGCAAGAAAAACAACATACAAACAATGTTGATGACATTTGACCTTTTATGAATGCCAAAGTAGGTAGGGGCATGCCCCAACTTGACATATTGGTTTTACAGCCTATGGTCATGTCTCTACTCTTGCCCCGTTACATTCCCTTCTGTGAACTCTGTGAGGGATCATGATAAGAACCATAAATTTAGTATTAATGACAAACAAGTAAAAAAATGTGTCATGGGTAAAGCTACGCACATTTTAGCTCACTCGATTGATGTTTTTTTATTTATTTAAATTTTGCTTTGTCTTGAGTAAAAAATGGAATAAGACTGC
This sequence comes from Carassius carassius, assembly GCF_963082965.1. Taxonomy (NCBI): domain Eukaryota; kingdom Metazoa; phylum Chordata; class Actinopteri; order Cypriniformes; family Cyprinidae; genus Carassius; species Carassius carassius. The sequence goes on from NC_081771.1 coordinate 25,216,334, forward strand.
CAGATGTGGTTGCTTGTAACTCACCGCAACATGATTGTTTCCAGCATGTTGCTGCTTGCTCACACACATGCTCGCACTCACACACTAATGCCTCAAGACCCCTTTCCGACCTCCCATGTGTGAGACAAATTTAACATGTTAGATTGAATTTTCGTGTTTTTAAATGGCCAGACATGTCTGTGTTACGAGCCAGATGAACGCCTACTGCAAACCACTGTAAGAAACTGTGTCCAGTTTTTCTGCCTGCAACCGAAGCTCTAAGCTCCCACAAGGGTAAACAATATGTCTTTTCAAAAGCTGAGCTGTTATGCTACTTTTATAGTGCCTTCGACCCCTCATTAAAAGTCATTATAGGACAAAAGATTCTTGTGTAGTTTTACAATGTATAGCTTTATGAATGACTAGTGGTCTCAAACAGAGCTGACCACTGGGATCATTACAGGCTTAGAGTTCCAGCACTTAAATTTCACTCTCCATCCCTGTTGAGCTGCTAACAGGATAATTTGCCTTAATGCTGAGACATACGTTTTCGCGGTATAACTTTATGAGGCAGGTTAATCAGATAAAGATTTAAGCCTGAGCTCAGTTAATCAGAAACAGCCCTAACCTTGTTGCCGCCGTTGCGTTTGCTCTGCAGTGCAACATGGGAATCAAAAGGCAAGTCAAAGGGTAAGTTTGAAATTAGCGTGGTTTCATCTGATGTCACTGACCTGCACAGGTGCTTTCAACTTCCTCCCTTCAGCCAGCTTCCTGTTTCAAACCTGACCCTTCCTTTTTTACTCGACATATTCACTCTAGTGGAATGCTTTTGGCAAATACCGCCAGTAAAAAAAAATCTTTCCCATGTTTGGGGTGATAGTATAAGTGGAGGTCTGAGGAGAGCTGGGTGTTGTTTTGTAGGCCGCTACACCTTGGCCCCCCACTGCTGTGCCTGTCACATGTAATTAAACATTTGGCCTCCACAATTACTCAGCAGAGTACACATGCCAGCGTTCAGCAGCCCTGAATATGCATTTCAAAGCTTCAGCATTCCCCTAAAGTGCTGAACTGACAGGAGCAGAAAGGAGATGCCTGAAGGGAGGGACAGAAGCAGAAAAAGAGAGAGAAAACGAGAGAGCGAGACCCTAGGAAAGGGGAACAGAGGGCATATGCTGGCAGGTTTGGAAGGAATGATTAAAAGAGGGCTGGGATTGGGAGGGCATGAATTTTGTGATGTCAGCAGGGTCTAGAGTGAAGCCACATGGTGAAAGAGGGGAGAGGAATCACAACATCAAAACAATCTTTAAACTGTCACCGGGCCTTACGCACCCACCCACACATACACACGTCAACACCTTTCTATGTGCTTGAGTGCATCAACTCACTTATACCTCAACCGCTTATACCTCATACGTATAGATACACATGCTCCCACTCTAATGAGATCCACAGACATACTGTCTTGGTTCGCTGGAAAGACGTGCGTGCATAAACATTTGCCGCAGTGTGTCCGTGGGTTATAAGGTCTATAATTGGATGCTGCCAACGACTCAGAATTTTCACTTTACCTCTAAGAAGAGTTTTACTGTCCTAAAATTGGAAGGTTCTTGTAGACATTACTGAACTGCAGTAAAATTTATTTATCTACTCACTTATTTATTTTCCACCTACTTTTACAGAGATTTGATGCTCTTCATTCGACAGTACTTGGGGTCTCACTGTCACCCCGCTCCTCCTGCCCCAGCCGAGTCTGTTTCTCTGTAGCTTTGCTCAACTGTTTTCCCAGTTTAGTCCTACAAATGCAGAACTGTCACTTTCTTTCAGTGCATAAGATCTAACAGGTGGAGAGTTTTGCCACTTCCTGTGAGATGCTCATGACTCCCCTGGCTGAATGATGGAGACTAACATTGTTTAGTTAAAAAAAAAAAAAAAAGGTAGGGTGACGAGATTGTATGTGATAGTGAAAGAAAAAAAGAGGACACTTCTATCCTTTGTACCTTATTTACCCCAAACGGTGTATATTAGAACTTTAAAGGTACATAGTATATGTAAACCTGGGAAACCTGAGAAAATCGCCTTTTAAGTTTTCCAAATGAAGTTCTTAGCAATGCATTTTACTAATCAAAAATTAAGTTTTGATATATTTATGGTAGAAAATCTACAAAATATCCTCATGGAACATGATCTTTACTTATTATCCTAATGATTTTTGGCATAAAAGAAAAAATCTGTAATTTTGACCCATACAATATATTTTAAATATACAATAAATAGGCTACTTAAGGTTTTGTGGTCCAGGGTCACATATTAGTATTAGGGGTGTAACAATAAATTGACACAATATATCACAATACAAAAAACAATATGTATCACAGATAGTGACAGTACATATCGCCCATAATGAAAGTTTGGACAGATTTAATACAAGCATCAGTTATGGCAATGGTACATCAGATATAGTAAGACCAAAACTTTACACATTTTACCTTCCAGGTTGATAAATTATTATTAATAAATTAAAAATAAACTACACTTTTTTATACATTGCAATATTTATGCTTTTTTGATGTAGGGGAGTCATGGAGTGTGCAAGTATTTTTTTAGCTAAGAAAATTAAGCATTTTAAGCAAAAATTAAGCAAATTAAGCAAGTCCACCCCTAATGTAATACCAAATTTAGCATTTTAATAAACAATAATTATGTTGTTGTTGTTGTCGTATGTTGTTGTATTTATCTTTTGTCTTTGAGGTAATAAATAAAAAAGCTTAAAAAAAATTTAACTCTACTTGTGAGTGTGTCATATTGGGAGATCAGTATAGTGTATTGAACCAAATCATGACATGAGTATATTGTTTTAGCCCTATAAAGTATACATATTAAATAATACACATTACTTTTTGAAAAAGTACCACCCCAATGACAGCATTTTTTATTTATTTTTCTGACAGTGTAGAACTTCTGAATCCTTGTTCGTTCTCTGCTGCATGATCTCTGGCGTGATCGAATGCACCTGCCGTTTCGCTGTACTGGGCCCCTTCTATGCCACCGGGGCTCCTTGTACTTAAGTGAGCGCCTGTTCTGGAGGGGGTATTGTCCTGCGTGTCGATGGCATGGTTAATGTCATGCCAGCTGGCATGCAGAAGAAACCACGCTCTGTGCACAACAGCCCACTCGGGACAACTGTGTTGTTAGGTGACATCAATGCCAAATAGCCAATACTGGTTTATGCGCACACACAATCTGATATATCAGACACAAAATCTCATGTTCATTTACATAAAGGCATATTGACATATTTTCCACATTTATTTTCTACATGGAATTGTATTTAATATTTAAAGTTTTATAATTTAGTATTGATAGGTCAGCAATCAGTGAATTTATTCATATAAATTCATCATATTAAACTGCAGGGATGTGTAAAAAAATTATTTTGTTAACTGAAATGGAGCTGAAATAATAATGAAGACTTGAAGAAATACAAATTAGAAATGTTGTCTTGCCAACTAATTGAAATAAAATAAGTTTAAGTAAAATTATTAGTACTAAAATAAGTAAAAATGTAATGATAATATATGTAAGCTAAAGAAAAATATAAAAGAAATAAGCACAAAATTTCAGAAAACTGTAAATATATAAAAAAATTAATAAAAGCTAATTCAACATATGCTACAATAATATATTATTATACTGTACCTTTCATTATTATACAGAGTTACAAATTGCATGTAATGTTGCTGACATCCAGCACCAGCAACATAAGACTTCATGTTTGATTTCTGAATTTTACACAGCTTTACATATAATTGTTGGTCAAACTGTTCAATTTTTTATGTTCCGCTAGGAGAGAGGAAAAATGGCATACCTGAATCACATGTGTGTAAATAATAAAATAATTCTTATTTAATAAATCCAGTCAAACTAGACAGACCAGCAGAGGAAGTGACAGTGATCAAAAAAGGTATAGTTCCCTGAGTAGTTTGATTGCAACATATAATTATTGCTGTTAATAGTTTTCGTTGTCTGTTTGATTACGTCTTTTACTGAATTTTACCATTAGAAACTAATGGACTAATTTTCTGGGAAGCTGCTTTGCAACAATTTGTATAATGAAAAGCACTATACAAATAAACTTGAATTGAATTGAATTGAATTGAATTGAACTATTGTAGTACCATGGTGCATTGCATTTTTCTTTAACCTTTTTCAATTTTATGGATCGAACGGTCGACCTGAAGAATGCTTACTTTCATGTCTCTATCCTTCCTCAACACAGGCCATTCTGTGAACTGCCTCAATTCCTTCAGAGGCAGGATGGTGGTAATGCTGAAACACTTTCAGAGTCTTCTGGGGCATACAGCAACCGCAGTCGCTGTCACGCCGCTCAGATTGCTTCATATGAGACCACTTCAGCACTGGTTACACTCCCGAGTCCCGAGATGTGTATGCACTTCAGGTGGCCATCACATCAACGTGTAACCGCACGTTCAGCCCCTGGATGGACATTACCTTTTTACGGGCCGGTGTACTCTTAGAACAAGTGTACCAGGCATGTCGTTGTCATGAAATATGCCTCCAGTATGGGCTGGGGAGCCACATTTAATGTGCAAGCAGCCTTAGGACAGATCCTCTACTGCTTTGGCACATCAACTGCCTGGAGTTGGTAGCAGTGCATCTAGCTTTGTGGCAGTTCCAGCTGCAAGACAAGCACGTGTTGGTCCCCAGGGACAACACTGCGACTGTTTCCTACATCAACCGATAGGGAGATCTGCAACCACGTCGCATGCCACAACTCACCCGCCATCTTCTCCTCTGGAGTCAGAAGCAGCTCAAATCGCTTTGCACTTTGAGGTGTCCACATTCTGGGGGAGCTCAATTGTGCAGTTAGAGTGTTCTCACGACAGCTTATGTTCCCCAGAGAATGGCAACTCAGCTTCGCGTATTTCAGCAAACGCTCTGTGTGTGCATGTCATTCTGTCTTGTCAGTCTTATTTATTGTTGTTTGTCACTATTAGCTCCTCAAAGAGTAGGCAATAGTCAAAGAGCAAAGTTAAGACGAGACATCTGAAAGGCGAATCCAGATCGCGTTTCAGATTGTGTGTTCATCACGAGTGGGAATACACGGTCTGTGCGCGGTCTGCCTGGGATTGAGGCACGCTGTTCTGGCTCTTGAGGGAGCCGACTGCCTGCACTGGTACAAGCCAGTGTGGACGCTTCGATCCCGGAGGACTCTCTCGAGGGGGAGTCTTCGCCAGCATTCCTCGCGGTGTCGGTCCCGCTTTCGCCGAAGCGGAGTGGCGCCTGCACTCGCTGGGTTCGCAGATAAGATCTGCTGGAGGGTATGGAGACGGGCGCGTCCCTATCTCCTACATCACCCGCCAGATCTGCCCGATCTCCGGGTGCAGAAGCCAGAGTGCTGCGGTCCTTCCCCCCCGAGTGACGGCCATGATGCACCGCCTTTTTTTCTCCGAGGAGATTGAAACGGAAGGCGTCGATGAGCTCGCAGTTGCACAAACATAAGCTGCATAAACATCAGTTGCACAGACAAACAGTTACACAAGCATCAGTTTCACAAACATATTATGCCTAACTGTATAACGAGCAGCCTTAATGAGGAGTGCAGCTCACGCAGTCAGCTCTCGAGAGAAAAATAAAATAAGGGGGCTGACTGTGCTTCTTGCATATCTAAGGACGGAGCGAAGACGGCTCTGCCTATCTCCACCCGTATTCCCTAGATTTAGAGTTCATTCTCGAGGTTCGGAAGCACGCGAAGCGGTTCCTTCCCCCTCTGTGAACTCACAGCTGCAGCTACTTATCTCCGAGGAGATTAATATTGTTTGTGTGACTAAGCGGCTGGCGTGTTGCCGAGGCAACGCGTGTACTACATCATTTTCAGGTTTGATGTAAATCTTACCAAAACCAGACCATCTTTACTCGTCTGATTGGTTAACTGCATTAATTCTGAGGAATTAAATTCAGTATCTATCTAACTATGAGAAGTTAGATATGAATTATACCAACAAGGCAGACCGTGTTTACTCGTCTGATTGTTTGTTTGCATTAAATTCTGAGGAATATAATGACACTTATCTCACTCTGAGAAATTATATACTGGAGGGGCTGCTGGGCGGGAGCAGCCCTCTCAGTCTATAGTCAGAGTGTTGCCGCCCGTGCTCCCCCTGCGTCGGGCCCGGAGGCTGAACCAGGGTTTTCCCAGCCTAAGGCGGATCTGAGGGCCGTACTTCAGGCTGTGAGGCCCTCAGTTAAGAAGTCCTGACACGTTTCGGTCACGACTGCAGAGGGCGGCCCCTACTGGGGTGGAGCGGCGTACACCGCATTACACGGTGCCCGTCTCGCCTCAGCACCCTCTGGGGGCCGGTCTGCCAACCCTACCAGTGTTCCAGGGCGCAGCGGTCCCCAGCGAGCATCGTTCTCAGTATTTTCCGCCAATGCGCTTAGCGGGGCTGAGACGCTCGCTGCCCCTGCGGGGGCCTCTTAAACCAGAGGTCAGTCTCGAGAGACTGATTCCCTTAGTAGATTATTTAGCAGCGTGAAAACTACTGCCAAATTTATCTCAATGGGTCCTGCACACTGTAGAAAAAGCTACTGATTCAGTTCGGCTCTGCACCGCCGATATTCAACGGGGTTATTCCGACAATAGTCGGCCCCGGGCAGGGTCTGGTTATGGAACAGGAAGTGAAAACCCTATTAGAGAAGGAGGCCATCGAGGTGGTCCCTCCTCAAGACAGGGAGTCCAGGTTCTACAGCCGGTATTTCACAGTTCCAAAGAAGGATGGGGGGTTGCGCCCGATTATAGACTTGAGGATCTTAAATCGTTCAGTTATGAGATTGAAGTTCAAAATGCTCACAATCAAGCATGTTGTAGGCCAAATCAGGTCCGAGGACTGGTCTGTCTCAATATATCTCAAAGATGCATACTTCCACATTTCCATCCTTCCACAACAAGGGAAGTTTCTGAGGTTCGCTTTCGGGAGCGAAGCCTACCAATATCGAGTACTTCCCTTCGGCCTTGCACTCCCACCCCGCACGTTCACAAAATGTGTAGACTGGTTCCCCTGCACATGCAGGGCATCGGCATTCTCAACCACATCGACGATTGGTTGATTTTAGCTCAGTCAGAGCAGGTTGCGGCTCGGCATCAAGATGTTGTTCTTGCACATATGGGGGAGCTGGGTTTGAGACTGAACGCTAAGAAGAGTGTACTTTCTCCGGTTCAGAGAACCACCTATCTAGACGTAGTATGGGATTCGACCGCGATGCAGGCACGATTGTCCTCTGCTCGTATCGAGTCGATCCTCATCTCAGTCGAGAGAGTCAAAGAAGGCCAGTCACTTACTTTCAAACAATTTCAGAGATTGTTGGGTCTGATGGCAGCTGCGTCCAACGTGATACATCTTGGCCTGCTGTACATGAGACCCCTACAGTGGTGGCTCAAGCCCAAGGGATTTTCCCCGAGGGGCAATCTACTTCGCACTATCAAGGTCACGCGGCTCTGCCTCCGTGCCTTAGACATGTGGAAGAAACCTTGGTTCTTGAATCAGGGCCCGGTGCTGGGAGCTCCTTGTTGCCGTGTAATACTAGCGACGGACGCATCTCTCACCGGCTGGGGTGCAGTCATGAGTGGCCACCCTGCCCGTGGTCTGTGGAGCGGTCCCCATCTAACATGGCATATCAATTGTCTAGAAATGCTAGCAGTTTATCGTGCACTGAAGCACTTCCTCCCAGACCTAAGGGGTCACCATGTGTTGGTGCGCACCGACAACACATCGGTGGTCTCTTACATCAACCACCAGGGAGGTCTGCGTTCGCGTCCTTTGTACAAGCTGGCGCACCAGACCCTGGTGTGGTCCCATAGCAAACTCCTCTCATTAAGAGCAGTATATATTCCTGGGAAACTAAATATGGGAGCAGACAAACTGTCGAGGCAGGGGCCGAGGCCCGGGGAATGGAGACTTCACCCAGAGGTGGTGAAGCAGATATGGAGAGTATTTGGCAGGGCTCAAGTAGACCTATTTGCGACTCAAGAGACATCACAATGTCCCCTTTGGTTCTATCTAGTTCATCCAGCTCCTCTGGGACTGGACGCTATGGTACAGACCTGGCCGAGGCTTCGTCTGTACGCCTTTCCCCCTATTGCTCTGCTCCCGGGAGTTCTGGCGAGAGTACGCCGGGACGGGGTCCCTCTGTTATTAGTAGCCCCGCTCTGGCCGGGCCGAGTATGGTTCGCAGATCTGGTCTCGCTCCTCGACGGCTCTCCATGGGAGATACCGATCAGGACAGACCTACTCTCACAGGCGCAGGGTACGATAATTCACCCTCGCCCGGAGCTGTGGAAGCTGTGGGTGTGGCCGCTAAGGGTGCACAACTGTTAGCAGCTGGTCTCTCGACTGAGGTTGTTGAGACCCTCCTCCATCCAGAGCTCCCTCAACGAGGAAACTGTACGCCCTGAGGTGGAAACTCTTCACCTCATGATGCAGAGACCGCCAGCTAGACCCGGCCTACCACGCCCTTCTCGGTGGCCAGTCTTTGGGAAGACACCCCTTAGTTACACGTTTCCTCCGCAGTGCGCTGAGGCTGAGCACCTCCAGTACGGTCCCGTGTTCCCCCTTGGGACTTGGGTGTGGTGTTAGAGGCTCTTTGCAAATCTCCATTCAAACCGATTCAAGATATCTCAGACAGACATCTGACTCTTAAAACCGCCTTTCTGTTGGCCATTACCTCTCTGAGGAGAGTAGGAGATTTACAGGCCCTCTCAGTGGCCCCTACCTATCCTGATTTTGCACCTGGCATGACCAAAGTGTTCATATCCCCTCGAGCGGGATATGTTCCTAAGGTGCCCTCTATCACACCACAACCTGTAGTGCTGAAGGCCCACAGAGCTGCCCTGTGGAGAAAAATGGACCAATTGCTTGCATGCTGCGGTCCCCCCAAGAGGGGTTTTCCTGCTTCTAAGCAGACTATTAGTCGTTGGATAGTTGAGACTATCAACGCCACTTTGAGTCCTCTGGTCGTCCCCCGCTGTCGGGAGCCAAGGCTCACTCTACATGGGGTATGGCGGCCTCCAAGGCCTTTCTAGCAGATGCGTCCATGCTGGACATCTGCAATGCTGCGGGGTGGTCCACGCCTTCTACTTTTTCAAGATTCTATGGCTTAGACATGCCAGTCACTCCAGACACTTCAGTCCCCTCGTCCTAAGCTGTGCTCTTCGGATACACACTAGGCAGGGGTTTGGTAGTCTGGCGGCGTTGGTACTCGTTCCCCAAAGCGTTTTTCGACGCAGCGTCTCGTTCCCTCGAGGAACTAGGGTTACATGCGTAACCTAGAGACGTTTTTAAAAACTCATGCTCCTCGCAACAGCCCTTCCCTGGCGCATCCCCATAAGGAACGACCTTCTATCTCAGGGGTATGGCACGCTATGGAACCCATCCCCGGATCTTTGGAACCTCCATGTTTAACTCCTGGACAGGACATGGCAGACTTCAGTGGTCTGCCACTGGTGTTGGTAGACACCATCCCTCAGGCAAGAGCTCCCTCTATGAGGCAAGCCTATGCTCTAAAGTGCAGTCTGTTCATTAACTGGTGTTCTTCTTTCCGAGAAGACCCCCAAAGATGCAAGACTGGAGTAGTGCTTTTTTTTCCTGCAAGAAAATTTGAACTGTAGGCTGTTACCCTACACCTTGAAGATGTATTTGCCTGCTATCGCAGCACATGATAATGCAGTGGACAGCCAGTCCCTGGGGAAGCACAATTTCATCGTTAGGTTCCTGAGGTGTGCAAGAAGGTTGAATCCTCCATAGCTCGAGGTGACCTACAGATAGGGAACATCTTGGTTACATATGTAACCCTCGTTCCCTGATGGAAGGAATGGAGATGTTATGTCCCCATGCCACAACCGAACCATTGCTGGTTGCCAGGGACAAGTTCTCAGCTCCTCTGAATAAAACCTGATGAGTGGATGCGCCAGTTGCTTATTTATACCCGTATGCATGGGGAGTGGCAAAGCATGCAAAATCCACTAGCCAAATTTCATTGGCGTTTTCTCTTAATCAACGAGGATTCAGGCTCCCAAGTAAGACCCCTAATGTCGTCACAACATAATGTCTCCGTTCCCTCCATCCCTCCATTCCCTGTCATCATTTACTCATCCTATTCCAAACTTCCTGTACGAGTTTTGTTCTTCTGTCAAGCAAAAATAAGATATTGGAAGAATGTTGGGAACCAAACCATTAACAGTAGGCATTGACTTCCATAGAATGGGAAAAATATAAATATATTTTGGAAGTCAATGAGTAACTGCAACTGCTCAATTAACAATTCTTCAAAATATATTATTTTAACAGAAGAAAGAAAGTTATACAGGTTTGGAACAGTTTGAGGGTGAGTAAATGATAACAAAATCTATCCCTATGTAAATCTATAATTTATATGACTGCCCCTTAGTAGTACTAGGCCAACGATATGTTAAGATCAATTCAGACAAGCTGATTAAAGTTAAATATCTGTCAACCATTACAATGTTCATGGGTTAAAATACTGTATGTTAACAATGTCCTGTCATGTGGCTAGTAGAAATCTAGCATAGTTTTCCAACCTCCTTGATCGTACTCTACTTCTCGTCATTCTCTCATCACTCCTCATCTTCTTCAGTGTCTTCCTCCCTCGGCTTCATTTCTGCAGGCTCAGCATCTGTCCACGGCTTTGAAGTTCTGTAACACTGCAACAAAATAAATTATTCCTACAATCAAATATGGGTTAATTGGATTTCAGGAGAGTGCCTGCTCAGAAGCAAAGGGACTGAATAAAGGTGTTGTAGTGAGAGTGTGTGAGTGCTTATCAAAGAATAAATAAAAACTAAGTTTAAAAAAATATCTGACTAAAATAAATATTTTAAACTAATGTTGGGTATTTATTAATACTGTAAACTGCCTGTTGCTGTTAAGTCTTACAGTAAATTACAATTTATTAAGAAATCATTTATTTTATATGAATTGTTTTTAATAAGATGAACATAAGCACAACAAAAAACATTACATAACATTAATAAAATTATACTTTTAGAATTTAGGAAAGAATCTCAGTGCTGAGAAGTTCTGTTAATCAAAGAGGCCAAATAATTCATGTAATCTAATGATGTGATTTTTACAGAGGGGGAAATCTGCCAAAATGTGAGGGCAGTTCCTGATCCTTAGCAGAAGCGGCAGTTTGATAAATTACACACACTAGCAGAATTAGCATTCAAGTAATCAGGCCGTTCAAACAGGATAGGAATATTAACTTTTTTAAGTGTTTGTTTGTCTTGCCATCATGGCCGCCCATCTGAAGTGGGAAGTTTGTTAATGGTTCATAAGACCCTCCCATGGGACCACAACACCCAGAAGGAATCTCTCTGTATGCAGATTGCCAGCACTCATTCCTCTACCCTGTTCAAATAAATAGATGTTTGGCAGAGCATTTGCCCATGAGTAATCCATGATTTTGCAGGAGCTCAAATTTTATTGGTTTGAAAAACAGCAAGTTTTGTAACGAAACAGGATAGTGAAAGTGTAATAACTACGGCTTCTGACCACACACTGGACAGGAAAAGAAAATCACTTTTAATCAGGTGTTGCCATTAATCTTGTTTGCTTTAGACTTTCACCCTTCATTTAACTTGACCCGGTGCACAGGGAAAAAATGAGAGCTCCAACCTGACTGGTGACACCAGCTTGATGAATGATAGAAAAACACAGACTGCCATGTGCAACGCGGCTAACCGCACTAGCTATCAACAGACCTGTCAGGCAAACGTGCTCTTGGTCCTGACAGACATCTGGCCGTTTTGGGGGTGAATGGTGCTCTTTCAGGGTCAACTTTCAGGGCCTGTGAATAATCCTGTGTGTGTCCCAGTAGCAGAATATTTTGTTTTTTCTTTTCCTGTGTTGAGTTTTTGGGGTGCTTGGGGCAGAGGCCTTCACACCTGTCAGTGTTTTGTTTATTAGCAGTGAAAAGACTCGGCAAACACCCACAACCCTTAGCTTTGACATCTCACGTAAACTCTCACGCCATTTTCTAGGGTCAAGACTCTTCAGAAGTACAAGGCGGCTAACCCTGATGTAATCTGGTACATTTAATTTAAAATAACAATGAGCCACTTATTATGTGACTATACTTACTAAATACATAAATATGTGTACTTGTCTGTGAATTTGAATTTTTTTTACATTTATTTAATGCTTATGTTAGTAAACCCTAAAAACTTAAATTTTTGTCATAATTTTCTCACCCACAGGTTGACTCCAAACTTTATTCATCTTCAAAACACAAATGTAGGTCTGTTTGTTTTTTGTTTTTTTTAAACGACTTTCTGTCCTTACACTAAACATCAGTTTCATCAAATCTTCATAAAAAGTTTTAAAAAGAGATTGTAAAAGAATTCAGTATAAATTGGTTTAATATGAAGTCTTCTTAAGACACACAATGGGCCTTATTTATCGATGTAACATAGAAATGTGTGCAGATCCATGCACACATATCAACTTACAACAGAGTTCCCTTTCAAGGGAACTTCGAACTGCATCCTCTAGGGGGCGCTATGGAGAACACCTCATCATGACCCGTGTCTGAAGCATACATTGAAAAAACACCAATGAGTTGGCCGGCGACAGCCTCTGACATCACTACTGGCGCGACTATAAACAGGCACCGGGAGAACACATCATTCTCTTCTTCGTCTTCACTGACTGTACTGTTTGAAGCATGCATCTGAAAGAACTGGTAAGAGCAATCTTTCTGTGTCTATCATGGTGACTACTAGCAAATGTTTAGACAATGTGTGCATACATGTCTGTTATTTGACACCCGATGACACACACAATCTTTGCGTCATTTGTTTGGGTGAAGAGCACACACGCGATGTCTTTGAGGAAGCAATCTGCATGCATTGTAGGCGTTTATCAATGAAAAAGCTCCGCTCTCGTTCGTCTCTCTTTCCGAAAAAAAAAAAAAAAAAAAGGCATCCATCTACTTCTTCATAGGAGAGCGGTCTCAGTACTATGATACGGTCTAAATCCTGACTGGAAATCCTCACATATACCATTTTTCTCTAAGAAGGAATACAATTGTGAGGATACCACTTTTTCTAGTATCTTGGACAGAAAAGGGAGATTCGAGATTGGTCTATAACTAACTAGTTCTTTGGGGTCAAGTTGTGGTTTTTTGATGAGAGGCTTAATAACAGCCAGTTTGAAGGTTTTGGGGACATATCCTAATGACAATGAGGAATTAATAATAGTCAGAAGAGGATCTATGACTTCTGGAAGCACCTCTTTTAGGAGCTTAGATGGTATAGGGTCTAACATACATGTTGTTGGTTTAGATGATTTAACAAGTTTATACAATTCTTTCTCTCCTATGGTAGAGAATGAGTGGAACTGTTCCCCAGGGGGTCTATAGTGCACTGTCTGATGCGATACTGTAGCTGACGGCTGAATGGTTGCAATTAATCTCTAATAGTATTGATTTTAGAAGTAGTTCATAAAGTCATTACTGCTGTGATGTTGGGAAATGTCAACACTTGTTGAGGCTTTATTTTTCATTAATTTAGCCACTGTATTGAATAAATACCTGGGGTTATGTTTGTTTTCTTCTAAAAGAGAAGAAAAGTAATCGGATCTAGCCGTTTTTAATGCTTTTCTGTAGGATAGGTTACTTTCCCCACCAAGCAATACGAAATACCTCTAGTTTTGTTTTCCTCCAGCTGTGCCCCTATGTTGTTCGGGCTCAGGACTGGACCTTCTTGAAACGGAGGATCTGAAAGCAGCGGAGCGTGGCTTCGTCTCCCTGAACTTCTCGATCACCGTCATAACGGAAATACTGCATTTATGACCTCAAGGTTAGATTATTGTAATGCTTTATTGGGTGGTTGTTCTGCACGCTTAGTAAACAAACTACAGCTAGTCCAAAATGCAGCAGCATGAGTTCTTACTAGAACCAGGAAGTATGACCATATTAGCCCGGTCCTGTCAACACTGCACTGGCTCCCTATCAAACATCGTATAGATTTTAAAATATTGCTTATTACTTAAAAAGCCCTGAATGGTTTAGCACCTCAGTATTTGAATGAGCTCCTTTTACATTATAATCCTCTACGTCCGCTACGTTCTCAAAACTCAGGCAATTTGATAATACCTAGAATATCAAAATCAACTGCGGGTGGCAGATCCTTTTCCTATTTGGCGCCTAAACTCTGGAATAACCTACCTAACATTGTTCGGGAGGCAGACACACTCTTGCAGTTTAAATCTAGATTAAAGACCCATCTCTTTAACCTGGCTTACACATACTAATATGCTTTTAATATCCTTAGGCTTCATTAATTAGGTAAACCGGAACCGGGAACACTTCCCATGTACCCGATGTACTTGCTACATCATTAGAAGAATGGCATCTACGCTAATATTAGTCTGTTTCTCTCTTATTCCGAGGTAACCATAGCCATCAGATCCAGTCTGTATCCAGATAGAGGGTCACTGCAGTCACCTGGATCCAGTACGTATCCAGACCAGATGGTGGATCAGCACCTAGAAAGGACCTCTACATCCCTGAAAGACAGCGGACTCCAGCACAACTAGAGCCCCAGATACAGATCCCCTTTAAAGACCTTGTCTCAGAGGACCACCAGGACAAGACCACAAGAAACAGATGATTCTTCTGCACAATCTGACTTTGCTGCAGCCTGGAATTGAACTGCTGGTTTCATCTGGTCAAAGGAGACCTGGCCCCCCAACTGAGCCTGTTTTCTCCGAAGGTTTTTTTACTCCATTCTGTCACCGATGGAGTTTCGGTTCCTTGCCGCTGTCGCCTCTGGCTTGCTTAGTTGGGGTCACTTCATCTACAGCGATGTCGTTGACTTGATTGCAAATAAATGCACAGACACTATTTAAACTGAACAGAAATGACATTACTGGATTCAATGATGAACTGCCTTTAACTGTCATTTTGCATTATTGACACACTGTTTTCCTTAAGAATGTTGTTCAGTTGCTTTGACGCAATGTATTTTGTTTAAAGCGCTATATAAATAAAGGTGACTTGACTTGACTTAATCTGGAAGAACATCAGTGGACCGATATTTATCAGTGCCTTGTATGTACGGTTTTTATGAAGAATGTCTGGTAAAGAATGAATGTCCAGTTTCTCAGCAGAGAAACACAACAATGCCACCCTGCTGTTGGGAAGCACATCCAGTGGGCTGGAATAACTGGAAATGCTTCAGTTTGTCATATGATGTCAGTTCCAAACAAAGCAATGGACAGCGTCACTCCCTTCAGGAAATCTCCCACAGATCACTGTCCATATCAATGAATCACCAACACAAATAAAGTACTTTTGAATTAACTATCTGCTCACCGACTGAATGGAAGGCTTTAATCTCTTTGCTTCGATTCTCCTCCCTGCATCTCTTCATCATGCCTGCTTTCGTCTCCCCTAATTTCTGTCCCCCCCCTCCTCTTTTTCACATTCCCTCTCTCCCTGTGCCTTTGCAACCATTACTCTCATTGAGAAAAAGCTATTTTTTTCTCGTACGGAGCGAGAGGGCGGTGGCGGAGAAGCGCGGCCACCCAGCCCTCTCGGTTCCTCTCGCACTCTCTTCAACCACTATTTCTGGAGCTTAAGATTTTTTGGGCAGGTAGAAGATTAGTAAAGAGCTCTTTGCAACAAAGCATTCAATCACTTCTAAGTAGCATGGTATCAAATGTGCCCTCTGCCCTCCTCACTTTGGGAGAGCGAGTCTTTCTTCTCGTCTATGCTACTCTTTTTTTCCAGCCTCTTTTCCTGGTTGAGACAAGTGGCCTTTGAAAAGTCTCCTCTGTTTCTGCGTCTCTTGTCAATCGGAGAGAGGCAGGAAATGAGCCTGCTTTGTAGGATTAATTAATAACAGAAGTTGGTCAACGCATGAGAGGGGATGTAATTGCTACTCTATGGAAGGAGAGGAAAGGAAAAGTTTGGGTTGCAGTTTTTTGAGGAGGGGGCTTCTGAGGAGGGGAAGGAGCTTTGAACTGAAGGGCCTGTGTGCTCCTGGATTAAAGCGAGATGTGAGTGGGGGGGGGGGCCTTTGAAGTCTGAAGAGAGGTCTAGGAGAAGAAATAAAGTTGGGAGGTATAAATTCTGGCTGGCAACATCAAAAGCTCTTATCACCCACTCTCACCTGTTGACACCCAGGGGTGAAGACTCTAGATACTGCACCACAGCTGCAGGAAGCTGCACGTGGGCTACTTATGTACACCTCTCGCTCTCACCCTCTGTCTCTATCTGCCTTTTTCTTTTCATCTGTCACTTGCACTTTCAATCATGTCTATTCTGTATGTCCATGGTGGTCATCTTATTTTAATCCAAAACAGTTGCAGTTGAGTTCAAAACAGTTATTTTTATATTTAATCACTGATCATAATTAAATTAGAACTGATATTCCAGGTTAAGAAGAAATAGCACACAATCTAAACAACTTTGCATTTTGGTTAATAAAAAAAACCCTGAATTTTCTGGCCTGTATACCCATCTAATTTGGGTCAGCGGCTGGTATATATTTTCTTCTACTCTTATGCAGCTATGACAATAGGAGAAAATTGTATTTAATCATACAATATTCTGTGTCAGACCTTTCAAATAAACTCATATAACATCAATTAATATCTTTTAGTTTTGAATAGTATTACTCAATTATACATCTGTACGGTGTTTTACTTTGCCATTAAGGTTACAATGTGCTGCCATAGTGTTTAATTACATTATTAAATGAAAATCGAGGGAAAAGATTTGCATTTCTAACTAAATACAAATTACAGTTTACCGTTGCCTGGTATTCATAGGGTCAGATAATTTGTAATATGCAGATGAATTGCTTCTAATTGGATTCAAAAGCGTCTTATAATTGGAAGAGTAAGTGGAATATATTTTCAATAAATAGCAGCCGCAGGTTAAAGGCTTAAGGGGTAACTGTGGTCATGAAAAATAATAATAATGTACATTTTGAAAATCAAGTGCTTTGACACTATCATAACTTGTTATGTTTTTAATAAGTCATATAAATTGAATATCGACTCATTTGCATTTCTATGGATGAACGTGTTATTGTATAGAATATCGTATAGCTCGCCATTCTTGTATGTAGTGTGCATTATACACAATACAAGTTTAAGAGTTTATATCAAATCCAGATGTTTCGTTTTTCCATGTTTCATGTTTTCATGTTTGCTCCTCACTGAAGCACTGCTCTAAGTACATTGTTTAATGAAATCTCATTTTTGATGCCACAGGCAGCCTATAGATCGCTCACATCCCTGGTTTAAGCACAAATAATACATTTCACAATATATTTTATGACTATATGAAATCTCCCAAGTCCTCAGCTGATATATGATGTAGTTTCCTCATCACAAACTCTCTGCTCATAGCTATGGGACAAAAGCGTCTCGGCTCTGTTATTTGTAAATGTCAGTGAGTTGTTGCGTTCCTCAGAGCAGTCATTATCCCCCTGAGCTCAGTGCACTTTTTCCCCACATTCTTCATTTCTCAGCTCCTCTGACCCTCTCCTGGAGGATTTACTGTACACTCTGTCACGCTGCTCTCAATACTGATATATGGAGTTGTGTAACCTGTGTACAGATTTATCCCTTATGGACATGCATTGCGGCTACACAGTGCTGTCATATCAAAGCGCTGATGTGTTTGTGCACGTGAGGTACGTCTCTTGATATATTTACAGTTGCTGAGGCAAAACAGGATGTGGAAAAGACACAGAGCACCTAGCAAATGTTGTTCACAGCATCAGAGGTGAAGTTTGACTACTGTTTGATTCAAAGCATGAATACCCTCCGATTTCCTAGATGATGGTCCCCTCTTGGGACATCTAGGCAAATAAACTCTGCCAAAAGCAGCAAGCGAGAAAATCAAATGAACACCCCAGATAAAAACCAGGGACCAAATTAGTGGCGCAAACATACGCAGGCTAATGAATTGTAAGTGAACGAGATAAATTAAAAAACAAAAAAAGAGAAAAAATCAAAGATGGGACACAGACGCAGTTTCATGCATAACTATCAGAGCGAGGCGCTCATTCATGGAGATCAGCCAGATTTCTTATACAACACATCTCTGGATCGCAGAAAACCTTGATTTTATGCAACGGCAGATAAAATTCAACAATCCTTGAGGCGCTCTTGTGCAACACTTTGCCCATGTCTGGAGGCTGTAATTGTGCACACACATCAATTATGGATCGGCCTTAGCTTTCAGCCGTTCTACCCTCCAATCAGACACCCACCCTGCCAGTCTCCCTGGGCGCTTTTTGGAGCGGTTTGATTACAGGTGTTGTACAGGCGGCCTTGTTAGGCCTCTTTTTCACTGGTTGAGAGAATCCTCTCTCCTGTCCGGACGAGGGGAGAGTGGGGGGAACGCGGGGGGAGGGGGACGTCTGGGGCTGACGGAGTCGGCCATCACATCCAGCTAACAATTTCTGTCAGGGCCCTAGAGGCCAGCTAATGAGGCCCGCCGACACGGCCGGAGGCAAGAGCCCGCGCCGAGCCACTGGAGTGAGAAGCAAGATCGGCACCCAGCAGCCTTGCAATAATTAATCGGACCCTTCTCTCTCCCTTTCACCCTCACTGGCTTTTTTCTCCCACTTTTCTCTCCGTCTCTAACTCATGTCTATTCATTGACACTCAAACAGCTCCCTCTTTTCTATAACCGTCAGCCCTTCCCATTGTTGGCGGCTCTTTCCTTTCAAGCACTGGGCCTGTCTCGTCCCCCGATCGGCCATACAGATGTGCTAATGAAGGCAGGAGAGTGGAGATATGTCTGAATCTGAGCCATTCACCATGCTTTTTAAAGAGACGAGATGGAGGAACAGTGGCCGTGACAATGGCCATATGCTCTTGTGCTCACCTATCACAGCCTGTTAAAGAGAAGGATGGGAGAGACACAAACGCGCCGACCTGGCTGACTCACAGTTGCTCATAAAGAAACCTCCTGAGCCTTTTTGCATGCAGCTGTTGAGGATTTCTCCGTATGTATCTCTGTTTTTGCTTCTCTGAGTAAGTGTCTCCCAGATGCTGAGTCAGCCTGAGGCAGTGTGTGACCTGTGCACCGCAAAGGTGAGACACTGTTTTCTCATTGGTTTAAGACAAATATGTCCAGAAGCAATATTTTCTTCCCCTCATGTCTTGTTACGGGTTTTCTCTCTCTCTCTTCATCCATCTTTCTCAGTGTCATTCTGTGTTTGTTAGTTTTTTTTTATTAACGGGAGTCTGATCAGACATCAGCTGAATTCCATCACCTGCACAGTTAAGATACAGATAGAAAGAGAACAGATCCTCAGGAGTCAAAAGGTCAGAGTTTAAGGTCAAGTGTGTAATTCACCTAGACACAGCAAATTGGCCTTGACCTTAAGGAAATTATTTTGTGTGAGGTCTGTTTACACCAGATTAATAAATAATTTTATTATGACATGCCTCTATGTCAAAATGCTACAAAGCTGGGCTAAGGAATAGAAACAAGTTGACAACAGGTTTAATAGACATATCAACTGTGTGATGGGATCTACCATCCTGTCCCTCTAGGGGCAATCTTCTCACATCAGTAAGAGTTTTTTTTCACCCATTATTTTTCATGCTCTTACAGCTTTTTTGCTTTGGATGAAATAAAAACTCTCTATATACATACTGTAGCTCATTTGGTGGAGCATTGCGTTACCAAGCGCAAGGTTGAGGGTTCGAATCCTAGGGAACACATGTTAGGAAAAATTGTTAGCCTGAATGCAATGTAAGTTGCTTTGGATAAAAGCGTCTGCTAAATGCATAAATTTATTTATTTAATTTAAAATTGTAAATTTTATTTAAATGTATATATATTTTTCAGAGAATGTTAATAAAATTGGTTTTATTAAATAATCATTATGAAAGGTTTTATTTAAGAATCGTATTGCTTAAAATATTTTTTTTTATTATATATATTTATTTTTGCATTATCTTAAAAATTACAGTGTGTAAAAAATGAGGTGAAAGTAACAGCTTGCACTGTTGTTCCTGTGCTGTCTTAGCTAACATGTTTTGATTGAAGGAACTTAGAGTCTTTGGTGACATCATTTGAAAAGCAGAAAAGACATATAATTCAAAAAGGTTTCCCCACATGAAGAAAAACTAGATCTCTCTGAGAGAAATCTTCAACTTCAAGGTGTTCCCGTTGTTCAGATAAAAAGCTTTTGTAGACATTTATTTAGTACTAAATAATTAATACAAATGTAAAAAAATCAAAAGGATAAAATCGAGACTAAAAAGTATTTTATTTATACATTATTTTTATATTCTCTTTTATCATTTGTTACATAATTTTGTTCATTTAATTAAAAAGAAAATGAATTTTGAATTTGATGTAAAACTCATGTTATGCAGCATCAGCTTGATAATGTATCAATAGGCCTACTGTTAAATCTGAGATCAAATATTAACATTGGAGTTCCTTTGCACAAAGAGTGACAGCTCTATAATTGTATTTGTTTACTATGGCATCATAATAATGAGGATAGCTGCTTTTTAAACATTTAAACAGAGATAATTGAATGTTTGGAGTGAAACCTTCTCAGGCAGGAATAGCTTTTTGTTTTTATTTCTGTCTGCAGGAGGGATATTTAATTCACCTCTCAAAATGAAAACAAAGTGATACAACCAATACTGAGCATTTCTACAAAGACTCAACAAACTGAGAAAATGGCTTTATGGAGAAATAAAGGTTTATTAATTAATCAAAATAGAATAATAAAATGCAATGTTGTTTCCTTCTCAACTGAGGAATTTTAATGAATAGAAAGAGTCATTTTTATTTTTTATATCTTTTTAAATGATCTAATTATTTCCATGTTAATTCCTTTATTCAGAGACTTTCTCATGTAGATTTTCCCAATGAAGAAATACGTTAATATTCAAGGAGATCTTAATGTTTGATTTTTGTATTTTGTGGAATCTCATAGGGGTTTTCAATGTCTCTTTCCATAATGTGTATGGTGTGTGTTTGTTAGCAAATAATCCAGGGAAGTAGCAGTGTAGTATGTGTGTTTATGCGTGCATGTGCTCGGGAGTGTATGCCGAGTGGGTGACATTGGCGGGGGAGGGGTAGTCCCGCTGGTCGGCCATACGCTCCTCTATCTCTGAATTTCAGCCTGAATGGACAGGGCTCATTTGCATGTGGCAGTGATTTGGCTGGAGGCCTGCATCTCCTGCCGGGGCCGAGCATGAGGGACACCGGAGGGGGTGCTGGGGTAGGTGATTTTCCAGAGAGGGCGAGTCATATTCACAAAACACCACTAATCAGCCGTTACCCCACACATCCACATGCGAGCCAACATGCAGACTTTTTTGGCTACAAATTAGGATTCTTTATATTACAGTTAACTAAACATTTTGGTGTGATGTATGTGTGTGTTTGTGCATCTTCTTGTCCACAAATTGTCCTGCTATGTAAATATTTTACAATTTGATGATGTACTACTGACCCCTATGGACAAGATTTACTCTCCAGGTTGGATTTTATTTCAGGTGCTAGTGTTTGGCAGTTAATTAAGAAATAAAATATCTGTAATCGTTTACGTTTTTCTTTCTCTTAAGAATATATTTTAAAGGGGTCATATGATGCGATTTCAAGTCTTCCTTTCTCTTTGGAGTGTTACAAGCTGTTTATAAATATAAGATCCCTAAAGTTGCTAAGACTACAGTCTCAAATCCAAAGAGGTATTCTTTATAAAAGTTAAGACTTGTCAAAACCTTCCTAAAATGCCTTGTTTAAACACACACCCAAATGTCTACATCACTGTGTGGGAAGATATTGTCACGGTTGGTAAACCGTGATCTCTGGGTTTTGCACTTTGTGGGTGAAGTCTGTGTGTTACGAGTCAGCACTGATTAGTTTGTGGGCGTCTCCGTTAATTGTCATCAGCAACAGCTGTCACTCATTACTCATCCCTATATATTGGCTTGTCTAGCGTCTTGTGTTCGTGAGAGCGTTGTTTCATGTTTGTAACCTATGCCTTGCTTTCTTGTGTGTTTCTGTGTTGGATGTCTGTGTCTCCCCGGAACCCCGTCCACTCTACGCAACCCACCACCAAGCAACACCACTTACCTTCGGCTCACTTCCCCGCAGTTCCTGTGTCACCCTCTCCTGCTGCCAACTCACCTCTGCCTTCCGGATTCGTCATTCCTCACCACCATCTTGGACTGTGCATTCCTCCCAGCGTTATTTGTGTCTCAGTGTTGTATTGTCTCATTGTCTTCATTAAATCTCATTAATCTCGCACTTGCTTCCTGCCACTCCTTCACCCAGTCGTTACAGATATGCATAACACGACCCAAATGTTCATGCAAAGAAAGGAGTAAATTTGATTCTCGCTGTAGTTTTGTTGGTGCTGCCAGCGCCATGTAGTGGAGATGCTGTGTTTCGTTGTGAAAGCGAAACCACCTTGCTTTTTTTTCTATTCTGTCTAGAATTTGCCACTGACAATTCAAATGTGAGTTTTGAGCAGTGTAGAATAGCGCTTGTTGTTTGTCGTCGTTTCTCCAATCACAAATGCAGACATGGTTTTATGTTTACACAGCGCAATGCCACATAATGCATAAAAAGCGAGTATAAGTCATTATAAAATCCATAATTATGTCCCCACTGGATGCAACAAATGCCTCGTTTGTAATGGGTTTTATTGGTTTTGTGTCGTCGGGCCAGGACACGACATCACAGTATGGTAAGGGGCATAACATTTCAGAATGTTGAGCTTTGTAAAAATTTATGCATTTCAAAAAGGCGGGGCATAGAGGAAAACAATAATGTAAAGTGTGTGGAAAGAACAGTATTTTTTAACCTCAAACCACATAAACACATTTCATTACACCAAATACACAAAATATTGTTATTTTTTAGCAACATCATATGACCCCATTACAGAGTGTTCCCTTTCAGTTGGTCGGTGACCGACGAATTGATGCAATCAGAGCATGAGCCGCATATTCGCATAAAGTTGAAGAGTGTGTGTTATGAGCACAGTAAAATCATTGACAGGACAGGAAAGTTTGTTTTACTGACATACAGCCTTAACAACATCTCATCAGACTGCAGTTTTCTGCACTCATTTATCTCGCTCCTGGCACTGAGGCGAAGCTGTTTGATGTGGATGCAAAGAAATACGGTCGTTTCGCGTCTTAATAAATGCATTTCTTGTCAAGAAAAAGGGGACAAAAACGGCAGTTTGGAGCAGGGTGGCCAAGCTTAGATCAGTGGTGGCCACCCACTGGCTCCGCCCCTGTCAAAAAGAAGTGTTGCATCCTCCTGGGCATTAGCTCGTGGTGTCTCGCTGACAGATATTTGTAGAGCTGCGGGCTGACCCCCAACACGTTCGCTAGATTCTGTAGCCTTCATGTAGAACCAGTATCCTCCTGTGTTTTCACCTCAAATGGGTAGTGGCACTGAGAGGCCCTGGTTAGTGTTCATCAGTCATCGACGTGACGTCGAGAGTGACCGACTGAAAGGGAACATCTCGGTTACGCATAGTAACCTCGCTTCCTGAAGGAGGGAATGGAGACGTCACATACCATCGCCACTGTTGCTATACCGCTGCTGAACCGCCGGGTCACCTGCTGAGCTCCTCAACTAAAACCTGCTATGCATTGCACCTGCTGCCTTATTATACTCAAGCTGTGATAAGCAGCAGCTGGATGCAACAACTGCATGCCAATGTGCATTTGCTCATTTAGTTTACACTCAAAATAGATTGGTCTATTGAAGCGATATCCCATTTCCCAAGGGTTACCATACGTAACCAAGACATTTTAGCTGTTTTTGTCACATTTTTCAAAATATATACGTCCAAAAAAAAAAAAAAAAAGACAACCTAGACTCACTGGAAATACATACCTCTATCAACATTTTTTCCAAAAACATACCTACGTACAGTGCACTTCAGGTTCCAGCTGAAGTGAATGCTAAAACTGCAACAACTTTTATTTCGTTTCACACAAGTTATGATTATGAGGGCAGATTATTAATTAATAACTTGCAGAAATCTGTTAAGATTTATCATAACACATCATTGCATTCATTGCATCACATAACCAGCTTCATGCATGGTTTTTCTGGTGTAGTAAACTTGCTTTGCAGCTCACCTGGTATAGCACTGCACTTATGATGCAAAGCTCTCGAATATAAGTTAGGCGAACCGTGATTTAAGATGAAAGAGTTCAAAGATTCTAAAGTGGCATGTCTGCTTCAGCAAATGAGGTTTTATCTCACATTTGCTTTTATTGACACTATTAGTTATGGTTTAGTGATAGTGGTTTAGTGGTACATAACTTTTAAATTTGATAGAGTATAAATATTTTAGTGCTTCTCATCAAACCTTTCCTTTCCGAACTTCCGTAATGTGTGCAAAAACCAACATCATAAAATGTTGCTAGATTCATGTTCATCTGTTTTGGATAAAACTTAACATGCATTTAAAGCCCCTTATACTCACAGCAAAATTATGTTTCTTTTTCGCTTAAGGTCCTTGTACACTGAGTCCGAAATTTTCATATGTGTTTTTTATATTCGTCATCCTAAATATTTTTTAAATGCCCAAACCTTGCACACTGAGTCCGACGCATATTAACTAAAGTTTTGGAGGCAATGTGTAAACTTGATTGCACCAGTATGAGGTCGTATTTATTTTTAAACGTATGAAAATTTTAGACAAAAATTTCAGACTCAGTTGCTGGTAGCAGTGTTTAGATATTTAAATAAGTTCATCATAAAGTGGTGAGAAAATAGCAGTTCAGAAAGCATCTGATAATAGAAAGATGTGCATTTGTTTGCAGAGGCTCTGCAATTCGGCACTACAGTCAAGTCCTGTCAAGTTTATTTAATGTATATTGAACTTTGTACAATAGATTGCTTTACAGTACTAAACATTTACAAATCGTGTCAGTAGCTTTTAATTTGAATTACAATTTCAGTTACTACTAGCGCATTTTTCCTAAAACAAACTCTATATTAATTTTGTTTTGGATGATTTTGTTAAAAATGAAATCACATCAGTTTTTGTTTCTCGATTTCGTTTTCGTAGTATATTGTAGCATTTAGCGCCACCCACCAGAAATTGTAAAACATTGCCAGATTCATATTCATATCTTTTGGATAATATGGAAAATGCTTTTAGCAACACTCACTGGACATTTCACTTTGCAAGTGTCATGAAACATGCAAAAAGCAGTGTATTATGAAAGAAATGTCACCACAGGCGCATTATATCCAGTGGGGCTGGGTTGAAAAAAGAAATGCATGCAGATTTGAAACAGCATGAAGATATATCTTTTTTTAAATATACCTTTGAACAAAAAATCTGCCGGTAAGGGTAATCAGTCTGGCTAAGTCCTGTAGTTTCAACTCAGTTCCCCCTTATACTGCGACTACCAGCCTGAGAGACACAATAGCAGTAGGCACTGTCTGTGGGCCAGACCCAGGCAGCTGTGCTACAGAGAAGTGTCATCAGCTGCTTTCAAAAGGCCACTGACAGCCATGGGAGAGATTCAGACAGACTCACTGTCAGTTCTTCCTACTCTCCTTTCCCCTTTATTCTCCAAGCAGTGTTTTAGCACATTCTCATGGTGGGTGAAAAGGGTAGAGAAAGAGAGAGAAAGAGAGAGAGAGAGAAGGAGTGACAGCAATAGCATCTTTGCAACACAGCCAAGTTCCTTACTCCATCCACACAGGGGTCCCCAAAGGAGTTTCAACCTGGCAACATAATGCATTTTACTGTCCACAAACAAAAGAGAGAGGGAGCCAAGACATATTCTGTAACTCTCTCTCCCTGACTGCAGAAATCCCAGAGGGTTTGAGTGACAGGCACTGTTGTCGGGGCTGTGGTGACAGCTGGTGAGGGCTCTCTGTGAAAAAGAGTGGCCTGCACTCTTGTCCTCTGCACTGGGCGCCACTGTGAAAGGCATTGTGCCAGCTGGGCTCCAACCAGCCCAAACAGGTAGCGTCTCAACGGTGCATACTGTATATAATTCTCTGTTTGTTTTCAAATTGACATGAACATGGTTAAAAGTACACTATAATACTTTTTGCTCAAAATTAGCAAGAATTTAGTAAATATAATCATAAAAACATCTTTAATCTGTTTTTCCTTACCCTAAATAACTATGGTAGGCATATGGTTGATATTTATATTTTACAGTTGTTGGGATGGATTTTCCAGGAAAAATGCGTACTTTTGTCATTTGACTATGCATGTTTCAGTCAGATCCATAAAAAAGGTAAGTTCAGGTTACTACTATATATATGCAGTAGTGATGCGAAGATCATTTTACTCACTCTCTTGTTCAATCTCATTTATCAAAGTGAACTTACAATCTAGTAATGTTTAATTTTAAACTCCCTAGGCACATCCCCCTATGCAATCATATTCCGAATTATAGGAAATCATCATAATGCAACTAAAGATAATTTATGAGAAACATAAATGACTGCCTAACCTCCTAAGGGGGAAAAAGTGGCAGTGTCTGTAATAAAAACACGAATCAACATAGTATTACATTGCATAGCATCTCATTTTCTGTGCATTTGCTGGGTTCACAAAACAATGTTTATGCTGGTAATAATTACAGCCTTTGAACCAGTTACTATTTAGGTCTGTTTGCCTACAAACAGCCTTACCAAGTTATAGTTCCCCCACCATTACACCATCTGATATAAATAGCAACAGTTTTGTCTAACATTAGTGTTTCCAAACTTTTGTAACATTATTATAAAACAGTTGATTTAAACAAGTCACAAATTGGCTACTCACCTGCTTATAAATCATATTTTTCAGATATCCATTTTCTTTACTTTGACTATGCTAGACACATTCACACTGATAACTTATTATCTGTAACCATGGGCACTGCAGTAACTAACTGATATAATGACCAAAACAATGTTCCCCTGAAAGTTACATGGGTAACACTTTATTTAAAGGTGTCCTTATTACAGTGAAATTATACACTGAAGTGCTGAGTAATATTAATTAACTAAATGTACTTACTATATGGTTGGGGTTAAGATTAGGTTTGGGTTTGGTCTAGGGTAACTTGCATGTAATTATCCATTATTTATTGTTATTATAATAGTAAGTACATTTAACATGTCTAACACCTTAAAATAAAGCATTACCGTAACTTGTAGTTTTATGCCTCAACAGCAAGAGGGCCAAAAGTTACATAGTATTTATGTGAGTAAAACCAGACTTTTAAACCACCAATCATCTTTTTCATTGGTGTTCTTGTATGTTCTTTGAGAACTACTGATGGCAATGTCAAGTAAGTGTGTGCATTTGTGTGTGTATGCATGCACAAATGTGTGTGTTTATGCCCCGTCTGGTGCTCCTGGTGCCTGGTGCCCATGACAGGATGTTTCCTCTTTCAGACTGGTTAACGAGGGCCAGCTCCCTGTCCCATATGTGCCCCTCATTACCACCCAGTACAATCTCACACACACACATACACACACTCATGATACTGTCAGTACAATCCTTTCAAGTAAAGGCTTGATCACCATCTCATCTCCCCTCCCTCTGTCCTCCAGTCGCTGGTACAAAACAGACGGGCCCTGGCATTATTAATGGCCCACGGTCTTAGCGCTGCTGCTGTTGGCTGGTCAGCTGCACAGGCAGTAGTGCTGATAAAGTGCTGCTGTGTCAACAATAGAAGAAAAAAAACGTGATGGGAAGAGATAATGAGGAGAAAACAAACATTTGAAGAATTAGCATTCAGCCACTGCAGGTCAAATAGAGTAGGAGGAGGAAGAAGAAGATCAGAAAACTAAGGTGAAAGAGTGGATAAAGAAACAAGTAAGCGGAGAAAACACTAACTATTTGTTATTTGTGTTCACCCTCATGTCAAAAACCTGCAGTTATCCACATGATTATGTACAGACAGACATACTGTTTATTTTTAATTATTTTTTACTCGCATGTAATTTTTTTTATTTATTTATTTTTTATTTATTTATTTTTTTACTAATAACAATTTAAAATGTAGGGCTTCATTAATAAAACACAAGGAGAATTCAT
Organism: Carassius carassius; assembly: GCF_963082965.1. Lineage (NCBI taxonomy): Eukaryota > Metazoa > Chordata > Actinopteri > Cypriniformes > Cyprinidae > Carassius > Carassius carassius. The sequence continues at coordinate 25,244,436 of NC_081771.1, forward strand.
TCTTGTGTAAATTGTAAACCTTGTTCTAAATTTTTAGATTCATGATTTTCATATTTTATATTGTAGATTGCTATTATTCTGAGTACCAGCAGTATTTTTCTGCAAGCCTAACACTTTAATTAAAAAATTGCCATAGCTCATCTCAAATGCAATGATATCTTTTGCATTTGTGAATGCAGAGGAATTTTTTGTGACCATCCGTTATTATGTGCAAATATTATGTGCATGTTTTTAGACCAACATCCTTTTTATCAAATATTCATGGATCAAACATTATCCTTCCAGGAGTTTTTAAGTCTTTAATTTCTTCTTCTTTAAAAAAAAAATGCTTGTGATAACACTTGCAGAGGCTGATCCAAGACCTGCCATTACACTTCCACGACCATGATCCACGATTGCTACAACAACCTGGATATTCTTTAATGAATGCAAGGAGTTTTTCCCTCCAACAAACACCTTAAATCCCACAAAAACTCATTTGCTACCAATTTGCAATTCTGTATTGCCAGTCAGAAACAATCCACTTTTCCAAAAGCATTATTTAAAAATCATTCATTTTTTAATTTTAATCTATAGTCCTCTCATTTGCTCGCTCAACCTTGAAAAAACACCAGTTTGAGCTGCACCCTTTGCAAAAAAAAAAAAAAAAAAAAGCCGTTTTGCATTTTTCAACCAGCCAAACAGTTGACTAAAACTCTTGAATAATGAGATTTAACAGATTATTTTAATAACAGAACATTTAGCGAATACTGTTCTGCGTGGAAACAAAATGTGTTTCCCAATGCATTGTCTTAGTTAAATTTTTAATTGTCAATGCTTAAATCAATCTATTTATATACAAAGACAAATAAATGTATACAATAAATCTCAAAAACAGAGGTCAGAAGTGTGTGTTTAATTAAAGAACCTAGTTTGAATGGCACGCATGCATTAATAAACGGCATCAGATGCCTGTGTAAGGTAGTGGGTGAGCGTTTGCAGCACAAACAAATAGCTGGTTCTAGTTTGCAGTGTATACGGTTCAGATTGATCCTGACAGCTCTTCAGGTTTCTGGGCATTAATTAGAGTGCCTGGGACTGTGCTGAGTGAGAGAAAGAGAGAGAGGCCACGGCTACTCTGCTCTGCAACACACGTTTCTTCTCTGCTGTAGTAATTGCTAGCAGGTGCGTTGCCACCATATGTAAGAGAGAATTCTGCCTCTCGCTCTTTTTGTGATCAGCATGTGGAAATACATACTGTTGCTATTACTGACAGATTCCAAACACCTTTCTGACTGGACTGAGGCTCACACAGACCAGCATCTCCAATAACAATCCTCTCTCTGTGACGGTACTTGAGGTACAGAGAACTAGGGCTGTTCATTGTGTTACTCTGGAACATTCCCACACACACACACACACACACACTTTTGCCAATCTATAGCAGGTGCTAGGTGGTCCATGTTTTAAAAAAAGTCAACATTTACAGAGTTTTTACAGATCATTATAACATTTCATTTTGTTCCTATTGGAAATCATAAAATTAATCTTAATTAATTTGTTCTACTGACAGATAAGATAAAAAATAAAACAAAAAGATTAAGTGTTGCCTTTCTACAGATTTTTTTTTTCCAGATATTTATTTTGTATTTTTACAGCATAGATACAACTTTGTTTAAAACTTTAAATACATTACATTTTTACAGACTTGCTACAGAACATTTTACCATTTAATTTCCATTTCTAAAAACTGGAAATAAATAAATAAGATTTTACTCACAGAAAAAAAGATGTTTATTTTTTAATAGATTTTTTTCCAGATAATATTTTCTACTAATTTTTGATATTAATTTTTCCACAATAAATTCAACTTTATGTTTTAAATAAATAAATGAATACATTTACAGACTGCTACAGATCAAAATTTCCATTCAAGATTCCTTTCAAAACACTGTTTGTAAATCATGAAATTAAACAAATATGTATTAATAATATCTTTAGCACCGTTCTTCAGAAAAATCCTCCCTGTCCTGCAGATTCTTCAATTTTCCATGCATCTTTTGCATATTTGGACCCTTACGTGACTTTTATGATTCTGAGATCCATCTTTTCACAATGAGGACATTTGACAAATTGACTCAAACACAACTATTAAAAAATAATAATCATAGTTATAATTTATATTTTTTTTACATTTATATATATATATATATATATTAAATTTTTAGAAATGGAAAATAAAAATTAATTAATGTTTTTATTTTTTTCTTCTCCATCTTTACTGTAACTTACTTCTGTGGACAAATTTTTCCTCAAATAAATAGTAAAGTAAACCCATACACACTCTCTTACCTTAGTGTACAACGGTTACACTCTTTAGTAAAGACACACAGAGCCTGACATTATTTTAAAATGAATGAATAGCACTGTTAAATATAGCCCTCAGGGTTTTCCCACCTGAAACAGACAAATGAATTGCACAGTTTCATTACAGAGTGAGAGATGATCCAAAACATCCTTTCTGACATAAAGACCTCATAAATGCTGTGTGCACAAAGCAGAAAAGCCCTTGCTGGTCTCCAGGATTATTTCTCCCCGATTTAAACTGAATGGAGTGCCACTACCATTTTAATTAGTGCTATATTCTCTTTTTAATATTAGTGTCTATGAGAGAAGGCTCTGAGCTTGCATTTACAGGGACAAAGTACAGAGAAATCACACCGTCTGTCAGTGAGAGAAAGAGAGAGTGTGTGAGAGAGACAAGGCCAGATGAACATGGCTGTAATTACAGGCAACAATAGCAGTCAGGCACATGTCTATAGATTCATTACATTTAACAACCCTTCCTTCTCTTTCCTGCCTCTGTTCATCACGTTTCTCCACTTCTCTACACATCTTAGACCTTCCGCAAACTGTTCTTCAAGAATGCTGGCAGATGGTGTTAAAAAAAAAAAAGTAACAAATTAATCAAGTTGTAGCAAAAAATGCCCAAATGTTACAACTTAAAATTCAGCGTAACACAATTACTCACACAACACGAGGGTATATTTTTTATTTTAAATAACTTTTATTAAAATTAGCTAACATTCATGCTAATGTTAAGGGGGGTACAATGCTGTGTCATGCATTCAGAGTTGTTTACACTGTTAAAGAGTTTGATTTCAAAGTTTCAAAAAACAATTTGGACATATGACAGAGTTTTTCTATGCCAAAAATCTTACTTTCGGGTTTGTACAAGTTTTAGAGAGTTGTTTTTTTTTTTTTCGATCTTAGCTCTTCATGATGTAAACGAAGGAGGAACTCCTTATATGGGCATTTCTCCTGGAAGAGCACATCAACCAGAGCGAGGGTGAGCGCGATATTGCGCCCATCAAATCGCTTCATGGGACTTGCTTGGGAAGAATGTCTCCAATCCAAAGAAATGTGTTTTTGGTTGTGAAAGATGACTTTGTTCAGCTTTCTAAAGAACCCAAGGTTAGGCTGTGTAAACAGTGGACAGTTTGTTTTTCTGGGGCAGCAATGGAGTTTCACAAGTGTGTTACAAGTGTGCCCAGTTTGATGCTGGATTTGCACATCATTTGATACTGAAAGATGGAGCGAGCCCAGCTATAAAAGATCCCGGTCATGATTCAGAACTGTAGACTGTAAGTGAAACGGCATCAAATGTCTGTTTTGTTGGCATTCGGAGCTCAGGTGCTCGTCTCTTTTTAGCTCTGCCTACAACGCGCCTCCAGGAGCTCTGCTTTTTCTGGAGAGAATCGTAAAAGCTGTATCTTTCTTTTATAAATATGATAAACCTAAAGACTTTTTGGAAACATTAAGGATGCAGTACTACTCTATAAGTACTCAAAATTAACATGAGATAGGGTGAAATTGTGTGTGTTATGCCGCCTTTAACTCAATTCTTGAACATTTAGTGTAAAATCCACTAAACTGATGTGTAGTACATTTGTATTGGAACTACAACTATTGTTATTTAGATAATGTTAAAAGGATAGTTCATCCAAAAATGAAAAGAGTGCCATCATTTACTCACCAAAGTTAGATTAATTTATTTTGTTTATGTTGAACATAAAAGAACAACTTGAGAGTGAGTAAATGGTGAAATTTTCATTTTCTGCGGGGTGAACAATCACTTTAAGAAAACCCATTTTGAACAGGTCTGCAACTGAATTAAGTTCAGCCAAAGAATTTAGTTTTGAGTGATTGGCTACATATAAATTAAATAAATACATATAAAGCCTCTGAACAAGTATATTTGTTGAAATAGTATGGCAAACCTATTGGAATATATCAATAAGTTTGCCCTAACAGAATTTATTACATAAATATTGTTGACCTTTATACTCCTTTATGAGTATTTCTTTTTAAATGCTGTTATGCGAATAATGATGTTGATCTCCAGCACATAACTTTTACAATTTTCTGAAATCCCATTTGTCATTGTATTAATTATTTGGGCCTGCCAAATTAAGGTAAATCTAATTTGAAAATTCACACTTAAAAGTGTTGACATGACATAAATACTGATAGCTGAGTGGATTTATATGTGCAGCTTGACTGGATAGAAGAACACAAAACCATATTTGGAGGGAAGCATGTCACAATTTTAGATTGAAGCGATTTAGATTAGAAATTAGTATAACTTAAACAGATGGTGATACAAGCTGTAAACAGGGCCTCTGTGTCACTTGTGTGGGAAGACTCTATTTCTTGTAACCGCTAAATGACAAAGAAGATGTGACTATTTTAAAGTGTACAGAAACACTTTTAATCCAGGGTTTATGCTTACAGTGGAAACAGTCGCCTTGTGTCTATAATGTTATGGTACAGATATTCAGTAGTATAATGTGAGTGTGAACAAGGTCAAATGTGCTTTACTTCATGTTTCCAGCCATCTCCCTATGCTAATGTATCGATCACCTCCCACTCCCGTCTTCTGAGGGTCTTTTTCCCAGCTCATCTGCACCAGCTTCAGCTTTGAGCTGACACAGCTCTCCCTCACTGGCCACAGGCTTCCAGAGCCACATTTGCTGTCATGACACTCTGTCTTGAAATCCACATGCTGTTAAATAAAGATTTATATCTTTAAACCATTTATAGCTGGCTCTGATATGCGTGTGCATGGACTCTGGAGCATGAAAGCAAACTTACACAAATCTGTCTCAGGCCTAACATGATTTACTGAAGTAGAACATGCTCCTGGATCATCATCCTTGTTGGTCCTGGAACATTTTAATTTTCCAATTAGATTTTAGTGTTAGACTTGTCTTCTTCGGGCTTCTGTGAGTCAGGTACACCTTGCAGCCTAATCTTGTCAAGAATCACTTGGGTTGCACAGAACATGGAATACTAGTGCAGGAATGTCAATAAGTTTTAGGATTATTCCAGGTTTAGTACAAGTTAAGTTTTTATCAACAGCATTTGAAGCATAATTTTGATATACCCTAAAAATTATTTCTACTTTTCCCTCCTTTTTCAAAACACTGAAGTAGACTAAGGCATAAATGTTACAATACTGTTTTAATAGAATAAACCACAAAATGCAATTAATATGCATTTATCATTATTTTAGTTGGGGAAAAAAGCACTTACTGGCTTTTTGTTGGGGAATGAATGACAACATAATGGCAAAAGGGTGTGGTCACACTTGCATACTAACATATCAGAAACTCACACTCGTGTAGATTTATATTAAAATGACTGGATTTTACCAACAAAATTTCACTGAGAATTGTTACACCCCATAAACAACCATAAAAATACAGCTTTTTATTTTTTTACAATGTAAACTTCACATTTCTGATTTAAATAATGGCTCCATTCAGTTCCATTGTGTCTCACCGTAAACCTTCAAAATGTTATTTTAATTTATTATAAATCCATAAATACATGAATATTTTGTCTCATGAATCATAAACACACCTTTGAAGCTGTATTAGTGAGAACGTCTAAGGCAGTTCTCATAATAAGGTGAAGGTGTTTACATTACCCTATTATTAAGTATAACTCTCTGTACTGAAACGGTATTATGGAACATTATAAGATTTTAAGCACATTATGATCTGCTCTATTTTTAAGATATACAGTACATGGTTGTGTGATTCTATGAAGACAAGGAATTTCAAATAAAGAAATCTTAACCACATTTTATGGTATGTTGATATGTTTTATCATGCAATTTATATATATATATCTTGATGGCTGCTCTGTCAATTCTTCGTCCTCCGTTAGGAACTTAGGTGTGCTATTTGATCGCAATCTTTCCTTAGAAAGCCACATTTCTAGCATTTGTAAAACTGCATTTTTCCATCTCAAAAATATATCTAAATTATGGCCTATGCTCTCAATGTCAAATGCAGAAATGTTAATCCATGCATTTATGACCGCAAGGTTAGATTATTGTAATGCTTTATTGGGTGGTTGTTCTGCACGTTTAGTAAACAAACTACAAACTACAAACTACAAACTACAGCTAGTCCAAAATGCAGCAGCAAGAGTTCTTACTAGAACTAGGAAGTATGACCATATTAGCCCGGTCCTGTCAACACTGCACTGGCTCCCTATCAAACATCATATAGATTTTAAAATATTGCTTATTACTTATAAAGCCCTGAATGGTTTTGCACCTCAGTATTTGAATGAGCTCCTTTTACATTATAATCCTCTATGTCCGCTACGTTCTCAAAACTCAGGCAATTTGATAATACCTAGAATATCAAAATCAACTGCGGGTGACAGATCCTTTCCTATTTGGCGCCTAAACTCTGGAATAACCTACCTAACATTGTTCGGGAGGCAGACACACTCTTGCAGTTTAAATCTAGATTAAAGACCCATCTCTTTAACCTGGCTTACACATAACATACTAATATGCTTTTAACATCCAAATCCGTTAAAGGATTTTTCGGCTGCATTAATTAGGTAAACCGGAACCGGGAACACTTCCCATAATACCCTATGTACTTGCTACATCATTAGAAGAATGGCATCTACGCTAATATTTGTCTGTTTCTCTCTTATTCCGAGGTCACCGTAGCCACCAGATCCAGTCTGTATCCAGATCAGAGGGTCACTGCAGTCACCCAGATCCAGTACGTATCCAGACCAGATGGTGGATCAGCACCTAGAAAGGACCTCTACTGCCCTGAAAGACAGCTGAGACCAGGACAACTAGACCTTGTCTCAGAGGACCACCAGGACAAGACCACAGGAAACAGATGATTCTTCTGCACAATCTGACTTTGCTGCAGCCTGGAATTGAACCACTGGTTTCTTCTGGTCAGAGGAGAACTGGCCCCCCAACTGAGCCTGGTTTCTCCCGAGGTTTTTTTCTCCATTCTGTCACTGATGGAGTTTCGGTTCCTTGCCGCTGTCGCCTCTGGCTTGCTTAGTTGGGGTCACTTCATCTACAGCGATATCGTTGACTTGATTGCAAATAAATGCACAGACACTATTTAACTGAACAGAGATGACATCACTGAATTCAATGATGAACTGCCTTTAACTATCATTTTGCATTATTGACACACTGTTTTCCTAATGAATGTTGTTCAGGTGCTTTGACGCAATGTATTTTGTTTAAAGCGCTATATAAATAAAGGTGACTTGACTTGACATTCTACATCTCAGACATGTCAGTCTTTCCTATGTCTTTATCTTCACATACTCACACACACACACACACACACACAACTCGTTCCTCCTTCCTCCACACATTTCCATCTGTCAGTCTGTCACTCTCTGGGTTTTATATTATGTTCTTCCCACTCTGAGATCGCTGTTACTGTGATTGTTTCCAGTGTCATGTCACCTGACGCTCTGAGGTAATTTAGCCACATGTGTCACGTTTGGTATTCCACTGACACGTTCTAATGCTACAGTACACATATAAACACACGGCACGACTTAGCACACAAACACACACTGACACCGCCTGCATCAAACCTAGCTGTCAAATAGCTGTAATTTAGACACTATACCATGAAATAATTAATTACCCACACCAGACTCATTTGAAAGCTTCTGAAACAGAGGTCATTCTGAGCACACAAGCATCAGGATGAGGATACACACAGCAGAAAAAGAAGGCACACACAGAGGCGGGTATATATGCCCATTGATTTTGTGTCACTGGTTGGCTCTTGCGTGTGTCTGTGTGGGAGTGCTATTGAAATGCAGTATGTACGTAAAGTAATTGCATTAGACACCTCCTAACACCGCATTATACACATAATGAGCATGTAATCAGCCTCTGTGGCAGTGAGGCCGAAGTGCTGAGTCATGATTATGGCGTATGATGTCATGTCTGGAGGAGGATGGGACCACAGAGGCTTGTGAGAGGTGTTAACGCTATATGGCACAGTGTGTGCACAAGCTTCATATTTTGCAAATTGCTGAAGTTATAGTCACAACATGCTATATGCACATTATGCTTCCATATATAATGGAGAATAAATGTTTTTCACCCTTGTGTCAATGCAAACTTGTATGACTTTCTTCTGTAGAGTATAATAGAAGATATATGTTGGCAAATATTTCAGCATCATACAGGTTTGTAACAAAATGAGGGTGAGTAAATGATGACAGAATTTTTATTTTCATCCTTTAACATGAAATCAGAATTAACACGTTATTGGTTTTATTTCTTCTTCTTTTTCTTCTTTTTTAATGCATTGTTTTCAACTAATGCATTGAAACAACTTTCCTTCACTGATGTCACACAGGCTATTGGATAATGTAAACCAGTAAAAAAAAAGAACTGTGACCAAGTTTGGTTTTATTTTGGCATGTGCCACTTTCATAATCCAGCCAATTCTGAAATATAAAGTCAAAATTTACCTTGTTTAATATATCTCTCAAATATGTTGCATTACAGAAGTAAAGCTGATTAAAAAAATATATATATATATATATATTTACAAGCAAACTTAAAAAAAAAAAAACTACAATAATAATAATAATAATATCAAAACAGACATCAAAAATAAAAAAATAACCTGAAATTGTATTGTGGTCAAAGTATGAAGTTGCTACAAAAAGTGAAACTGTTGGTTTATTAATTTCTCAGTACTTACATGTCAACATTCTGTTTTTTTTTTTTTTGTTTTTTTTTTTGGAAACAAAGCAAACTTTTATTATTCAGCAGTGGGCTAGTTTGGAAATTGCCCCATTCAGGTGTCACTCAGCGCTCTGTGGATCTTTAAAATAACTTTGAAAAAAATCAAAATTGTCATTTTATTAGGTTTACTTGGCTTCAAAGAGCTATACGGCTCTTTGAAGTTAGAATAATTTGGTGAAGTGCTACGGAACTTTAATGTGGTCAACAAACCTGGAACTACTTCTTAATGAAAATCAGAAGCTTTCAAAAGTGCCGATGTTTCAGACTCGGTGTGAGTCTATATGCTAAGTTTATATGCATAGCTACGTTTAAAAATTTTATCTGAAAAATATTTTCCATGCTAAAATTCGCATATGTTGTGAACAGGCCTTTAACCTTGCCTTTATGTCACAGATCAGTTAATTCTTCAGTCTTTCTTTGTTTCAGCATTGAGTCTGTGTCTAAAAGCCACAGGGAAGATCGTAAAGCAAAGTGAAGGATGCCCTCATCGTCCTCTAAAGTAAATCATTCAGCAAATCCTACTGTTGAAGCCTCAAGACCGAATAAAGTGTGTAAGTGTGTTTGTGTCTACAGGTGCAGTGGAGCTAAGCTGACCCACTCCCCTGGGCTGGACAGGGCTGATGGGGGTCTGAACTGATGCCAGGTGTGATGGGACGGCCCCCTGCAGAGAGACAGGGGTCAGCAATCCGCAGTATGGGGCAAAAGCTCAGGAGCCGAAACGGGGCACAAGATAGAGAGAGAAAACTGTGTTTGTGTATGGTTGATGGCATGAATTATATGCAACCAGAGTCAGTAGTGCGGGACATTAGAGGAGAGGTCAGGGCCAGTGAACCCTTAAACACGAGTCCTTAAATAAAGGCTTTCAACTTCCGCTTCACCAAACACAAACCCTGCATTCAGGGACCAAAGACAAGACGAGATATTGCAGCTGTTTTAATGTGAGCACTGTGGTAGCCAGAACCAAGAGGTCATACGCCATAAGACAGAAACAAACAAAGCAGAGCAAAAGCAAAGAATAAAAAGAAAGGATCCTTTCACAAAACAGCTAAAGTGTGCACAGAATCGGTTGCACTAAAAGGCTTTTACTGAACTTCAGTGTCTATGACAGCATATCTCAAGCATCTCAAATCTATGAGTGATAACCAAGCCCACAGATGATCTGCAGGTGCACAACTCCACAAAAAGCTCAAAAGAATTGAAACAAGTTAAATTCACACAGTGACACAAATCCCCTGTCTCATGCATGTTCATTTAACAAACATTTAGGAAAAATTGACTAAGCTTTCAGATAATAAACATGTAATGGAGAGACAAAGAATGGTTGACAAATAATTAAAGGCGGGCGTACACGGTGCGAATTCGGACGGTCGGAAGATCGTATGTACAAGCACATGGCACGAGTGAGTTTATCTGAAAATCGTATGGACGAGATCATATACGACACGATTTTACAACCAGAAGCAATCGCACGAAGTTGATAGACGCGTTTGACTTGAAGCACCGCTGCATGCACAGAAGGATCACTGTATGACATTAAAGTACCGCGAGAGCGATAAGAGAGCACACATATCCAAAGCATTCGAATCCCTCTCGCGGTACTTTGATGTCATACAGGTGATCATTCTGTGCAGCGCTGCTTCAAGTCGAACGCGCCTAATATAACTGCTCTCCCTCTCTCATAACTGCATATAAAATGTTGATACGAGCCGTGACTGTTTCCTACACGTACAGGTTATTTTTCAGCAATCGGAAACCGAGACCAATTCCTGTGCCCTCGTAAACCAAATGGCTTAAAAAAATACTATACGGTGTTTAATAGAAATTTTAAACATGCATTTTCCATGATGGATAGAGGTAGTGTATGGGGATATACAGTATAGAATACCGTTACGTCTATGGAGAGTCCCTGTAAACTACATACACACATGCGTGTGTGTGAGAGAGAGAGAACTAAAAAGGCATTGGAACACGTTGCTAGAAACATCATACAGCGCTCGCTGTTCCTGTCAGACTTCAGCGAGTTTATCCTCCTGGTCAATATTCCACATTCGCCGTGGCGCTGCCGTCTTCGTCTTTCTTCTTCTGTGGTTTTCCTAGTTCATGATTGGTCAACTTCAGATAAATCAACAAATCGGCTCGTTCAACCGCACACATGTCACGAATTCAAACCGATAGCTCACAAACTTTTTAAAAATGTTTTTAAAAATGATCGGGAGGTCAGGAAGTGCTCGTAAGCCACTCTGCTCAGCTCGTAATTCATTGCAAATGATACGAGCCGCGACCATACGAGCATACGCGATTTCCACACGATTGAAAAAAATCGCATGCGAACTCGTACGACAGCAAAAGTCGCGACGTGTACGCCAGCCTTAAGTTTACCATTAAGCATCAGGGCAGGCGAACTCGTGAATTCATTCCTCAGAATTCTGCCTTAACAAATCGGTGAAGAAAATACTAATGAAAAATGTAGATTCCTTCTGTGCCAGGTGGTAACATAATCAGTTATGAAATTTTAGTTTTGCATTTGATGGGTCACAAAGGGTTTAAAAAACTTTGATTGCTTGAGCTTTGTATTTATTTTAATTAGATGTATTCAAAGACTTGATGACTGACAGTAGTCTCTGTACAAGAAGAGAAGATTTGATTCTGCCGCACTGGCCTCTGCCAGCATCCAGCTGTCACTGCTGGTGACACCATCACATCCTGAGGAGCCATTGAGCCCTTGAATCATCCACATCTTCTCATTAATCACTGGCTCAGGTACAGAAGGAGAGAGAAAAGTGAGGAAAAGAGGTGACTTCATCTCTGAAATATACAAGCGTTTTTACAGGGGAATGCTTGAGCTGCTAAAATATTGTGGCGACAGAGTATGGTGATCTTGACTCAATGTACAGTTGTGATTTTTGCATTCCTTTGATGGTTGTCATGATTTGTCCTTAGGACAATCATACACTCACACACACTCTTTCACACACTCACAGGGTGGAATTAATCAAAACCGCATCTTACCTGTTTGCCTTGATGAGAGATGACAACGTAAAGATTTGGCAGCTTTAATCAAGGTGGTAATAATGCACGCTCTCTGATTAAAAGGACAGTCTCCTATCCTTTTAATCACAAAGACAAACAACCGTGTCTCTATCACTCAGATCAAAATGCTGCTGGTGAAAAAAAAAAAAAAAAGAATTAATGCTTACAAAACTGGTAAGTGACAAATTTACTGTACACATTAGTAGATTACACAAGACTGTGGCGGTGATCATAGAGGTTAGTTCACGAAAGCAGGAGGACAAATGAGGTGCCAAAATGTTTCTCACATTCCTTTTTGTATCCTCTTACTATGGTGGCCGACAGAACTCAACGCGCTGCAATTTAAAAAAAACACATGAGACACAATGAAAAAAAACAGCAAATAAAAAAAAACCATCTTAATCCTCACAGCACATGCATAAAACGAAAAGCGCTGCAAAATCTCACAACACATGCATATAATGAAACGGACTGCAAATCCTTCACAACACATGCAAATTAAGAAACACTGCAAATCCTCACAACACACATGCATTAACGAAATGCGCTGCAAATCCTCACAACACGTGCAAATTAACAAATGCGCCTCAAATAACACTGACCACAATGGAAATGTTTCAAGGAGACCACAAAAAGTGTCGGAGCTGGGATTTGCTTATCGTACAGTGGCTACTAGTCAGTGGAGTTGTTGGTGAACTGAATGGTGTTTTTTTTTTTAAACACCCTGATTGCATGATTCCTTTATGGACTAATTTTATGATACCTTTATGTTTTTGCATCTTTTGAAGATTGAAAGTTCCGGTCTCTATTTATTGTTATTGCACAAAAAAAGAGTGTGCAACTCCTTTAGTGGTTCACATGAGAAAGAAACTCATAAGGTTTGGAATGACATGATGATGAGTAAATTATAGCTGTTTTTTTTTTAAGTGAACTAATCCTTTAAGGCATCAATTTCATGAGGATTCTGCGGAGAAATATTTCTTCTGTTGCTTGGGCAGTACTGGAGTAAGAGCTCTCTCACGCGCTCTCTCTCTCTCTCTCTCTCTCTCTCTCTCTCTGAACTGTCTCTCCTTGTTATGTATTCTCTTTGAGATGCAGTGGCTGACAGTAGGAAGGCTCCTGTTTGATATGTTGTGCACGCATTAATTTAGTCGTTGGGTTCCTGCAGATGTCAGCACAGTGGTTCATTAACAGTGTTTGTTTTATCAGAAAACTTCCACACACACAAATATACACGCACATGCAAACATGCATGCAAATTGAAAATATAGATGGAATTCAGCAGAGAATCAGTTAGCATCACCCAAGGGTGGATGGAAATGCCCGTATGGACTTAAGAAGAAAACAAAAGCAAGAAACATTTTAAATAAGTGGTCTTGGTAAGAGGATAAAACAGAGATGAGGGGGTGGTGCAGAGCTGGTGGAAAAAGAGGAGCAAGTTAATGTCATAAAAGGTGGCAGAACAAGTGAAAGATGGGAAAAATGACTGAGGGAGCAGGATGAGCAACTGAGTGAGACCCGCAAGAGAAGGTGCTGAGGGAAAAGGAACAAAGCTGAGAGAGAGAGAGAGAGAGAGAGAGAGGCAAAAGGAGTGGTTTAATTCCAGAAGATGTCATGCTGTCAGGCCAGCCTGAGTCTGCTGCTGGCGCCGCCACCCCTCTGTACCCTGTGCGCCATGTGTGCCAACCTCGTGCCAACCTCTTGCCAACCAACAGCCAGGCCGGCCCGTTCCCTCTACCCAGCAGATGCCACTCAATCTAGTCTAACAGACAGCCGTCACCATGCCAGCACACACCCGGCGTGCGAATAAGGGGTAGCAGGGCCAGATACAAGGGGCAGAAACACACACCGAGATGCCAAATATAGCGACAATTTTCACCACCCCTGTGTAAGTTACCCCCACCCCCAAGTCTCAGAGAAACAGACACACTTTCCTCTCCTGTGCTAACACCCCCGCAGGCTTCTGAAATATTCTAATTCTGCTTCCTGACTCCCATTATCCTGTGAGTGTGACATGTGAATTGTAATTAGTATCTGTGGGGTGAGCAAAGAGCGAGCCCTCCACACTCTGGGGGGCTAGATGCAAACTCCAAGAGGCTTGGGACTGTCTCCAAATACACAGTGCGATCCGGCGGGCCCCACCCTGTGGTGCTTTCGCTCCCCAGACCCAGTGTGAAAAACACCCTTCCCCTACAAACCTCCTCCCTTTTGTTTCTCAGCTTGCTCAGGCCAAAACTGGGCCAGTCCAAAACTAGGCCAGAAAGAGTCTGCACAGCGCTCGCACCAAAAGGGTTAAGCTACAGCAAGTTAAGCCTGTATCTATAACCCTGCAGTGAGGTATACGCACTCTGTAGTGTAAGTTGGCAGGGTAAGACTTCAGGGATCGCGGATAATGGGATGGCGCTGGTACTTAAATCTCAGTGAACCACGACAGCACAAGTAATTAGCGCCGCAGATCCATACTGGAGGTGCTAATCAGAGCTAATGTAAGGGTGCTCTCAGACACGGCCAACCTGTAGACCAGGGAATCCATTCACCATCCTTTCCTCGACGTAGCTTGGGCAACGGTAAAGCTGTTAGGACACGCTCATCTCCCCACTGCCCTCTAGAAACAGCGAGAGGGAGGGAAGGAGGAAAGAAAGGAATTCTAATTTAGCAGTGGTGTCGAAGGACAAAGATGGGGCTGTGTCCTGTCATTGAAGGTTCATTAGAGGAACAATGGTGTCCTAGCGATTTCATTAGGAGAGGTTAATAAGCAGGAGCGGGGCAATTCATTACCCAGAATGCACTCTGCTGTGGGGAGAAAGGGCCAAGAGGTCTGAGGATCAGTTGCTCATCATTTTACCTCCTGCTGCATATATAACAGAAAGGATCAGCAATAAATGCTTGGAGAAGACTGAAAGGCGTGTGTTAGAAAGGTTGGGGTTTTAGCTACTTGAAGATGGAATTAAAAGGTACTTTTCCATTCATGCATTTCGTATGACGCATGAATCGAAAGCAACTTATATGGCATTCTGCATATACAGCAGGTGGTGAAGCACACAGCATTCACAAGGAACTAAATGCATTCTTCCGAAGACCCAAACAGTTATGCGAGATGGCAGAAAAGTGAATGGGATTTGCAAACTGGACACAATCCATCTATTATGTGGATTTAAACCTGATAATGACTATTAAAACCACAGATCATTCCTCGTCAAACAGCTCACTTGTTTTATAGCCGCAGGATGCGCAACAGAACCATAACCTGTACAACAAGGCCATCATCCACATGCCCTTCCAGCTAATTCAGAGAGTCATGGAGATATTTTGCCAAAACCATTCTGGAATGCAGTAATGGGCCAAAATAGTTCTGTTTTAGCAGAGGTCTGGCAGACACCAATTGATGAGGCAGCATTAGCAGTCTGTGTCGCTTTCACGCCGTAGGCTAACAGTAGCCTTTATGCACGAAACCCAGCACATTAGCACGGCTAAAACAGATTTGGCTACAGTCACAGGGGGGGCATATTTTAACGTAACTACCTGTAAAAAGCCTGTTTCATGGAGCGAGGCTCACCTAAAGCAGAGATAATGATAGACTGATTCAGCACCATGGGAAATCAAATAGCAGAAAGGTGCCGAAGTGCACGCATGACAGGCCTGTTGTGAAAAAGAGAAATTATTAATGCTTTCAAAAAATAACAGGATAAAAAAAGTGATTGCAGATTATATCCATTTAGGTTTAGCTTATACACCTCGATGACAAGCATCAGTACCATTGTGCAGCAATGGAATTTTCTGCATATGTTATGAAAACTCGAAGATCAAAACATTTTACGTGCAGAACAGAGATGCGGTCTCTTTACATACACGCGCATTAATGCAAAAACAATGACAATTTTCATCCGTCAGGCACGTCGGCGAGAGCGCTGACAGAAAAAGTAAATATTCTTAACATGTGTGTCTCAACAGGAAAATAACCAGCACTTTAATAAAAGGAGTAGAGTCATTTCCTTGTGTCACAGATGCATGCTGAAAGCTCATTGTTATACCTCAGTTGTGTTTTCTCCTTTCTCTTCTGTAATGTGTGTGTATAATGGTCTGTCATTACCACCTCTCTCGCTGCGTGCTTCTGTCCCCTGCGTTCAGACTTTGAAGAGAGCGGTTGTGAGCGCGTTATGTGATTTTCACAGTAGCCTCTGATGGTTGAGGTAATTTAGTTGTTTTAAAACAACAGAGCGACAGGACATTAGTATTCTCCTGATCTGTGTGTGGAAAGGTTACTACTTTACTGGCTGCATATCATTGATGGACACATATATGTAGAGATGGATGGAGTGCTGATGTTCATCGCAAGCCTTGTTTAATAAAGAAAATGGCAGTAGAAGCTTTGATGGGCCTTTATGCTATTGAGAAATACCTGACCTGTACATCAAAGCAAACAAAATGGAAGGACGCTCTACAGGCATCGCCAAATATGAAAAGTGCCCATTGTTCCTGAAAGTTAAAGTCTTTGCACACATGTAGACGTCACTTTTTTAGTGTTTGTGATTGAATAGAAGAACAAAAAAAGAATTTACTCTTTCTGAATGCTCTGAGGCAGATTCGGTTGGCCCTTTAAACCGTGAAGAGGAAGCCGGTAACTGACACCGCTGAGATGATGCTAATCAAACAAGCTCCTCTCTTCTCCTCTCCTAGCCAAACACGTCGAGGCAACTTCCCAGTCACGTCAAAGTGACAGCGCAACAAAACACAGACTGATTCTGTCTCTATTTTCATTCTGCTGGCATTGGCACACTAGTTTGTTGTGCATCGACATCAGAAGTTGGGAGGAAATGATGGTGTTTTGTCTGTCTTTGCGGGCTTTAGTTTGATATGCCGTGCATTCCTTTCAAGCTATTTGTTAGAGTCAATTTCCCCCCAGTCTCTCCTCTCCATGCATTTTATGCTCCGATCTTCCAAACAGAGAATGGAGCATCAGAACATTAGAAAGGGATGAGGGGAGCGAGGGAAACAAGAAGAAAGGAGAGGAAAGAGGAAGAAAGGCTTAGAGAGGATGAGTTGAATACATAAGTGAACTAGGGAGCACTTCAAAATAGAAATTTGTTTCCATTTGTTTATTAGTAAGGCTTAAAGGAATAGTGCAGCCAAAATGACAGTTCTGTCATCATTTACTCACCCTCGTGTTATTCCAAACCCACATGACTTTTCTGTATCTGTGGAAAACTAGAGGAGAAATCCTGCAGAATGTACTCGCTATCTTTTTCCACAGAATTAAAATGATTGCATGTGGAATGAAGCTTTCAAGCTTAAAATGCTCCAGAGGAAAAGAATACATGCAGTCAACTTGAACCAAAAGTATGTAATTATTCAGTGTTTCTCTCCAGTGAGCTGTTCATCACTATTATCAGAATATTGAGTTAAAGTTTCAAATCATGAATCATTCATTCTTACTACTTCTGTGAATTGAAAACAACAGACTCAAAAAGACTAATCCGTTTTCCTCACAAGTCTCTTAAACACGGCAAGTTGAGGTAGATGAGATGGCAATATTTTCAGTGAACAACAACTTAAATTTTGGTCTGTTCCTCAGACAAAGTGCATGGACCTTTGTAAATCATACTTTAATGGTGCTTTTGAATATATATATTTTTTTAAACTTAAAAAGCTTCGGTCTTCACAAATGGTGTTCCACTGAGAAAAAAAAAAAGGTTTGGAACAACACTGGGTTGGTCTAATTATCCTATCCTTTAAAACTCATTGGATCCGTGTGTCAGCTCATGCAAGCAGGCCAGTGTAAGTTGTCTCCCTCAGGCCTCCTCTGCCTCTTTAGTCTGGATGGTTCTTGGAGAGTTAAAATGGAGAGAAAGAGACAGATAAAGAAAGAGGGAGAAAGAGAGAGAGCAAGGGCTTTGTGTCAGGTGCTGCTGAAGTGGGCAGCTGCACTGTACACTCCTCCTCTGCACTCATTCATTCTGATATTGGGATGATTACTGTAATCAAGACTCACTTCTTCCAGCGAGGGCTGTCAGACACACATCTCTGAAACACCGGACTGGACACAGCATGTATTGAAGAGAAACTTGATGCCCAGACAAAGGACTTCACAATTAAACAAGGAATTTAAGCTAATGCGGATATTGACACAGAGTGCTCAAAACTCTCAAAAGAGAGATCTTTAAATTGATTTGAATGGTTTGGGTTGCTTAATAGTATATGCAAATAATGGCAAATCAAAGCACATGTCCTTGTTTTGTCTCTGAGGCCTTGTCCTGTGTCGCTGCGGTTAATGTCAAAGAGAACAAGTTCCATCCCCACCCCAACAGAAACGATTGCCAGCACAAACCTACACCGCCATCTAGTGGATTTATTAAAGCTATTTTATTTTTGTTCTGAACTTTACGCCCTCCAAAACTCAAATCACGATAGTATGTGTGCAAATTACTTAAAAAAGCAGAGTGATGAGCGCAACTGCTGTGTATTTAAATAAAAAATACAAAAGGCATCAGCATAATATTGTACAAAATGTGTGTAATACAAAATAATGTAAACGAATTCAGGACGTTTGATGTTCTACAGGTTTAAGTGATAAAAGTATCTGTTGACTTAAGTTATATAGGCATGCATGTGTGTGTGTGTCTAGGTGGTGAGACTGTGTGTTTATGTGCATTTGTACGTGTCCGTACGTGAAGTGAGGCGTATTTGTGTTTGTAACTGTCTGTTTGTGTTTGTGGGTCATACGTGTCTGTGTGACCCCTTCCACATGGCAGATGAGGCTTACAGCACAGTAGCTCACTCATGTATGTGTGTGTGTCCCTCACCTCTCAGTAATGAAATCATATGGGTCATTGGGAGCAGGCAAGCACACTACCGAGCCAGGTCACCCAGCGGCTCGGAACTAAGCTGGTTTGACCCAACCTGGTACTGCCTGCCAAACACACACGGAAACACATACACACACCAGCACAGGGAGCCAGCCTGCTAAATAAAACAATGATCTCATTGTACAGCAAAGACAGCATCGGACATACAGTAGACAGTAAGGGCCAGTTACACTGAGAGAATTAAAACATTTGTCTATAGAACATTTGTGGGGTTTCCCCCAATTAAATTCAACATAAAAATTTAAAGAGGCATGAAATGTAAAGCTTTTTTTAATATTAGGGTGTTTATTTCTCTACAAATAAATGCATGTATTACATAAGTGCCCTCTCCATGTAAATGACTTTCAAATGTTTTTATATTATTATACTTAAAATTGTGGTACTCTATGAAATTAATAAATGGTAAAAAATTGTAGTATGAAGTAATATTAAACAATATAAAATATAAATGTTAGGGTTCTAAGAAAAAAATACCACAGCATAATTAACAGCAGCAGCAACGATTAAAATGTTGTTTGCTGTTCTAAATTATTTTTATTTTGAATTGTTGTTGTTGTTGTTGTTGTTGTATTATATTAATATTATGGTTTTAATAAATATATTTGTATGTTGTATATTATTGTGTAAGTATATTGTATTGTTGTTGTTGTTGTTGTTGTCATCTTTCTAGTTTATTTTTATTTTTTAAATTGATGTTGTTGCTGTTGTTGTGTTATATTAACAATATGGTTTTAATACAAGTGTGTTACATATATTATATTTGTATATTATTGTGTAAGTATACTGGATTATTATTATTATTATTATTATTATTATTATAGACATTCTAAATAGTTTTTATTTTGAATTATTGTAGTTGTGTTATATTAATAATATTGTTTCAATATATTTGTTGCATAATATTAAGTATATCATATTATTATTGTTGTTGTTGTTGTTGTTGTTATTAGCAGTATTATAAGTATTAGTGTAATTATTATTTACTTGTAATTATAGTAGTAGAACCATTATATAATATACTGTATGTAACCCACATTTGTCATGGTAAAGTTTTAGAAACTGGGTTGTAACGTGTTTCAATGAGAGTCTTCAATATAAATATAAACATACTCAATTCTCTAGGCATATCAGTATCAACAGAGTCTGTCTAGATGACAGTAAAAGACAAGTTCTACAGCTAAAGTCATTAATAAGAGCTGAAGCAGGTCTGATATGTGTCTCTATAGTGTAAATACACCCCATTTTCCCCCGTAAGACTGTGGGTGGGGACAGAGGAGCGAGACATAGATTACGCATACAAATATTACAAATGCAATTGTCTCCAGAACACGGGCAGGCAGCGGTTTGGAAATTGACTTTTTGATTATTCAGTTAGTACGATAATTAAATATTCTATGCCCAGGGTTCCGAAAGCCACTGAACCATGCCAACGATATTTAACAGGGCTTGACAGATGTTTTAAATAATGTTTATTTATCAATACAAATATAAAACGCCTAAAACTGAAACTCCACACCCTCCATCCACCCCATGATATGTATTTCTATTGTTGTACTGAAAAAAGTAATAAAAGTATAAAGTATAACTCCTATAGGGCAAGATAACATGTAGAAAAAGGATATTTACAGTTTTTATATTTAGGACAGTTTGTGGATATACTTAATATATATATATATTAGAAGTTACATGTATAAGATATATGTTTTTTGACATTCTCTCTCTCTCTCTCTCTCTCTCTCTCTCCCTCTCTCTCTCTCTCTCTCTCTCTGTGTGTGACCAAAAATTTAACAGTAGCTATGTTTCTATACTTCTGATATGTCACTGTAAATTGAAATATATATAAATTAATAAAACACTGTATATGTAGCAATAAAATATACCTTTAAATCTAACTCTTTGTTAATGCAAAATTATTATGATATTGCATAGCTACATGAACTTTAATGGTCTAATGCTGTCAAACCTTACTGTACTTCCAATCAAAAAAAAAAATAATAATAATAATATATCAACTAGCAAAAAAAAATCTATTCAAAATGTATGAACTATAAATTACATGGCCATATTTATTCACTGTTACCATAGAAACCCAAAATTATCCAAGAGATTATTCTGTTATTCTAATTAGAGAAACTGTGCATCATAACATGCGATATCTTTATGTATTTCCATCTAAAAATGCCAATGCGGTTCAAGATCAACACATCATTTGCAAGTCCAACAAAACCACACTGAATATAAGAGCAAAAGCACTGCTTTTCTGGTCTTTTCGAACTTTCATCCATGAAAAGTTTCTCTGGAAATGCACAGCTGAATAACTTTACCAACATCCAGAGGAAAACACATCTCACTGGACCTGTACAGGACCAAAGATAACTTCACGAGGCACAACAAGAAACTTGATGTATCTGCTTGTCTGGATGGAGAAAGTAAGCCTACTGTTCGTCAGTATCCCTGAACAATGATCCTCTCAGCTCTGTGAACAAAGACTCAAAGATTCTTTACCGTTTCCTTACAACTGCTTTAAGATCTAAGCAGCCGAAATGAGGTAAGTTTTGTTTAAATATTCTGTAAAATTATTACATTCCAATTAATGTAAAAAAAAAATCAATGTTAAATTTACATTAAATCATGTGGCATTAGAAAGTGTTGTTACGGAATTTGCAATTTCAAATATATTGCCTGTATATATCTAGGCTACTCTATAAATTTTTTCAGACACATTCTCTAAATGCGAGAACCTTTTCAAAAATGTCCTATTTTACCCAACCCGTCCAATCATACTTTGCTGAATAAGATATTTAATCTACCACTTGTGTTTGAATGAGCGGGTTTATGTTATTGTAAATGTCAAGCGCAGGACCGGTGGCATGTTTTCTGGAGCACTGTTTTCAAAAATAAACAGATCAGAAACTATTAAGACTGAACTCATAGAATATTCATAACCACTCTGTTAGCCCTGTATGACAAGCCATCACAAAACCCTAAGTACATTCTCCTTTCTATTGCTTATGTCCCCAACACATGAAGTCTTGGCTGCCACTTAAATCAAATTAGTAATTAGCAAATTGAATCAACAATTAGAGCAAAACAGCTACATGGAATTAATGTCAGCACGGTCATTTTTGTCAGTCTGTCACTTATACTCCAAAAAAGGTTTTCCTGTGGTGGTGCTCGGTGTTTGCTTTTTGTACTGCTTTAAGCTACACTGTTTCAGTCCATCGCCAAAGTCAAATGAGCCTCTGTGTTTCTGAGAAACAAAGTTGTGCGTTTGTGTGTGTGTTTGTTCAGCTCTATGTGCCCTCTTCACACACAGACAGTGCCCGCTGCTTTCACTCCTTTCTCTTCTCATCCCTATCGACGTATTTCACTTTGCTTGAGCACTGCTCCAAGTTGGATATGTCAAAAATATTGCTAGCAGAAATGGAAGTCTCCTCATTATGCAAATTGGGGCTCTACTGATGGGCATATTCTGTTTTAGGAATTACATCCCCTTGTCACAAGTCAGATTGCATTTGAGTAACTTTACAGGAATGGTCACCAAGATTTGAAAGTGGGTGTCCTTTATGCCAGTCTCAATTTTATCAAGAAGTAAAAATAGACATGTTTACCCCCCCCCCCCCCCCCCCCCACCAAAAAAAAAAAAAAAAATAATAATAAAGGTATTTGAATGAGGAATGTTGATGTTGGTTGTTGTAGTGTGGACATGTGCATAATAAAACAAAGGAATGCTTGGAATTTGAATAAATGCATTTCAATTCAACTGTTTGTAATAAAATATGGTAAAGAGCTCAATTTACTGTATATTTTAAAATCATTTTCCACCTCCTCACGTGTTCAGCATTGAGAAACATGACAGCTCCTCCTGCAAGGGAACATTAATAATCATGTTCCATTAAAAGTCACTAAGCAAGGCGGAACACAATACAGTGACAAAATTAAAGAGATTTTTCTCCTGTCTTCTTCTATTCCTCAAGAAATGTGTTATATTCCAGATTATCACAGGTTGAAATAAACCTAACATGCACAAACAGACATTTTCAGCTGGATAAATCATTAAAATATCACTTTGGACTAAAAAGTCAAAACTATTTGACAGTGCAATCCTTTTAGATCTTAAAAGTCTCCTTTACCTCAAGAAGATGTGAGCTTCCCGGCATTTTATCTTGCTAAACTGAAATTCTAGTGTATCCTAAATGAATAATTATTAAAGAAGAATCTCTGGTTAAATGTATTGATGATATTGTATTATCAATAAATAAACAAATAAAATCACATGAAAAGGACCCTATGTGCTATGACATTTGCAGAAAATAAGTGCTGCCAGAATTCCCTAAATTTGTT
Source organism: Carassius carassius (assembly GCF_963082965.1). NCBI lineage: Eukaryota > Metazoa > Chordata > Actinopteri > Cypriniformes > Cyprinidae > Carassius > Carassius carassius. The sequence continues at coordinate 25,267,773 of NC_081771.1, forward strand.
CAGGCTTATTTCAATATTCATTAAATTTTCTGTGATGTTCAGTTCAGCAGTTTTGATTAAGCATTAATTAGCAGCCAGGGGGGAAACCAAACAAAATAAGTAGCTGAATTGCTAATGAATGTTATTTGGATATGGGTAAGATCCTGCGTCTAGAGTTCAGGAGTTCTCCAGTAACCCTCTCTCCGGCACAAACTATTATTATTGTTTTAGTAACTCTAACATACTCTCAGATCTAAAATTCTGAGTAAAATGTGCTTCACTTACTAACCAGACTACTAAGACAAATATGCATATTTATCATTATCTTTAAAATAATTATTTTTCTCTCTTTATTTTTGCACTACACTATAATGTAAAAATGTATACAACTGTAAAGCTTTATGTCTTGTAAATAAAAAAAAATGTCTATAACTCACAAATACCCAGTAAATTGAGTGAGGTATAATGTTTAACAGTTTCTTTTTGCATTTAACTGCCTCCTTAAAATTACATAGTAAATAAATAAATAAATCTCCAAAAATCTGTCACTCACTAAGGAATCACGATGCTGTAATAATTATAATTATTATAATAATAATAATAATTGTTTATTATTATTAAAACAACATATTTATATTACTGTTATATTTAGTATTTTTATTATGAAGCAAGGATGTCTTTAACCTTTTCTGAAATATTGCATTTGCCTTTAAGCTTCCATTAAAATGTAACGCCATTAATATGGAATATTATTCATTAGCTGTGTTCAATGCATATTCAAAACCTAAAATCTTTTTTTCTATATTTCAAAATGTATTACGATTTTTGTAACATTTAAATGTAACTTATGCATATATACATACAATTTTTCAATTTTTTACTAATTTATCAGTACCTTGTGTCATGAGGAAAATGGTCAGAAAATCTAAAATGAAATGTTCTTGTATTTTTATGTATGTACATTTATCAGCTTAAACAGAAATATTTGAATATTATACAAGATAAAATACCCTTTCTGAAATGTATATTTAATTGATTCAATTATATTTAAAGATTTACAAAAAATAAATCATTCAAAGTGCTGGTGTTAAAAATACACCTAAAAAAGAAATATATATTTTTTTTATAATAATAATACATATCTGTTGTCTCAACTGTAAAACAAAGAAACAGTGCAATGGCGTTATTTGATCTGTTTCTGTTTGGTGAAAGGGTTTAGGGGCTCAGAGCCCAGTAAGACATGGATAAAGACTACAGGCAGAAAATAAATGATACTGTTACCGTGGCATTAGCCTTAAGCCAGGGTACGATATTTGAATTGTATCTGTGAATTGTAATCAGGTATTTTAGCTTAGTCAAGCTCAACCTAGGCATCAGCCATCTGGTTTGGGTAGACGGGATGACAGAGGAAGAGTGTGTGACAGTGTGTGTGTTTGTATATGCATGTGTGGAGAGAGGGTGAGGGGAATGTCTCTATTCTCCTGCTGCAAGCCCAGCAACTTCCTTTAAAATCTCTAAATCTGCGTATTGTGATGTGAGTCCACGAAGCCAAAATCCACAGTAAACACCAAATGCCGGACCAACCGCTGAGTGGAGAGCCCGACTGCCTGCATCTGTGGTGTTTATTTTGGGTATTAAGGAAAAGAAAACATATGACATTTTCATTTGAATTTGATTATTTTTATACTTACACCTCCTACAGAATAAGACGTATTGCAAAGAAGGCTTCCAAGCAGTCTTGTCCTTAATCCAGGCGATAAAGGAAAGAAGCGAGTGTTTGTGTGTGTGGCTTTGTCTCTGTTTGTGTTGACCCAGGTGACCTTCAGCCTTTGCTGTTGCCCCATGTCCATTAAAAGTGCCCCCCCCAACACCATTCCAGAAGAAAGGATTCAGTTTTTCAGGAATAGACCTGTGATGTTTTTCCTATTTTAGAAGCGCATACGTTTCTCTTGGATGTTCAGAATAATCTCTATAGCTTTAGAACAATTTGAAACTTTCAAGTTTTAAAAATGAACAATCTTTTGTTCTTCAGCTGTCCTTTGCCTAGACACATCTGTAAAACGTCCTTTAGGTCAAATATCATGCTACAAACGTCTTAAACTCAAAAGCTATTGTTTAGCTTAAATAAAAGACAACTGTTTCTCTCGCTCACGCACACACACGCTCTCTCTCTTTCTCTTTATTTTTCTCTACCTATCCCCTTATACCCTTTCACAATCCATTACCGCAAATTAGGATTCAATAAAATTGCTATTCAGAGATAATTAGTGGCTGGTTTTGTTTAGCAGGGTCGTGAAGGGGGTGTTAGGGCCTCTGCAGCTGGGGGGGAAGTGAAGTGTGACACAGTCAGCCATGGCAGCCTGACCCCGGCCCCGCGGTCCAGCCGGGCCCCGGAGCTCTCATACAGACCGGTCTCACCTGCTGAGACACTAAGCAGCTCCAAATTAAACAAATTATTTCAGTCTCCCATCTCCTCTTTATTCTTTCATTCGAAACCCCAAGCAACAGCAAAATGCCACACAATGAACTCAGTTTCACCACTGATTAACGAGGAGAAGACGGGGGAAAATCTGCACTTAATTAGGGAAAGCTCGTCTTTCATTAATTATCACTTTTAGAAAACACAAGTCTTTCTTCATGTTTGCGAAGGAGTGAAATAATTGTTCAGGGTGACAGGTTTTGGGCTCATTGAAGTTGTATGTAATTTTACAACAATATATATATATTTGTTCGGTGGCCATTTGTCCCAAGTTCCCAATCACACAATTACCTTTAGAATGAAAAATAATAAGTTTTAATGTTTCATTTATTGTTATTTTATTGGTGCTTTTTTTTACATTATGGAACTGAGAATATATTCTAATTTTGTTTTTGTTTTTCTTGTCATTGTGTCATAAAATTAATGTCCATGATTATCATATTATCACATTATTATCACATTCATTAATGTCACTGATGCATCACAACTGAATAGCTTTTTTATGCATTTTAATCTTATGACAGATACAACATTCATAAGTTTGTGACTTCATGATCTTTTTTGGGAGAAATCTAATATTCATGAACAATGAAGAACAGTTACTTCTGCACATTATTAAGCAAAGCTGTTAATAATAGCATTTAATGCTTTATTTGTATTTACTTTGCATTATTTTTAACATGACATTATACGTTATGGAATTGAAAATATATTCTAATTTTTTTTTTGTCATTGTGTTATCAAAATGTTTATGATTATCATAATATCACATTATTATCATGTCCATATTATATTATATTATCATTACCATGCCACTGATGCATCACAACTGAATAGCTTTTTGTTCAGTTAATTTAAAGCTTATGACAAACACGGCAGTCATAGTTTTGTGACTTCATGATTTATTCTGAGAGAAATCTAAATTTCATGAACAATGACGAGCAGTTACTTTTGTAAATTATTATGCAAAGCTGTTCAACATTATACTGCTTTCAATAAATAGAAAAATCACCATGCAAGAAACATTTATTGAGTTTTACTTTACAAAGAGAAATATTAACATCCAAACTGCTGAAGGCTTTTTTACCCTTCTTTAAAAAAAAGAGCATCAGGCGAGTTTCAAAAGTCAGGTCTGATACCTATAATGTCATTGTGTAAAAGCATCTATTAAAGCACTTAAAAGAGTCATTTGAATGAAGACTATTACAGATTTCTGTAACCAAAGTAATTTATAGTTCTGAGCCGGAGGCTCTGGACGCAATGGTCACTATGCATCAGCAATCAAGAGGAATGTTTACCCCAGTCGCAGACAGTCAGATAGAAGGTGGAGGTGGCCCGTCTAATAAGGGCAGAGTGTCACCTTTACCCCTGTGCCCAGTGGACACAAATGGCCTGTGGGCTGCCCATACTAGAGGTCAGAAAAAGATGTATGCCATGCGAAGGAGAGTTAACTGCTGCAGCCAACAAAAACAATGTTACAATAACTGGGCATGAAAACAAACTAAACAGAGAAGTAAATCCTCTCTCAAAGTACAGGATGAGTGTGACTTTTATTCTTTCTTTCTGACGGAGGTCTCTCACATGGCAAACATAACATCCTAAGCACCCCGATCAGCAATTATGCACTCAAGAGATCTCACACACAGCAGAGAGGAACTAATTCTCTTGAGAGCTGTAACAGAACACACTTCCCTCTATATGAACTGGAACCGAGTCAAGCCATTAATGCACATTAGTCATACATTAAATACAAGTCAAACAATTACATGCCACGTAGCAGCATTAAGGCTTGCCATCTTACTGGCTCTGTAGGTCATTGGTACCTGTTTTAAAAAATGTCTCGTTCACTCCAGGGCTATGCTTTGTGTATATGAAAATGTGCAAGTTTCTCCTGTCTTCACCTGAGTAGAGGTCAACCAATTTCTGCTACTTATTTTGGCACACTGTGTTGATTATTCTGCCAAATTAAAGCACATTAGATTTTAGCTAATTATGAGACCACTCCACAGTTCAAAATATGCAAATTGCTATCCATCTCTTTTAGTGATGTGCTAATTTACTGCTTTTTAAAAATGTATATTAATGTGGGCAAAAACTCTGTAAATGGCTCTGTGGACAGAGAACAGGACAAAAAAAAGCCAGGAAAATCAAGAATCGCCAACCTTCAAAATAGTTCACTTCAAAACAGCATGCAATCAGAGGCCCTGTCTATAGAACATCTTGCCTGTATAAACTCAGAGCACCAACACAAACAAGAATTTATTTGATGAACAAAAGTTATTGTTTTTTTTTTACCTATTCTTTTTTATTTATTTATTTATTCATTTATTTATTTTTAGAATGGAGACCATTCCATTCCATGGAGACCATTCCATTCCAGCCATAATACAATTTAAAAATGCATTTTACTTGCAAATAGTGAAAGCAGATACTGAAAAATCAGCATTATTATTCAATTGAATTATGTTGTTGATTACACTGTTTTATCTAAAATAAGGGATATATTACTGAATGTTGCTGACTAATTGCCTTTTTTAAGAACGGTCTCAAGGGTTCCTTAAACTAAATTTCAGTAATTGGCAAAGAAATATAAACTCTGTTGGGTAATGTTGACTTCAATGAATGCATCTGTAAGCAGACTTTGTTTCTTCTGAGTGCCTTCTTATGAATACATATGGGTATTTGACCAAAAACATATGAATTTTTTTCATCAAGATACAGTTAAAATATATACATTTATAGTGAAAAAAATATTTTAGGTGATCTGACCAATCACCATTTCTGTGAAGTTTTCTTAAATCATATTTTTGCCGATTTAAATAGTCTTGCGATGTAAAAGTATATTCCATGTCTGTCAATTAATGAGGTCATAAATTTAGAAATAATAATTCTACAATAATTTAGAAAAGTTTTGTCAAAATAACATGCAACACAATTTGCACTAATGACCACCAGTTGTTTAAAATGAGTGCATAATAAAATAACCGTAAACACAACACAAACAAAAAAGCACTTTGTAAAATACAATGAATTTGACTCATTCATAAAAACAATAATCTAACCAGATGCACTTTTAAATGTGAAGTTTGTACTATGCAATACATTGTGTTTAAAGGTGTCTTTATATTACATACTATAAAACCACACAATTTTCCCCTTGCACTGAGCATTTAAACATGTAAAGTATTTTATAGAATATATATTTTAAATCAACATGTCATCACTGACTGAGATTATGCATATGTAAAAATCCGAAACAGCATATATAAAAACACGGGCACTTTGACCTCTCCAAATGACACATGGCACATTTGAGTCACCGGGGCACCTTCACAGAGGAGGCTCTGATAGATGTGTAGATGAGTGACAGCAGACAGTCACTGCATGCTTGCTGCACCAGACTGTAGTGTGAAAAGCACCTGTCAAAAAATCAGTCAACTGCCATTATCAAACAAACACCTCGCCCCGTCGTATCACTAGCAAAGTGCCAAAGATGCCCAGAGTGCTGAAACACAGGGTTTGCCTCTGTCTCCAAGCTCTTCCTGACAGTCTACAAGCCAGGGCCTGCTCATATTTACATAGCAAAAGGTCACAAATAGCCTCCAGGCCCTCCGTTAATTAGAGACTGCTTAAAAAAAAGAGAGAGAATGAGAAGGACAAAAAAGAAAAAGAAGCAGTTATATAAGACATTTCATCTGCAGTGTATAAAGAAGCATGGATTTCTTTGGAGGGAGAACGTGTCATGTTCTTCTGAGGGGGTGGTAAGGCGCCGAACAGAATGGCAGGGTTTGGGCGAGCGTGTGACGTTAACACAAGGCCAAGTCAGGCTGTGAAACATCCCCAGATTTTACAGATTTTTTCGGTTGGTTTTTTTTTTTTTTGGAGGGGGGTAATTTCACAGCGTCTGTTCGACAGCGCCTTCTGCAATGCTCAAGCATCTCTGAAGTGTCTTTTGATGCGCTCTTCGCTCTCTCTGAAGACGTTGACCATGCAATGATATTCAGATGACCGGGCTCATATGATCTCGCTTAGCCAGATAAGCGAATCAACCTTTATAATTCAATGTGACAAGCTGACAAGAAAAATGAGTGTAAAATTTTATACTTATATGAATTTTTGTGTCAGATCGCCGTCTGTGCACTTGTTTTTCTCTGAGTCCATAGCCGAGGGCTTCTTTGTGCCTGGTTCAAGCGCACTTTGTTTCCAGGCCTTCAAACAGATCGCCCTTCGCCCTAGTGAATTTGCTGATTAATTTTGGATGCTCCCCTTAATTAGCACCCCAAAGGAAGAGTGTGTTTCTTCGCCCATGTTCCGTGGACAAAAAAGTAAGTCTGAGGAAGAATGACCCTGAGGAGACAGACGTGCTGATGTCCGAAATGACATTACAGGAGCCACCTCTCGCCTTCGTTCGCTCTAGCCGAGGATGTGTAGACCTGGATCTAGGCAATGCCCGAGGAACTCCTAGGCCTTTTACTCAGTGGCTGGAAACAAGCCTCCTATTAGTCTAATTTCATTCTCATTCCCACTGACAAAGACCAAGCCACACAAGATGCCACCCGACGCCTGAAACATGCTGCGCTTGTGCCAGAGCTAGTGCCGCTGGGCAGTAATTGGTGGCACTTTAACTTCCAGGAAAATTGGCAGATGACGGATGGGGGTGAAGTAAAAATGTGATTCGTTTTTTAAATCAGATAGAATTTTGCTAATTGGGTTTGTAAAGCCACCATCACTTCCTCTGACAGCCAACTCAACTGCACGCTGGGCTCCAGGCGAGGTTTACAGCTTCACACCAACTTTGAAGACAGTGACACGGTTAAAAAAAAAAAAAAAAAAAAAGACAGAGACGGAACAAAATCAGACAAAAGAACTGACTGACCATCCGCTGCACCTAAGGGACTATTAAGCTCAAATGTTCATTTGTTCACTTAACTAAAACTGACATAGTCTATGTTGCTTGGTCGCCGCACTCACACTGAATTCACGGAAACACTAGTGATCTTTAAGTGAAGAAAAGTTCATCATCATCAACCAGATACTATTCTTATGTTAATAGTTAACTGTGAAAGGACTAAGCAGAATTAATTTCTTTAGTAGCTTCCCAAATGCATTAACTTCCAAGTAAGACAACAAATAAAATACAGTCAGGTGAACTTGCTTAGTTGGCAGCCTGTTTGAATCTCACAGAGATAATGAGCTTTCTGTATATGCTATCAGTGTAAGAGTGTTGTTCATATGAGTTTAAATGGGATTCAAGAAAGGGGCGTAAAGAGGCAGCTGTAAAAATGACAGTTTACATAACTCTGGGCCTATTACAGGACTCTACTGGGGGCCATTGAAAGCTTTGGGCAATTATCCACACATACGATCCGCCGACTTCCTGTAAAACAGACATGCCTGTTTGGGCCACTGCTTGAAGTACAATCAGCCTCTTTGTGTTGTACAGAGAGGAAAGTTAGAGAAATCCTGTTACAATAGGACATGAAGTGCCGGTGTAATTGGGATATTTGGGAGCATCCTGTTTCAGGGCAACTGTTAGCGCTCCTGAAATGAAGCCGGTAAGAGTAGAGGGCAGTTCTCCTGGGTTACTCGCCCTGGTCGTGCACTCCCCCAGCAACCCATCACCTTGCCATCACAGTGACATGGCGGGACCATCCGTGACGGGGCCGCTGTGATAACAGTCTGATCGGGAGGTATAAGTAACAAATGAGATCAATTAAAGCCTCAGAGAGGGGCACCTGCATAGAGCTCCGGTTACACTAAAACGATCCCACCATCTTTGTTTCCTCCAGCAGGATTCCATTTGCAATCTCATCACTTCCATGGCTAACAATGCCGTTGATTGTTCCCTAATGGAGAAGGAGCTCCAGAAGGATAGCCTCTTCTCCAGACCTCAGGGTATCGCTAGCATCGGGGCCCCAGGCCAGGGATGAGGGGCAAGTTCGGCTACACTCATCCAAACTACTTCAACCCTTTCTGTGGCCCCGCTCAACTTTTCAGGATCTCAACAAGCTTAATTTGTAACAAATTTGTAACTTCAACTCTCCTTAATTGAGTCAAAGAGGCCCAAACAAGGGACTGATTGAGGTGGATAATGGTGCCACAGGGGATAAAAGAGAAGCGCAGGAAAAAGAAACTGGCCAACAGGCTGACCTGTCCCTCTCTTACTGACGACACCCAGAAATCCTTTACGCCAGGGAAGTGTGGTACAATGGTAAGGCTCAAATCTGCCTTTGCTTTTAACTCCTGACCTTAAACCCTGAGGTCCTGCATTGTTTTGGAGAGTTTGAGAGAAAAAGTAGATACATTTGAGAGATGAAAGTATTTCTTGGGCAATAATAATCACCATAAAAATGCAATGCTCAGAGGGTCACATCTTTCTATCTTTCTGTTATTCTACAATTACACTGCTTGTAATGCCAGATAGAAAAAAAAATGTGTGGGGGCCCCGCAAAATCACTGAAGTTGAATACACAATTATGAGGGATCACCATAACCACGAGTTAGTGTGTTCTGCCTGAACCGCCGGGTGATTGTGATGGCCTGTCTGTTCTTCTCCCCAATTCATCCAACGCTGTCTGACTGCTCTGTTTACCATAACCTTGCAATCAGCCCACCTGACAGTGTACCATTACCCATGGTAACAAGCCTGGCGTAATTTCAGGCACAGAGTGGGCCACGCCGGAGACCGGGCTGATGGTGTATTGATGGTGCGCGGCTCTGTTATCTTTCCCCTTAATTTGTTTTCAAGAACTGTGATTTACATTTCAGTTGGATTAAACCTTTTAATGTATCGCCAGCATGAAGAGGGCCTCTCTGAACATCGCCTCTCCCCCTCTATCCATCTTCCGTCCAGATTTCAAACGGCACATTTTCAGCCCTCAAGTGGAGAGGATTACAATTACAATTAAAAATCAAAAGCCCGAGTGTCCACCTAACGACTGCCCATCACCCTTTGTGCAGCTCTAAACAGCGTGCGGCAGGAGAAGAGAGGCAGGCAGATGTACCTCCGCACTGGAGCATCAGTAGGTATTTCTGACACAGTTCATCTTGTTATTACGCAATGAGTGTTATTTTAGATGAAAGTAGGGGCGGCCAATGACATGCAAATGTAAGTCATTTGGCAGTAGGTAAAAGAACATTCAGAGAGGCCTTTTAAAACAATGGTGCACAGTTTAATATGGAGTTCAATTATCTGCCTTGATGTTATGCATTCTGTATATCCAGCCTGTCATCAACGTTTGGATATAAATTTAGAATGTGTTACTTGATACTTCAACTTTTGCTTGGGATTTTCTAAGTCATTATTTATAATAATAAAACAGTTATGTGTTTGTAGAGTTTACATTGTGATTTTTGCTAACTGTCAACCAGTTTACATAATGTTAAAAATGACAGGGGTTTCATATAGTGTTATTTTGTTTTTGTTTGTTTATTGGGCTCATTCGTGTCAACCCCCCCCCCCCCCCCTTCCTACCTGCAACCCTGAAACAACTTCTGTTACAGAGATGCACAACAGAATGTCTTTATGCATTGTCTAAACAACCTGATTTGTAACAGAGGTTTTGAAAGGAACAAATACAATATTAAAGTAACTCCATAATTACACTGACCCTTACTAGAATAAATATATATATATATATATATATATTTATTTATTTATTTATTTATGTATGTATTTATTTGTTAAATTCTGCATTTCCCCCCGTATTAAAATTTCTTCTTTTGTAATTGAGATTAAGATATTATATCCAAATGAGGGATGAAAATAATTATATTAAAATCACTTTTAGTGTAACTGAATTGAGTTCATCAAAATCCACCTTCCTCTAGCGTAATATCACACAAACCTTTCATATGCTGTGATAACCCATAATGTAAATTATGATATTTAGGCATCTTATCTGTTGGATAATCATTATCATTATGCATTTTTTTACTAAGATTTTTGAAAAACAAAATGTCAGTGGAAGAGAAACAGGCAATATAATTTTCACATAATATTATTCAAATAAATTCATTGAACTTAAGGCAAATTAAATCATTGTATTTTGATTCTGTGACACTTATTGTAAATTTCTGCAATTATTTATGCTCAGATGTTGATACTTATTTCTGTATTATTAAATCTATTGCTGTTCTCTTTTTTTAGTGATGATGATTTTGGTATTTTACAATGCATAATTACACTGTATGCAGAGTTATCTGCTGTCTAAAATTAAGCTGGTATATTTAATGTTGTTCTAGCATTATAGCTCATGTTTAAAAAAATTTTTTTAATTAAACCTTAATGATGATTTTCCCTAATAAATAGCCTGCAATTCATAACACATTTTCCAACTAGCTGTTAAAAGTCAAATCTATTGAAAAAAATTAAATATTAATATTATTCATATTATTTAAATATGTTAATATTTTTGACGGCAAATAATGTCCTTTAGCCAAATATTACATTAAATCAGTTAAATGCCAACTTTTTCATTGTGAGATTACAGGAAAATGAAAGTGGTCTTTTGGTTCTCATTAAAAAAAAAATAATAATAATAATAATAATAATACACTTAACACATTGCAATTGTTTCATTATTTGTTATTCATACAAGCTTTTGTAGCATATGAGAATACAATGTGAAAATGAAAAGAAATAGAAGCTTAATTAGCATATGGTCTTTTAATAAATGTCTATATTTTCTGGTTTGTTAGATGTCCGTCTGTTGCAGGTGAATAGCCTCACTAAGCATGCTGAGAGAGGATTTCTGTGTTCTCGGATCACCAGGGGGCGTCGTCTTGATTTTGCATCCTTGTCGTGCCCAATTTTCTCCTGATCCCCAATTTCTTAACGACTATAGCTGTTTCCTGGGCTGAAGGCATTAAATTGCACAATAACTCCAACATTTATTACTGGTAAGTTAAATTGTTTAAATATTCTTATAAGCTTAATATGCATCCTTTAGTGTTTAATAGGTTCTGCTTGAACAGAAGTTCTGCAGAGATCAGATTTCAGTGTTTGCCTGATTCCAGAAGGTGAACACAGCAACCCGATCAGTTTGTTTTCAAATACTGTAGCGACATCTAGTGGACAAGGATGTAATTGAAGTTCTTTGCATTATTCCCACACAAACGAAAAACTAAACTAATAGTCAACATTTGAAGTGGATCAAAACATTTCATCAAAGTTGTCCTAAAAACAAAATGCGTTGTTGTCTTAGGACAACTTTGATTAACTTTGTTTATTTACTTCAAATGTTGACTAGCATATAAATCGAATAGGCTATCCGATGTCTGCATCAGTAAAGAACAAGTGTTTAATTTTAACCCAAGTTGGGAGAAGAAGAAAACAAACTACGTTCTATATCTCGAGGGACATCTGACGTTAGTTGATCTTAGCTGTTGTGGCCGTTTCATTTGTTTTATTAGTAGGAAAAACAAATTAACTGCAAACGATTTTAAGAAACAAAGCGCCGGTGGGTGAAGACGGTGGGGGTAGTTCTGCATGGTTTGGTGTTTATTCATTGAGCCTTTGTCGCAAGGTACTAGATGAGGTTCAAAGACAAGTATTGTAACAACATTGTTTTATTAGGAGGTGCGGCGCTTTTGATGTCCTCCACTTGTGCAGCACCTGTAGCTTTGATAGTGAAGCTCTGTAATACACTGACGAGAACAAGCCGGCTTATAAGGGTGTCTTGCTATGGTTATAGGCCTACGTCATTTTAGCGCAAAAATTTAAATTCTACATTCTTCATCCACACATGGAGACCTTCTCGCGTTAGTGACCCGAGGTAGAGGACACCAAGCATTTACATCTTTTAATGCATTTGAAGAACAGCCCACTGATTTTACTGAGAAGAAACAGGACACAAAACCAAAGAAAAATGTTTATGTATCAACGAATCTTGGATTAATTTTATCAACATGTTCTTCTACTCCATTCTTCTTCTTTTGAAGAATTCTGGGATAAATCCTAAACAATTTATTTGCAGTTTATGTGAAGGAGTTGATTGAGCTTGCACATACTCAATGAAAAAAAATTGATTTACAAAGCTTACCAGAATCTGTAGGCCTTGTCAGGGGCGCTGCACAAGATCCCGGGCCCTATGCATAGGCAGTCCTAATGGGCCCCCCTCCCCTTGAAAATATATATTCCAGACTTTTCAAGGGCCCTCAATTCCTTTGGGGCCCTGGTAATCAGTACTGGTTTTACCCCCAGTCCGACGCCCCTGGGCCTTGTAGAACTCAGCATATGAGCATTATGTATTTTAAAAAGTGTTGGGAGAGTTGATTAATCTAAACTATTATAGCATATAATAAATCATATTGAAAGTATACAGTAGGCTACTCCATTTTTTAACCTCAGCCTTCCAGGGCATAGAACTGATGTTTCTTTAAAATGTATTTACATTGTTTTAAGTGTAATATTTTTTAATCTACATAAAATACTTACAGCCTGAAGTAATTGTGACTGAATTAAATGTTAATGTTGTTATACTAAAAAGGAAATCAAGTTAAATAGTATACATTTGTGTTAAAAACCATCAACTATCCATTAACAATTCATTTAAAAATAAATTGCAAAGTTGCTATTTTAAAAACTACTGGTAGACAGACTGTAGTGTCCAGAATTGGTTTAGAATCAGAGCAGAGCAGTTTAAACATGGCATTTTCATCTAAACTTTATGGTACACTTAATGTAAACACTTAAAAAGGACCGTTAATGGTTATCTTTGGACACTTAAGGCCAAGGTTCAGGCTTTGAACAAGGTGTAATTTAAAGATCCTTCAGTTCTCACACTGAAAGACAAAAGATTTGCTGATGTCTTCTTTTAGGCTACTTTAAACTAATGGACAGCTACAATATGAAAGAGAAGTTACAGTCAGACAGAGATGAACACAGGATACACATTCTTTGGTTCTGTGACCTAGTAATGGCATATATTACCAGTGACGCAAAATCAAAGCAGAGTTCTGGCATTGTTCTTGATGTCAGTTCTCTTTAATTCAACCTGTCCTCTCTGTTTCTTTGGTTTTTGTGCAGGGAAGTCAAACAGAAAGGCTTTGCAGATGTTAGAGAATGATCTGGAATGAGGTGCAAATCAATGATTTGTCAGGACATTGAGAAAAAGATGGAAACTCCTGTCAGAGGTGCAGAACCTAAGCAGTGTACCTCTGGGAAATTTAAATGTGACCTTACGTTGGCTTTTCTGCACTCTTTTTGTTGGTTGGTCAAGTAAGGTTCATGAGAAAAAAAATGTAGACCCAAAATAAATGACTAGTAAATGGATAGAAACCCATAAGTGAAAATTATGTCATTGACAAAAGAGCTATAATAGCTACTTCACAACTTAAGTCGTAAACACAAGCCACAGAAAACCAAATGGCTTTACCTACACCACCAAATTCTGCTGGTTATTAAAGTGACCCATTTATTTGGGAAAATTAAAACAAATTTCCAGTAGGTTTAGGTATTTTTAAAGTGATAAACTGATGACGTGATTTCATATATATTATTTAGTTATTTATTTATTAATTGCTGGGCAACATCATGAAACTCTATGCTGCTATTTATTAAAGAGATGGATACTTTTCTTAATAAAGAACAAGAAATTTTGTGAGAGGAGCTAGTCATACAGTATTGCTTATATTTAGGGTGGTTAAAAGGTTTGTTATTATTTCTTGTCCGCCATCTTGACCAAAACCAATCAAAATGCTTTCTGTTTTTACTTTGGTATGAAAATTGACAAATAAAAGTAGTCTGAATAATCATTTATTAATAATTTCACAGACAAAAGAAAGTTGGACTGGATGTGATACAAATAAAATAATGACGACTAAATAAAAACCTAAAGCTATTCAACTGACTAACAAACAAACAAACCCTAAATAACCGCTTTCCAAACAGTCTTCTTTTTATGGATCAGTTTAAAATATTGAAGTGTAGTGGATCTTCAGTTTTGTTATGAATCTCAACCCATACAGAGTCACTGTTGAAACAAAACATGATAGCTCACCAAACTTCAATCCAAATCGTAAAATTATCATAGAAGCATTTTTCAGAAGTCAAAATATCTAAAATCCTACTGAAATTAGATTTTAACAACATGTATTTTTCCACGCAACAGTAAATGTGACCACTTTGCTGAATAGTTGAAAAGTTGCAATTCCAAATACCTGACTTTTACTATTTGCATGTGCCTGTAGACAATGAGCACATGTTGGTGTTATGCTATGTGATATTGCAAAAGGGAAGGTGTTTGGTATAATTAGGGAAATATCAGCGATATCGCCTTACTTTCTTCTCTCTGCGATGATGAGCCATACTGCCGGGTCTGTTGTTGCCTAATTCCTGCTAACTGCAGCCGGTGTAATCACACACCCCAATTAGCCACCCCTGCGCCCCACTTCCCCCAACCACTTCCTCTGCACGCCTCTCCTCACCACGCTGTGTAATGAGCTTTCATCTGTCTCTGCAGTCCTTATAGGAAAAGAGTAGAAAAGAGCACCCCAGTCACAGTACAATCAGTTATTCACGAGATCAAAGACTTATACTCGCTCGGCTTGATTTTTCGCCACCTATTGCGCTTATTATGTGTTGAATTATTGTGTCTCCAAATCCTAGATTCTTAAGTTTAGCTTTTACATGTACAGTAACGATGTGCTCGTATTGGAGTGTTAAATGAGTGAGTTTCACCCTCATGGAGGAGAACCCCAAAGAGGGATCAATATCAGCATGCTCATCAGTATTCCAGCACCTCCTCTCTTTTCACTGTCTGTTTGTCCTCTTATCTCTGAATGTCCTCGACAAATCAATGAGCCAGACGTTAGTACTGGTTGGTCTAAAGAGCCTGCCTGTTCAGCACAGAGAAATGTCCCATGTTAGAACAATTCCAATGAATCTTCATGATTGTATGCTGTGTTTGTGTCTGGTGCATTGTTGGATGGTCTAACAGAGAGTGGCTGAATTCATTCAGAAACACCTCTCTGGCCTTTATCTTTTGATGTGTGCTATGTTTTACCTTAAAATATGCCTAAAAACAGGATCCTGTTTTCAAATTAAAAAGCAATATGTATACAGTGGGAAACTAGAAGTCTGAGACCACTAGTAAAATACTTAAATTTTTCTTATTGAAGTCAATATGCTTACAAATTATACAAATGTATTATCTGAAAGAATAACACTTTTAATGAAGTGTTTAACTGAAAAATTCAAACACTTACACTTGACAAAAAAAGGTTCCTTTATTATAAATAATCTTTATTTTTAAGAGTGTAGTGCAAAATCTAAGCCTCTCCCCAAGCCAAAGAAGTCAACTGTACCCACTGAATGCATTTAATTACTGTATGTGTTGCCTCATATAACATATTTTTAAATTGTCATCGCCAATGCTGTGATGTAAAAGGGAATGTTTGACTTTATAAAACCTCTGCTACTGACAGGTCATGACACTCCACAAAGCAAAGGTGTACTAGTTCTTTCAAACAGTGATAAACTGAATTTGATCTGATACATTTCATTGCGCAACAAATGGTCATATTTAAATGATATGCAAATATTAGATGCTGAGGGTTGGGTTTTGCCATTTGTGTGAAGATTGAGTGAAATGATGCAGGAACCATTGTTCTTTGATTTGTACCATGAATATGTATTTTCTGAAAACATTATTAATGACTCATATAAATGCCATTTTACTAATAATGTGTGAAAAAAAAGTTTGTCTGTTAAGTTTGAGACCATGTTGTCTATCAAGGGTAATGACGTTTCACGGATATGGATGAAGAAAAACAGCATTAATCTTTGAGAACATTTGTGGCTATTTCCAAAGGCACTGTAGTGCTTCTAAAATAATTAGTTGTTTGAAAAAGACACTTTTTTTTTTGGAATAGCAGCTTCTTAATGAAAAGTGAGAGAATAACACCAACATTTGCTTGCCTAAAAGAATTAGAAACTAAGAGTGGGCTCTCATTTCCAAATCACTGCAGCAATGATATTCTGGTGGTCACGTCATGTTTTGAGCACTTCCTGAATGCATAATTATCACATTTTCTATAGGGACATCTATCACCCTTGCACTTGAATCTCGCACAGGAGAGCATGTTTAGAAAACCATGTCAAGTTAAACTTTTAAAAGACATGTCTCAAGACTTTATGGGCATTTTTTTTTCATCCCACTGCATCTTGCTATAAAATGAAAAAAGTACTGTGATTGGTTTTCAGCCCTTTGTATTAAACTATGCATACATACATGATCCTGTTTTGTTTCTAATTGTTTAATCAACTTAATTAATTATATTGGGTTTATAAACATTATTTTAAACATGATGCACTTTTTCAAAGATAGTCGTGTTATTTTATTGTTTTGAATAAACATTTATCAGTAATATTTTGCTTGATGCACCCTCTTGTGGCCTCAGAAGAGAAGCCAAAATCTTTTTCCCCCCAACTGAAATTATGCCTTTTAAATTTGTATATAATTTGAATATTGATCATATTTAAGTACAAAATTCCAATTTAGCTTTTCAGCCTTTTTGACAGCCCTATTTCCTTGCCATTAATGCTTGGATAACCCCTTATTTACACTGCACACATCTGAGGTGCATTTCAGCTCCACCACCATAGCTGATTGTGGCCACTCTAGTCAATGCTTGTGTTTATACCAGCCGTGCTGTAGCATGTTTCAGAAGTGTCCCAGAAGCAGCTCTCTGTGTTGCTTTGCAAAAAATACACACCTACGTCTAAAATAATGGCTAATGCAGTGGCTATGATATATGTAAACCTACCAACATGTCTTGATGTATCATAAGAGGAAAAATAATGTTTTAGTTGCATAACATCGGTTAATGAAAACGTTGTCATTTTGCAATCTTTTTTTTTATTTTATATATATATATATATATCAATATTTATCAAACATCCCAAAAGTTTTGCATGAATCTGTAATGGAAATGCAGCTAATGAGATTTGCTCTGTTGGTCACATACCCAGAGCTGCTGGTGGTTCCAGAAATGGAAAGTCACTGCAACCCAGATAATTTCTGCTTTGCCATAAGTGCCATATACTGTCAGAGAGTAAATGTGAATTTACATTTGCATCGCATCAGCTTTTTGTTTTTGTGTGTGTGTGTGTCTGTGTCTGTCTCTTTGTCTGTCTGTCTGTCTGTCTGTCTGTCTGTGTGTGTGTGTGTGTGTGTGTGTGTGTGTGTGTGTGTGTGTGTGTGTGTGTGTGTGTGTGTGTGTGTGTGTGTGTGTGTGTGTGTGTGTGTGTGTGTGACAAATCACATGCTAAAACTGGACCAAATGCTTTATTTTCACATGCTTAGGACAGTCACTGAAACTGGGTGTTATAGGTTATAAGTGTCAGTATTGGGGGATGGGGCGGGGGTGTTAAATGATAATAGAAAATGTGTAAAATGGAGTTAATTGGAGAAGAGTTTCATTCTTATCTTTACAGTCCGAAATGTATTCAGTGACACTGACATGGCAAAATAAGAATGTTATGGTTTAAGAACATTGTGAAAAGTAAGCAATCAACAGAGACTGCAAATCTGAATCAAGGCAATCAGAGTCAGAAAGAGAATAACCTAATTTTAGGACTATTAAAAGTGCACCAAATTGTGCTCTGAACTCTTTAGTTACACTATAATGATACTAATGCATTTTGCTTCCATACAGTACAAAATGCTATAGACAATTTATATTTGTCTGCTATGTTTTTTCTAGTATGTTCACCTTTGAGACTACAGCTACCCAACTTTTTACAACACCAAACTATTTCTGTTTTGCGTGATGTTGCAGGTTACACCGAAGCCAGTCACTGCTCACCACGCCACCTAAACCATGCACACAGACTCACATACACGAACAACACACCCTCACCTCCCAGCCCTCTGCTGAGCTGTTTGTTTAGGAATCTTGGCCTGAAAATTGTATTCCATCGACCATGCTCGCTATCAACACACAATTATCTGGGTTAATCATGTGGAACAGTGGCAAATTCACCTGGGGCTTAGGAACTAATGACATTCGCGTCTGGCCTGCTTTAGTGAAATAGCCCCACACCTGCAGCAGGAGAGACGAGATTGCCAAAGAAAATGTGGTCTCATTTTGTCCCCCTCCCATCTACCGCTGCACCCTCACCCCCTTTTTTGCAACACTCCCTCTCTCTCTTTCATTTACCTGCTCTCTTTTTAAATCTCCCTTTTTTGCTCTTACGACTGTTTACTCTCCCACTTCTTCACCTGTTTCCATTCATACCTTCTCTTTCCTTCTGTACATTTCTCTATTTTTGTTTTTTGTGACTGCCTGTCATTCTTTCAATCTCCTTCTTCCACGTACCCATTGCTTTCCTTCAGGTGTCACCTTGCTTGTTTCCATTTTTAAACAGTGAGTCCGCCAGAATACATCAGCGAAGGCGTCAGAGTTGTCATTGTCAATAGGGTGAAGAATACCATTCTGATCAGCGTACCAAGACTCATCAGATGGGAAATGCATAAAACACCAGAGCATCAGTCGAAAGCCGAGATGCTCACATGCACGCTGGACAGCAAGATGTGCTCACACTGCATAATCATGGTGCGATTGTGAGCCGGCAGAAAGATGCTGTCACAACATCACCACTCCCACAATCCCCCAGCTTTATGAAGTCATTTCAGCCAACTTCCAATACAGGAAGAGAGTCTCATCGCTCATAATTATTTATCGATACTGTGACATACTTTTCTCATCACAGGCCGCATCCATGTGTGAAATAGCAGCGTGCAACTGGGAGATTATTACCTGTGTGATTGTGATAGGCTCCCTGTGTGCTTGGGATAATCAGCAAGGCACCGCCACAGACAAGGCTGCCAATCAATGCGGCACTGAATCAACTCAACTCCTTCCCCCAATCACATGGGTGTTGCATCTGGGTAAGCTGGCATACCGTCTTACATGCAAACTGCATTGCCAGCACCCGTCGCGTCCACAATAGAAGATGTGCATTTACGTTAATCATTATGTCGGATGCCAGGCAAGCATGAATAGAAAGTTATTGTATGGCTGTTCAGTCCTAGAATGCAGAGTATAATATAGCAAACAGCTCGCACGAGAGGCCAGACGCCATCGAGCACTCTTGTTTATGCTGTCTATATGCACACAATGCACATCTCCTCTGGAAGTCTACTCCTCCACACTGGGCCAAGATGTTCAAAGTTAATTGAAAACTAAAATAAATAATCAAATTTAAGGCTTAAAGGTGCATTTAAGCACACGCAAAGGAAGCTTGCACATAGGACCATGGTGGTGTTATCCTCCAAAGTCCATGACATGGTTTAACAGTCTCATAGAATTTATAAAACGCCCCTGAAGGCCCACATAATCTCTCCTTTTTTCCGCTTAATGGGAGATAATACAGGAGCGTACCCTGATGAATCAACCCACAACAGCAGCTTTAGTTTGATAATTAATACCAACGTTGGAAATAGATTTGTGATTTGGCAGCGAAGGTCTCTCAGTCTGATACGGCACAAACCAAGCCCACCGTTCCAGCCGGATCTGCATCCATTCAGCTAATCTCATTTTTTCAATAGTGTTAATTCTTTGACTAAAGCCTGTTATCTCATTAAGAGCCCTGCCATGGGATCCGATGGCACCCTGACATCTGTATTCATTTGCCTCAAAATTAGTCCTGACACAAATTTAATGAAAAAAATGTCTATAAAAACACAGGAGATTAGAAGACGGGCCAGGAATATCAGAAAAATTCCTTTCTATAGAAAGGGATGTTATTCTATTTTTTTTCCTTCAGAGGTGGTTTAATAACATTTGCATGCTGCCTCTGTATTCGGTTGTTTCATTAAAACCTTGTGTGTATTGAGGTCAGACGTAAATCCCTCCTTCTAAGATCCTTAAATCTTGAAGCTGAACTGGTCTTTTCTACTGCGAGTTCAGGATTCTTCATGTCAGTCTCAGATTCAATGAACAATGACATATTTGATTAGACTGTCGCCTCACTTTCTTTATTAATCTCGCGACCAAAACAATTCCAGACAAAAGAGGCGGATACTCAGTAAAATCCCTCTTCATCAGGCACCTTACTTCATCATTCTTCACACCTCCTCCCATCAGTCCCTGCTGCACGAGTACCAGCGCTGATAATTCTCTGCTTGAAAAAAGACATGAAAGCACTCATGGATGAAAGAAACTTGGATTTAATCTTACTTACGCTCACACTTCCAGTACACTGTGTCGATCATTTTTCTCAGGAAGAGTGTGGAAAGGCTGGGATGCGAAAGGGGGAGGACAGAAGAAAAGAGAGAATGGGTGCAAACTCATTCTGATCATTAGTGAGAAGTTGTTTTCCCTAATGTGTATGGTGACAAATAAGGTTGTCTGTGATCATGAAAGGAAAAACTTCTTTAAAATGTACTATTTGAATTCATGTTGGTTTCATTTGATTTTGAAAAACTTTGAAAAGTTTACATTCAATTACTCTAAAATGTCTCGTGGTGCAACCATTAAGTAAAAAGTAATTACATGTTTGCTTACTCCTTGCGAGTGTACACACCGTAATTATTTTGATTTAAGTATTTTTACAAATATCTTGAATTATTAATACATAAACAGTCAAACCTTGCTTCAAAATGGTCATATTATTTGATATTGTAAGAGACTTACTGACTTTGACAAACATTCATCGGGGTCGACCAGAGTCCTTATAATGATGGGTCGTCCAGAGTCCTTATAATGATATAATTTCCTGTTTTTTTGTTTCTTTAGGCAGACAAAGTTTTTAAAATATTAATAAGAAAAAAATAAGTTTTGTTAAAGTATTTTTTCCCCCTAAGAAATAATCATAGTAGTCTGTGCCGATCAAGTTTCGACCCTCAAAATAAAAGGTGAAAATACCAAAACAATTTAAAAATAAAATAACATTTGAAAAGAAATAATCATAGAAAAAAAGTTTGTTTACAAGTGTTGCATTGTTTAAATTAGGCTTTCTCTTCATTAATGTCTATAAATTAAAAAAATGAAATGTGTATTAAAGTCATTGTATGTATAAATTGCATCAATTATTTATTTTCAAATAGATTAAGACAAAAAAAGTCTCTCATGCCATTAACTCTTACAAACTGACAATAAACCATCACTACAGCTGCCGCATCCATATTTATTTCTACATTTTCTCCTAAATTTAGTAATGTTTGGAAATACATTTTAGTAACATTTCGGGCCTAATGTTAATACCCAAGTGAGAATATAGAAATAAGAGGAGAGATTTTCTTCCTTCAACATGACTTTTAAAATTAAAATGATTAGAAGACAAACAAATAAATCAACAGATAAGGAAAATGAAACAAAGAAAGTACAATATGATGCACTACATACAGTGTGTAAATATTATCTCTCCTAAAAAGAGTAGCGAGCAGCACTGGTGGGGTAAAAGAGAGGAGGATCTGCCAGGCTCAGTGCCAAAGATGGACAGGGGTTTGTTCAACACCCTCAGCGTGTGTGACATGTCTAACAGCGGCATGC